>NC_048300.1:158137934-158512738 GCF_013100865.1 Trachemys scripta elegans | reverse complement strand
GTCCAGGAAAGCTTATGCTCTAATAAATTTGTTAGTCTCTAAGGTGCCACAAGTACTCCTGTTCTTTTTGCGGATACAGACTAACATGGCTGCTACTCTGAAACCTACCTTCAAATAGTTTCTCAACAGAAATGAAGGAAGAGTCCAATATGTGATATCTTTTTGAATCAGGACCTTTACAAATTAACTTCTTATTTCTGAGCACAGATCTAAGAACAAAAAAATGGACATACTGAGTCAGACCAGCGGTGTGTCTAGCCCACTACCTTGACTTCTGATAGTGGCCAGTGCCAGATGCTTCAGAAGAAATGAACAGAACAGGGCAATTATCAAGTGATCCATCCTCTGTTGTCCACTATCAGCTTCTGGCAGTCAGAGGTTTAGGGACACCAAGACCATGGAGTTGCATCCCTGACTATCTTGGCTATGAGCCATTGATGGACCTGTCCTACATGAATCTATCTAATTCTTTTCTGAATCCAGTTATACTTTTGGCCTTCACAACATCCCCTGCCAATTAGTTCCACAGGTTGACTGTGTGTTCTGTGAAGAAGTGCTTCCTTATGTATGTTTTCAACCTGCTGCTTATTAATTTCATTGAGTGAATCCTGATTCTTTTGTTATGTGAAGGGGTAAATAATACTTCCTTATTCACTTTTTCTACAACATTCAGGATTTTATAGACCTCTGTTGTAACCCCCCCTCAATCATTTGTCCTAGTCTTTTTGATCTCTCCTCATATGGAAGCTGTTCCATAGCCCTAATCAGTTTTATTGTCCTTCTCTGTACTTTTTCCAATTCTAATACATCTGCATGCAATATTCAAGGTATGAGCATACCATGGATTTATATAGAGGCAATGTGATATTTTCCATCTTATTACCTATCCCTTTCCTAATGATTCCCAATATTCTGTTAGCTTTTTTGACTGCCACTGCACATTGATTAGATGTTTCCAAAGAACTATCCACAATGACTCCAAGATCTCTTTCTTGGGTGGCAGCAGCTAATTTAGACCCTATCATTTTGTATGTGTAGTTGGGATTATATTTCCCAGCGTGCATTATTTTGCACTTATCAGCATTTCATCTGCCATTTCATCACCCAGTCACCCAGTTTAGTGAGATCCCTTTGTAACACTTTGCAATCTGCTTTGGACTTAACTATCTTGAGTAATTTTGTATCATTTGCAAATTTTGCCACCTCACTGTTTACCCCCTTTTCCAGATCAGTTATGAATATATCAAACAGCACAAAGTCCCAATACAGAACCTGAGTGCCACTATGTGTGACAGCAAAGGGCCTGCACTGGTCAGAATTTAGTTCAGTGGCAATTTAGCCTAGTACTGGATGAGTAAAAATGAAGGGCCAGATTCTGATACCCTTTCTCACATTGAACAGTGAAGTAAATTCATTCCATAAGAAGAAAATTCATTGTTTCAAATGGGACTTCTAGAAGAGTAAGATCCCACACAACATGAGGAAAGGCATCAGAATCTGGTCGTAAGTAAGAATTTCAGGATTTAGCTCAATGTGCTGTATGAATTCCCTCAGAGCCATAAGACCATGTGACCAGCCATTTATATATTTTTAAATATAAAAAATTATTGCTACAGTATACCTTAGCTGGAGAATTAAGATACACTGAACCAAAATCCATTGGCCCAGCTTTGGTACATACATGCATACAATCTAGCCCCATGTACTAACAGACCTTGTAAAATAAAATATTTATAACATATTTAATGAGAAGTAGTGACTCTTCTGCATTTTGAACTGAAGGGGCATCTTTTCTAATGGAAAAGAAGGTAATTTAAAAAAATTGACTAGTTGGATACAAAAATTTCATTTAAACTGTTGGCTGATATTGAGTTATATCAGCAGAGATTATAATGCTGAAAACTACAAAACGTTTGTTTTTAATTTGCACTCATACGACTTACAGGCTACCTAACAAAATAAAATTGTGGAAACACTGCCCCAAGGCATAGACTTTCATTGCTAAGTTTCAGACTGTAGCAAGATTTTACAATGAGTTATATACCCCCTGGAAAAGAAGTGTTGATAACGCTAACAAATTCATAATTATAGCAGTGGTTCTTAGTATAATAATAATAATTACTGATAATTTGTTTTGTGGTAGCACCCAAAGGCTCCAGGCAATGATTATAGCCACATTGCGCTAGCCACTTGGCGTGCACACAGACACAGACACACACACACATACACACACACACACACACACAAAGACAGTCCCTGGCTCACAATAATAATCAAATAAACCTCATCAGCTTTTGCCATTCCCTGCAGCATTTCCTTTAGCATCAGGATAAAACCTCCATGGAAACTTGATTAACCAAATTGATAGGACATGAAGAGTCACCACCTTGGTGCTATATTATAACAACATTTTCATGTTAGCTAGGCCGAAATGGCTTCTTTGGGATTTGATCTGGTATTGTTGCTGATTGATATTTCCCTTTTTCATTTTTCTATACCTCTAGCAGTTGTAGTATTAAATCAAAGAGGGATATTTTTATGATTATATTTTAAATTGTTAGGCAACCACATTAAAACCCTCAGTGGTGGGGGAATTATGGAGATATTGATTGTTAAAGCTCATGTTGCTGTCTGTTCGGAGACTGGTCAGTGTGCGGGTTTTAAACAACTTTCATTATTATTGATTATTTACAATGAGGATTTTTTTAAATAAACAAATGCATAGGGACAACAAAAGAAATCTCAGGCTTTAGATTTAGTGAGAATGAACATAAGATCATAAGCTGGAAAACATAAGGAGGAGAAGGTGGATGGAGGAGACGGTAGATGCTAGCATGGCCCTATTGCTGTAAAAGAGACCTGCACAGATGGCTAAGCAGCCCACATGGTGTCCTACTGGTTTATGAGACTGTGCCTGGCCATACATGTCTGCCCATGGGATCCATCTGCAGGATTATAGCCTCTGTAAGCATCAGGATCAGGATTGGGAGGAAAGGGGCAGGGGCTGAAAATGACCACTTCAGTGTTATAGGAACCACATCAATTAGTACCAGTACAGAATCAGAATCATAAACTGATCTGAGAGAATGCATATCTCAATGCCAAAATTGAAAAATTAGAAAAGTATCATAAATATTCTAAACTTTAAATGTTTATGTTTCTTATTAATTGCATCTGATGGAGATAAAAAGCCAGTGCTGGATTTATTTAAATGATATTTGAATGATTTTCTAGACCGTGACAAAGATTCTCCTCCTCATGTCATTCAGACTTTTTGCAGTCCTCCCAGGAAAATTAGTTTGGCTCCTCAGCCTGCTCCGGTATCTCCTTTAGAGACTGTTGGTACCTTAGCCTCTGACTCTGTAAACTGATGCACTCTGGTGCACCTCTGTGCTTGCACTGAGCCCATTGACTCTGATATACATATTTTCTGCTCTATTTGTGAAATTGCTCCTTCCAAGACTGCGAGTTTTGAGCAGGTGCAAGAGTCTGGAGATGGGTTTGGAGAGCAGAATTTGGCCTTGGGAAGCTGCTTAAAAACCAACTCCCATTCCTGATCTCCTCTGACTGTATGCTCCCACTCACATGCATAACCCTAAAATTGTTTGTCTTGTTTCTATCCAAATGGAATGTAAGCACCTTGGAGGCAGAGAACTTTTCTATTTCTGTTTCCATAAAGCCCTGTAAGTCATCTATAATAATCTATGATTGAGACATAAAAATATCAATAATTTATATTTACCAAACTATTTAGTTCATGTGTTCACTGCCGGGACAATATTATTTAACAGCTATCTCTTATAAATAGTGGCTACTTTCAGTTTGATCTACTGTACAAAAAAGTATACTTGTATCAAAATATTTTTTCCTGTTTTCAGGTCAGATTTCAAGAGGAAAGACAGACCTTCAGCTGATACATACTGATATGCCAGGAGAAAAGCTTCCCATAACAAGGTTGCATTCTTTAGTTAATGGTGAGTTTGGTCAATAACCTCATGATTTTCACAGAAATAGTCTTTGAAATTTCATCCAGGAGACACCATGCAGTGTGGCCCAATGGATGGTGCCCTGGAATGCTATCAGGAGACCTGAGCTTTATTTCTGGTTCTGGCACTGGCATGCTGTGTATCCTTGGTTAAGCCACTACACTTTTCTATGCCTCAGTTTGCCCCTCTATAAAACAGACCTCAGGGCTTGTCTTCACTACTGGGGAGATCAACGCTGCTGCAATTGATCCAGCAGGTGTAGATTTAGAGGGTTTAGTGAAGACCCGTTAAATTGATGGCAAGTGCTCTCCAGTCGACTCCAGTACTCCAGCTCCCCAAGAAGAGTAAGGTAAGTCGACCGGAGAGCACAGTGAAGACACTGGGGTAAGTTGACCTAAGCTACGTTGACGCCGGCTACGTTATTCACATAGCTGAAGTAGCATAACTTAGGTCAACTTACCCCAACAGTGAAGAGAAGCCCTAATACTCAGCTACTTTGTTAAGTCTTTAAAGATTCATGGATGAAAAGAATTCTATAATAACTAGGTATTGTTGTTGTTGTCATGGGTTCCAGGAGATGAGATAGGCATAAATTAAAGGTTGTATTTTTTTAAAAAATAGCTCATAGGGTGGAATAGGTAGCCAAGTTACAGTGGACATTCTTGCAAGTTCTTTTGGCCAGGGATCTGGTCCTATTTCGACATCTGGAAAGCACCATGCACACCTTTGATTCTGTCAGAGATATTAATCAAACATCATGGATATGTTTGTATTTATTTTTATGTAGACTAGTGGTAATGACAAATGACTGTCTAAATGTGAGTTCAAAACAACTATGTGGACTGATTACAATGAAGTATGGGTCACGAATCCATGTCTGGTAGAGATTAGACACAATTGCTATATAAATCACATCTTTGGAGCAGAGACAAGAACCCTGCTCCTTCTGCTGATAAAAATGGACACAGACCTTTACCACTTGATCTGCAAGAAATCTGCCCTAGCAGGTGTGAGCTGTTCCCTTCTCCTTTCTGTGGTACAGCAACGAGAGAAGGCAATCAGTAACCAACCAAAGGCCTGATCAAAAGCTGACTGAAGTCAATGGAAGTCTTGCAAACTTCAAGGGGCTCTGTATGATACCTTGAATAGTAACACTTAGCTCATTCATCTCTGTTTCACTACAAACTGTAAAATGGAAAGGTGATTCAGTCTAGAGAGAGGGAATCAGTGAATGTTTTCCCTATGAAGTAAGAGATGGACTTTAAAATCACAGGGTGTCTTTTAAAACTTTTGTTATTAAAATACTTCCCTATCACCAGGATTTATCCTGTTTAATTCAAGGAACACTTTTCTTTTAACCTAATCCCCATAAGTAAGTGAGAAATTAAGTGAGAACGTACCTCAGCTGCTTCCCAATAACATATCTAGTCAATAAATCTGGTGGCAATCAGATAAACAGCTTTGTTACAGGACTTTATAAATAAGGCTGGGACCACTTCTGCCCATAGAATCCCACAGTTTGGCAGCTTTTGCTTTTCCCCATCCATCCATTGGGATGACTGGAACTCCTGCAGACTGCTTGACACTGCTTCAGTTTTCACCCTCCAGCGATGATGTTGGTTCTAATGCTAACTGAGCAGCAAATACCCTATGCACGTAAAATATGAGAGGGAGATCAGGGAAGGACCCAGGAAGAGGAAGAATCTCATCTGAGGCCGTCTACCCTGCACTTTCGTTGGTAAAACCCTCGTTGGGCGTGGTTTTATTTTGTCGGAGGGAGAGCTCTCTCCCGCCAACAAAGAGCAGCTACGCTGCTTAACTTATGGCACAGCTGTGCCGCTGTAAGGTGCGCAGTGTAGACACAGCCTGAGTTAGGTTAAATAAATTTGAAAGCTACTCTTGGACTGTCTGGGCACAATTGCCAATGGTTCTGGTTATGTTGGGACTGCCCTAGCATCTACAGTCCCAATTGACTGCACTTTAAAATTAATATATTCTGGCTTCCTTCGAGCCAGAATAGAAAAGAGTTGGGTGGCCTGAGTTGTTCTCCCCTGCCACAGCAACTCTGCTGAGATCTCTGAAAACTGAGTGAGAATAATGGAAGATGCAGTGGGAGTGGCTGGGCAGGCAATACTCAAGTGCCGAAACCCTTATTGTTGACCAAAGGTACATCTATACGGGGGAAAAAAATCCAAAAAACAACCATGGCAGTGAGTCTCAGGATATGGCTACACTGCAGCAGAAGTCAGGTCAATTGACTTGGGCTCACAGGGCTGAGGCTGCGGGGCTAAAAATTGCAGTGTAGATGCTCAAGCTTGGACTGGAGCCTGGGCTCTGAGACCCAGCCCCTTGCTAGATTCTAGAGCCCTGGCTTCAGCCTGAGCCTGAATGTCTATGTAACCCACACACCTCCTGGGTGTGGTGCTCTGTCCCATCAAGTGGCACGGAGACCACTTAGAGAGAGAGATTAATGAGTCTGCTCTATGGCCTTAGCTAACAGCCATATGGATTTTAGCTCATGCAGTGGAGGCTCATGCACTAAATTCCAAAAGTCCCAGGTTCAATTCCGCCCGCCGACGACCAGGGTCTGTCAGCATTACATATACACTACAACTTTTAGTCCCGCAGCCTGAGCCCTGTGAGCCTGAATCAGCTGACCCAGACCAGGTGAGGCCATGTCACGGGTCTTTTATTGCAGTGTAGCGGTACCCTCAGACCCTGGGTCAACTGTCTCGAGCTCACGCTGACAGGATAAAAATAAGTGCGTAGGTGGTTGGGCTCAGCCTGGAGCCTGGGCTCTGAGACCCTCCCCTCTTGCTGGGTTTCAGAGCCCGGACTCTATCCTAGCCAGGCACAACTACGCTGCTATTTCTAGCCCTGCAGTGCAAGCCCAAGTAAATCGAGCCAGACTGTATGGCAGGGATTGGCAACCTTTGGCCCACGGCCTACCAGGGTAAGCACCCTGGAGGGCCGGGTCAGTTTGTTTACCTGCCGCGTCCACAGGTTTGGTCGATTGCGGCTCCCACTGGCGCGGTTCGCCGCTCCAGGCCAATGGGGGCTGCGGGAAGCAGCGCAGGCTGAGGGATGTGCTGGCCACCACTTCCCGCAGCCCCCATTGGTCTGGAGCAACAAATCTTTCCATTTATAACCACAGGAAATTTAGGTGTGAAACAGAACATAATCCAATTAAATAACTCCCTGGGTCCATATTAGAAGTGGTGCTCATCAGCCACCACACAATACTTATCACCAGCATGGACAGTTTTTAATTTACCAGCATTTCAACCATACTGTGCAATTTGGAGACTGTTTCCCTACAGTGACTCCACAAGTGGGCAACTATGTTTGAGACGTTACACCTGCACACATAAGTGTCCCCTCAGGTGCAAACAGCAGTACAAGTCTGGGGCTTTCCAGACCCTGCATTGTCTAGCAACAGTATTTAAGGATGGTAAAGAAAATTCTTTCACGCCATATGAGTTGCAGTAATTTCACATTTAACTTCATGGTACTGGAACCTTGTTAATTTTCTTACCTGTCTTGTACTGAATTTTTAACTTTTCTGTGGTGATAAAAGAGGGCAAGTTTTCTTGCTCCATATATACTACGCATGTTATTATTAAAACATATTGACTTAATCCCATACTTCCTTAAAAGCAATTACAACATTATGTATATTATATACAGTTAACAAAACTTCAAAATGAGTCTCTACCCCATTATCATGGTACATACTGGGTGAAATCATTGCCCCACTGAAGTCAATGGGAGTTTTTCTATTGATCTCAATGGAGCCAGGAATTCACCCATTGTATCTGAATTTAAAACATTCCCCCAAAAAAACAATTTATGAAAGGTTGTTACTGTCACCAGCAGACACACTTTGTTGAAATACAGTTCACTGGCATGGCTGATACATTAACCTATGCAAATTGTCCTCCACAGTTTTGTAGATCCAGATCATTTAAGAGATTAGCGATTACTGTTTAATCTGAAAAAATATTCATGTGTGAAGATAAAATTTTACTTTGCTCGATCCAGAGCTTTGGGTGCAAAGGATATTTTGTAAAGAGGGGAAGTTAAGAATGCAGAAATTTGATCTATCTGGGAAACAATAAAAACGGTGCTTGGCAAATTAATATTATTTTGCTATTAGTATACAGAGATATCAGTTGTTTCCTAATATGTAGCTCTGCAGTAGTGAGTGTCCAGATAAACAAGCAATTGACATGGTTTATAAGTAGAATAGATGTTGTGGGAACTGAGATTAGTTCAGCTTCACTGACTTTAATTTGTAAATTATAAAACTGTAAACTTCATTCTTTATAAATGGGGGGAGGGCGACCCTGAGACAACTTGTTGTGAGGAACCCTCAGAAACACTAATTTGTCCAATGAATAGTCAAGATCATCCTCTCATGTACACAAATATAAGCAGCTTTACACACACTAATAATACCATTGAGGATTGGTTCCATGCACTAGAAAAACTCATTTCCTCTTTCTGCAGTCAGATGTCTTCTTACATCTATACAACTAACTCCTCCTATACAGTCTACATACTGCCACTATTCTCTCCCACACTACAAACAGGAAGTGTGCAAGGGGATGGCTAGTGAAGGTATGTAGCCCATGCCTAGGGTGACCAGACAGCAAATGTGAAAAATCAGGATGGGGGTGGGGGGTAATAGGAGCCTATATAAGAAGAAGACCCCAAAATCAGGACTGTCCCTATAAAATCAGGACATCTGGTCACCCTACTCATGCTGGAAGTGCCCTGAGAATTACCACACAACCACAGTAAGGGAGCTACAGACCAGATTCTCTGCCACTTCACCAGCCTATTGTGGTTAGAGATACCAACATTTCACAGGGCAGCAGACACATGTCATTCACAACCCTGCCTCCTGTAATGACTCAGGAAACGGTCAATCTATGTAAAGCGGTGCAAATAATGTATTTTTTTGGTTTGCTGGCTGTGCTGAAAAGTCTAAAAAGAATCATATGAGGTCAAACAAAACTGTTTTGACTCAGAAAATCGCAGTGTTTCCTTTCAAAAATGTTGAAATGAAACAGTCAGATTTTTCAGAATCTCTTTCAGCTGAAACAATTCAGCAAATTTGACATGAATTCTGCATTTTTTGGCCAAAAAGAGTCACTCAGCACTAGGTCTATGTAGGTACTTACATTACTCCAAACACTGTAATAGCTGAGATCAGAACAGCTGACGTTTTACCCTCCCCTATCCACCATTCAACTATGAACGAGTAAATGCAATCTATTCCATTCACTTTCCACATACAGAATAGAAATCCCTGTACTTACTTCACTCATCCTCCTAGTATGGCTGGCAACACCAACCTACAGACACAAACCAGATTTACAACTTTATCCCAGCTATACTACACATACAAGGTTGAAGATACCAGTGTATAATATAATATATGGAGATATACCTATTTAATAGAACTGGAAGGGATCCTGAAAAGTCATTGAGTCCAGCCCCCTGCCTTCACTAGCAGGACCAAGTACTGATTTTGCCCCAGATCCCTAAGTGGCCCCCTCAAGGATTGAACTCACAATACTGAGTTTAGCAGGCCAATGCTCAAACCACTGAGCTATCCCTCCCCCCAATATTTATTGAAACGGAGACTATTATTTCTTCATGGAGTAGGGGCTGGAACCAGCACGTTTGCATAATCTATGACATTTTCATTTGCTGTTCATGATGTGAAAAGTTCCATAACTTGTTTTAATTCCAATGATATACCTGTATGCCCATTAGTAGACAGTGAGTGGGGACATTGCATGAGAGCTCTGTGTGGAAACTTAACCACATATTTCTTTAATCTCAATTTGTTTCCCCTCTTATTGTGCTTTTTTGTTTGTTAATTGCACATATATTTCGAATCTGACTTCTCTGTAAAGTATATTTATGGGGGGAGGGTAACTGTGTATATATAATAGATATATTCTTTCAAAAGAATGTCTATCGCAGGCTCTGGGCACCCTTGACGACTTTTTTTAAAAGCCGCAATTAACCCAGTATAACACCCAAGCCACAGCAAACATATAGAACCAAGTTTAAGCTCTTAAACCACCCCTCTGCCCCACTGAAGAGTACCCTGCCACTACCCAGACTCCCAAATCCCCCATTTCTTGGAAACCCAGGAGAACAGCTAGGCCTTGCAGTATGACCCCAAGGTTAACAACTATGCCGTTTTGCCAGTAGAGCTAACTGAACATTTTTAACCAAATCTTTTTGTCCACATTTTTTGTACCAGAATTGAACTATTCCATGAAAACGGTTCAGTTATGACTAATTTTTGGATTTCTTTGACAAAAAAAGTGCATTTTTTTTTAATTTTTTCATTCAAAAAATCAAAATTGGCTATGAAAGCAGAAAGCAAATAAGAAAAACGCAAAATGGATTATTTTCTTAAATCTCATTATTTTTGAGCAATCTTATGATTTGGGAGGTGGTCTGATGTGTTCTCTTTGAATGCTTGGGTTTAGCAATATTGAACATAGGCTTTTACAGACCCAGACCCTGATCCAAGCAAATCTCTTATGCACATATTTAATTTTCAGCACATAAGGAGTCACATTAAATACATGCTTATGGGATTTGTTGGATAGATGCTCATGGGAAGGAGAGAATGCCAAAGGCACGGGGCCTGAATAGAGAATACCCTGCCAGCCGCCCATGAATTCTTTATACCAATGAGGCTCCTGCTCTGGTGCCCCTGCAACTGTGGTAATATGCCATGGTGAGTTGGGGGGTGTCTATTAGATAGGTAGGTCCCAGGCCATTTGTGGTTTTTAGGTTAAAACCAACATCTTAACAACAACCTGGAATCAAACAGATAGCCAAGTGTAATGTGCTCATGGAAAAACACCACTTACCTAGCAGGATGTCAAATGCTGCACCACCATAAACTTCCACGTGGGTTAGAGTGTAGCCCTATATATATGAAATTCTCTTGGAGTGGATATTTGCCAACTGACTGCAGGGTGGATGTGAAAGCTTTTGCAACAGCAGGAGAGGGAAGAATCCTTACTACTAAAACAATACAGTTCTTGTGTAATTTTCTATTTTTTTATTCGCAGGTGAAACAATCTATATTATTGCGTATACCTCTTGCGTAGTACTCATCTTGGGAATAGTCCTGGTGGCTCTTCTAAAGACCAGGTAATTTGACAAAGTTACAAATCTTTGGTATTAGGAAATTGGAGTTCATGAGAGTTATTTTCCTCACATTTTGACTCTACCTTTGTAGTTGTGTTTAAAATGCAGTACAGTGTATCCCAGTGATAGAATGAATTAGTCCTTCTGGTACCCACCTGGTCCACCCTGTCAGAGGTAGGAGACTCAGCATGGAAAGCTGTTTTATGCACATCAATAATGCACTGTGCTTAGCAAAAGGGACTCCATTTTCCAGCTTCCCTTTCCATCTCACATGAGGGTGAAACCTGTGTGCAAAATGTTGGGGGAGAGCAGGAATATTTCCCTACTCTTCTGGCAAACAGGGGATGAACAGGTTGAATACTCACCTTGGGATAAGTTCACAAACCCATGAGTGGAGTTTTTTATCAATGCAGGTCCCATTATTGTTAATGGGGGTTCTGAGGCAAATTGTCAGAGTGAAGGATGTACCACATTGTATCTTACAACGTGGCAACAAACCAAAAAATATACATTAACTTTGTCAAGTGCACAAACGTTTGTTGATTAAATACACAAGTTATATATGATGCATTTTATTGGGCCACATTAAATGGCCAGATTTCAAGACACACAATGTCAAAGGATGGGGAACAGAATTAAGGTGGCAAGAGATATAGTGGTAGAGTTTGCATGAAATTTCATTATTAAATTCTGAGACAGAGATCAAAGAGGAATTTTGTAGAAAGCTGCAAAAGACAAGTTAAGGATATGTGGAATACAGTTTATTTATTTTCATATCTCTGGTTTGCAGTGACTGGAGACTGTCAATGAGAGTATAAATAAAATGGGATTAAACACGGGTACAAACAATATAAAATAAAGTACATTAATTACTGTGAAGGGAATGATTTTATTCCACAATGCTCATTGCAAATACAAGTGTTGAAATCCTGGTTCCATTGAACTCGAGTGGGAGTTTTGTGAATGACTTCAAAGGAACCAAGATTCCACCCAAAAGCCGTATAACTGCACTATTAAATAAACGTACACTCTCTGTTTTCAGAGCCTGCAGAGCAACGTATCCATCAAGAAATCCCTCACCAGTTCATTCATCTGAGATTCTTATGGTCCATTAACAGTCATAGATAATCAACATTGTGGCAAACTCTCTTTAAGGCTATTCTTGGTAGTCAGACTGTTGTGGATATGTCATAATAAAATGTATGTTATAAAGTCTAGTTTGTGATGAGATTTTTGTGGTTGAGAGTATGAGTTTTATATTTACTTACATGTACAAAATCTTTCCCAAATGGAAAAATTTTAAAACTGCACTCACGCAATCCCCTGTGCATGCTCATTGATTTATACGGTCTATGTCTATTTGTCATAGTTCTGGACAGTCAGTATATGATTGTAAAATATTCTTCTTCTTCGTATGGCTGGTGGAAAGGTAGAACAGCAATTATAATTTTAGATTCAGATGGTTAATCCAGATAAGTGCGTCTAGAGTAGCAGAGTGTATAGCTGTTTGTATTTGTGACTGAGGCATTGAGTTATTATATGTTACATGGTCTGTTGTGGGTGACCACAGTTGCACACTGGAGAATCTTTAATGTTTAATTTTCCATTTGAGCATCTACCATGGTTTGTGGTAAAAATATTATATCAGCATGAATCTGGGCTAGCTACATAGCTGAGAGTGGCAAAAAGAAGGTTAAGGGGTTACTTGATTGCAGTCTAAAAGTACCTAAATGTTGAACAAATATTTACCAATGAGCTATTCAATCTAGTACAGAAACATGTAACATGACCCAATGGTTGGGCATTGAAGTGAGGCAAATTCACACTAGAAATAAGATGTACATTTTTAACAGTGATAATAATTAACCATTAGAACAATTTACCAAGGATGGGTTCTCCAACACTGACCATTTTAAATCAAGATTGGATTTTTTACTAAAAGATCTGCTCCAGGAATTATGTAGGAGATGTTCTTATGGTCTGTGTTATACAGGACATTGGACTAGATGATCACAATGGTACCTTCTGACCTTGGAATCTATGAATGTTACTGGTACTATTTTTTGTATCCCCACACCCAGACAACCTTAGCACTATGAGTGCAAATGTCCAGCCCTTGAGAAAGAAATTAATCACAAATACACATTAGAAATGTCTAAACTTTTTAAATTAGTTATTCTGTACATAATAATATCAAGATTGTAAGGTCTACTCCACTCATAGGAGTAGAACCTGGAAATCTTTGTTATCAGGTACTCCTGTTTCTGGCACACCTGGGAAACAAGCTATCACACCTTAAACCGCTCACTGACTGCAAACTGAATAATGGCATAGGCCTCGGGCCAAGATAATTTGTTTAATAATTGGTGGTAATTTTATTTTTAAATGGCAGTTCCTTGACATTGCTAACGTAAATTTAACTAGTTTTTGCAAAGATGGATTAGTAAGCAGAGTGTAGATAAGGTGTTCAAAGTTGCATGATAAATACAGTTTATCACATCTCTCTACAATTTATCACATAGATAAATAGAGCTGAACAGTAATTTTACATTGAAATGTTTTTTTTTTAATGTGGTTTCCACAAAATCAAATTTTTCTGGAGTTCCTGTGTTTCTATGACACTGCCACCACATATGTAGTCTATGTGGCCATGATATACATGTGGTAAATTAAGTGTATTTATCATGCATTTTGACTTTCTCTGCTTCCCACTACAACAATATACAGTGACAAGTTTAACATCTGGATTGAAATACTGGCCCCATTGAATTCAATGCAAGTGTTGCCATTAACTACACTGGAGCCAGGATTTTATGCCCAATATCTTGCAACCCATCAGGGCTAGGAATGAGAGCTTTCTACCATTATTAGAAAGCCAGGAATCCTTCCTTTCAAACACACTTTTGTTTCTGGCTTTAGTGGATTGTGAAATGACTGGCCAGAAGACTGCAAAATTATTATGTATGCAAAACCTATGTTAGGTAACTGTAGAAGTTTCACTAATTATTAGCCATCCTTTTTTTCTCTCTTTGAGGCCTGTATAGTTAGAGTAATTTCCTTCCTATTTTATTAGTTTGAATTAAATACAATCATATTATTAAATCAACACTAGTACAGATACACAAACAGAAAAACCAATTGATAGGAAAGGTAGTTAATTTGCTAATTAAAAGACAGTTCTAGATCAATCCATCAATTACCAGCATTTACGAAGTGGGCATTACATATTAGAATATCACTGTTGCCTTAAAATTATAGTGTAAAAAGACCAAGCTCAGAACTATGCTACCACTAGTATTAGCATATTTAATATTTCCATACTTTAGAAAAGAAATGATGCATTAATGGAGTCACATATGGAAAGACACATATCTCAGTTTTGTTTCCAATCTGACTGTCTGCCTCCCATCCACTAGTTATACAGGACATTGGACTTCAGGACATGTTTAAGAGCATGTATGCAAAAACTTGCAGGGCTACATTTAAATTCAGATTGTAAAAATCTCTTTTTATTCAGACAAAAGAACCATGTAAATATTTCTGCTAAGCTTTAGGTTTGTAATTTTTTTAAAATTTAAAACCACCTAATTTTAGGGCCTTAAGCAACCTGAATATGTTCCTTTATCTGCCTTCCCTCCCCCCCCCCCCAGTTTATTTAGAATGGATACCAAAAGTTTAGTGGATATTGTGTTACTTTGATAACTTGATTGGCTATGTTAACTAGTGTTGTCACAAATGCTTAATAGTAGACTACAGTATCTTCATGAGATGCGTATGAAATTTCTGTATCATGCTTCTTTTGGCTTTGTAATTTAGCCTGATGCTTTGTTAGGGTAATTGTACCTTTTCTGGTTGTAAACTTCTGAAGAGTAGGATAAATTATTAAATAAACAAATGTCTGCTGTATACACAGGTATTCCAGTAGCTTAATCATCATTTCAATCCATTCTCTAGCGCATAATAGTCCTTTAGGGTCAGCTTGTGATTGCTGTTTGATTGTGAGTAGGGGATAGGCTGGTCATGATTACAGTGAATGCAATGCTCCAAGGGCATGGTAACAATAATCAGATCCTTTTTATCATGTGTCCCCTACTTTGGTCATCAGATCCCTGATATTCAGCACTTAAAGCATGAGCCTATAAAAACTGAGTGAAAGTTGTAACTTCATTAGTAGACTTTTATCCTGGCATGTAGACCATTGCAGGTGCAGCTGTAGAGTAGCTTAAATCTGAAAACTGTCACTGGGCAGTTTAAACTCAGAATCAAGTTTTCCTAAAGTGAAAATGTGGTTGCAGAGCCACACCAAGCAAATACTACTTTCAGGGACTGATAGATTTTTACTTCATAATTCTGATAGATGTTCAGACAGCACAATGGTGAGCTTGGTATAAAACCTAGGCAGCCATAGCCTGCAAATATCTCGGTTAGATCCCTTTAAACATTCCTGCTTTTCAGGCATTGCATGTTTTCCATATTGGACGCATTTGTTGCTTTTCTCCAGGCCTTTTTAAAATTTGCATTTCAGATACAATTTCTGTTCCTTCTGGGTTGTACATTTTTACCAGTTCTACAAGTACTTATATGGATAGAAAACATCCCTCAGCCAAGAAAGTTTTTCAAATGAATAGAAGCATTTTAAGTTTGACTTCCAGACACAATACTCTAAGTATGGGTATATGGTTGTTTGCAATCTTATTACAATAGTCTTTGTATTGCTTTGGATCCTTTTTTCGAATATTACCAGGCATTGGATGGTTTTTTAACTTGTCCCACAATGACTCAAATATTTTCCCTGAAAATTCAAGTCTATTAAGGCAATTCAAATATCACAGTGATGGTTGACCTTATAAAACCCTAGATCAGTGATACTCAGACTGTAGCTCTCAAGCCATAAGTGGCTTTTTAATGTCTCTTTGCAGCACATGATATTAAAATACAGTGATTTAATTATTAACCAATCTAAGTTTATATATATATATAAACTAAATATTTTCCCTGTCATTCACACTACTGTGGCTCTTTTGGGTAATGTTGATCGCTACTTTGACTCCTGAACTGCTGGGGTCTGAGTATCACTGCCCTAGATAGATTAATAAATATATTAAGTTGATCATTGCCCACTATTAATTTCTCTCCACTGTGAGGACTAGCCATTCACTATGACTTTTTATTTTCTATTATGTAGCATGTTTTTACTCAATAAGACTTTTTTCCTTTTATCTGTCATAGTCCCTCTTTAAAGAATATTATCAAAAGTGTTTTGAAAATTAGCATTACATTATGTCTATTGGGTCACCTATGTTAAAATTTTATTTTAGTAACACTTTCAAAGAACAGGTGAGAGAAGCATGATTTTCCATTAGAGAAGTGAAGGGAGATCGTCGTTGTAAGCTGTCACAGCTTTGTTGAATTAAATGGAATGATGACCATTTACACCAACTGGGGATCCAGGCCACCATATTTGTTTGGCCATGGCAGAGCTTATTTATATAAGTAGTCTACTATTCTCTCCTTAATTAGATGCTCATTAGTTTCCAGGACTCCAGGGCCTCCTCTGTCTTTCACTGAAGTCAGTGGAAACCTTCCTGTTGAATGCAAAGGTGGCAAGATACAGTCTGTTTTTACAGTCCTGTGATCTCTTTTAGTTGCCTTCTAAAGATATATTTCTATCCTTGTAACAAACCCCGATGCCAACTCTGTCCACATATCTATTCAAGTGACATCATCATAGGACCTAATCACATCAGCCATACCATCAGGGGCTCGTTCACCTGCACATCTACCAATGTGATATATGCCATCATGTGCCAGCAATGCCCCTCTGCCATGTACATTGGCCAAACCGGACAGTCTCTATGCAAAAGAATTAATGGACACAAATCTGACATCAGGAATCAAAATACTCAAAAACCGGTGGGAAAAGACTTTAACCTGTCTGGTCATTCAGTGACAGACCTGCGGGTGGCTATATTACAACAGAAAAACTTCAAAAACAGACTCCAACGAGAGACTGCTGAGCTAGAATTGATATGCAAACTAGACACAATCAACTCCGGTTTGAATAAGGACTGGGAATGGCTGAGCCATTACAAACATTGAATCTATCTCCCCTTGTAAGTATTCTCACACTTCTTATCAAACTGTCTGTACTGGGCTAGCTTGATTATCACTTCAGAAGTTTTTTTTCTCTTAATTAATTGGCCTCTCAGAGTTGGTAAGACAACTCCCACCTGTTTATGCTCTCTGTATGTGTGTATATATATCTCCTCAATATAAGGTCGATTCTATATGCATCCGAAGAAGTGGGCTGTAGTCCACGAAAGCTTATGCTCTAATAAATTTGTTAGTCTCTAAGGTGCCACAAGTACTCCTGTTCTTCTTTTTTCTAAAGATATAGACCATTTTAGAGATTTTCCAGTCTTCAAGGCTGGGGGCCCTACATACCACTTAGGCCCATCTGATATGAAAAATTTATCCTTTCCATCATGGGTTTTACATGTTCTACAGGGCCCTGTTCAAGCCCTATGGACTGAGGTGCATTTCACTACATTGTATAATTCTTGTCCTTTGTTTTCTTTAGAATTATTTCCTGTGCTTTTCATATATTATTTTCCTAAGAACCCCTTAGGTGAAAACCATCTGGCCCTGATGATTTCCTGAAAATGGGTTCCTTGCTAACTTGCTTCTTGGAGATTTTAATGATTCCTATGACAAGTGCCATTAAAATGTGCACTTTTCTATTGTCTTCTACAATAAAGACATATGCAAAACATAAATAATTATTCATTTTATTGGGAATTATGAATGCATCAACAGGAGAATACACTGATTAGGCATTTACCATGCTACTGATTCCTAATGCCACTTCTTCTAGTTTAAATATATTAAATATCTATTATATTAAATACATTAGTATTAGATAATCAACTGAGAATCCCAGCCAGCAGCAATTTCAGTTTCAAAGGTATTAAAGTCCCTTAGACACCTGAAGTACCTTTGCAATTTATTATGTACTGGTACATTTTTATTTTCTGTACTATAGCGTACTATAAAATGTGGTAGGTGTTTTACAGTCATACAGGAAACCACACTCCCTGCCCCAATGAGCTTACAGTGTGAAAAACAGATGAAGAGTGAGGGACAGGGATGTAACACATGAGCACAGCGGTCAGAGTGACGGCTAATAAACATATTGTTAGATTTGGTTTTGTACATAGTTGTACATATTTTAAAATGTTATAATATGTGGTATATGTAATCTGTCACCAACTGCTCTTTTATCTAATGATAATTAGCTGGCTACTGTCTTTTAGACACTACAGCAAAAGTGGGTCTCCAGGAAGGATTTGAAAGAGAAGTTGATAGTGACTTTTGCAGATCGGCTCAGGAAAGGCATTCTATGTGTATGGGGCATGGAGTGTCTGCACCTTACTATCCTTATGTGCAGCTGTTCATCGTGCAGTTTTTGGAGCGTGCAATTTTGGAGTAATTGCAAAAAATACAGTAAGAAGGTCACACGTGTGATCCAGAACATATTTTCCACCTCAGTGTATAGTATAAAGTATTAGGATGTGTTCAGACACCCACTGCAATGTACAATTGTTTTACCATTGATGACACTGGGTACAGGCTCCGATGGTAATTTGGGTGATTTTAGCTTATATAAAAACAGGAATGAAAATGTTTGCTCTGCATTTGTGATATAGAGAGAAGCTCAAAAATAAAAATTGAAAAGAAAATTTAAATGATCTGAGAGTGGTACTCTGAATCAACTTTGATTACCAGAACTTGAATATTTCTTTACAGAGGAATATTCTGAGTTATCAAAGATCTCATAGTTAATGCTTAGTTAATGGAGGGAAGAAATATGTTTCTATGGTAACGTAGAAGAGATTCATCAGTTACGTATCATTTTCCATTAAAGCAGATTGGAACAACTGATAATAAAGGTAATCACAAGCAAATGCACTCAGAATGGATTACACCTTACCGGCATAAACATTAGAGTATGTGATGGAGTGACAGCTGATATTTACTAACGCCTTATGTGTGACTTAGTTAACTGGAGTTGCTGAATCTAGCATGTCGTAATACATCAGGATATCTGTTTCAACAAACATTTAGATATGTTTTATTTCACCTTTAAGATTAATGCCATGCACTGCAAAATAATAGGTGCATTTAACCAGTACAACCATGCTGGTGACAGTTCTTCAGCAAATATACCGTGTCTCTGGAGGATGACCCAAAGGGCTACATTAACATTAGTTTTAATCATGCCCTCCTGCTAGAACATTAGGATCATGATGGCAGATGTTAACTGAAACAGGAAATGGGAGATTTGAAGAAAAAATGTTTCCATTTAGTAAATATAGTATAAATAAATGCGTAAATAAAAATAATTAACAAGCCAAGCATGGGAAATGTTGCTGGGACAGTTCTCAGATTGGATACTTTTTTTAATTCTGAGCTCTGAACATTCCAACTGGCTTTACAAATATTAATTAATGAAAACCGCACAGCACTAGGTGAGCAACCTGATAAGTCACACAGTGAGCCAGTGAGCCAGCTGGGAACAGAATCCTAGCTCCCAGACCACGGATCTGATCACTAGGCCACACTCCCTCCCCTTAAAATAACCCTCTGAGAAAATAGTCGAATCTTACATAAACTATCCCTTTGCCGTAGAAGTGGTTCATTTCTATAGCATGGAGCAAAATAGTAGTAAGTCTACCTCAGTGATTCTCAAGCTGCATTCCATGATCCCATATTACAATGGTGAGCAAATGTTATCAACCTCTCCCATCTAGCAATAAAGTAAGGAAAGATGATCACAACCACCCCCAGCCCTGTTCATGAGCCCATGTGTTGGGGGTGGGGTGGGGGGTTGTTGTTGGTTTTGCAACCCTTGGTTTGAGCACTCATATTACAGCTCCTTCCTGAATCTTATTTTCAATGATGTCTGGTTAGATTTTAAACTAACACATAAATGTGCCAACTCAAGGCCAATTTCCAGCCACCTGTAAAGACTGAACTGTATCTGATGCCAAAGCAGGGTAGCCCTGAAAAATATTAAAGCCACAGTCTGTGAAATGGATCCAGGAGACTCCAGGCTGGTAAAAGATAGTGAAGAAGAACTATGTGAACTACTAATGGAAATAATCTATGCCTGCTTCAGAGAAGCACAGCTACCAAACTCCTGGAAAAAAGTAATAGTTCACCCAGTCCTCAGGAAGCCAACACTTACCAGAAAGACCTCTCCAAAGAAGACCTCTCCAATGACTATCCTGTCTCCAACCCCAATCCAAAATAATTTGGAGAGTAGTAGCCACCAAACTCCAACCATATGTGACATCAGCCGACAACCTGGATGTCTCATAATCAAGTTGGTTCGGACCATGGCACAACCCCAGCACATGCGATAATGGCACAAGTAAGGGTGCTGTAGTCTGACAGAGTTGGGCTGCACACAACTGTGAGCCTACCTTCTTCTTTCTTTTCGTGTAAATCTTTCACTTTTTTAAAATCTCATCCTTCTCCAAATTTTCATGTTTCTGAGAAGAGCTAAGTATATATCAATGGGGAAAAAATCATAGCCCAGGTTTTTGGGTTTTGTGTTAAGAGCTTGCTTTCTAACAAAATTCAGATCAAGAGCAGATACATAATGAAGATACAGAAGAAGGCTGTGTAGACAGACACAGTAAAAGAACTGATGTTTCAGGCAAGAAGATTACAGTAGTTTCATGGATGATTTGAACAGGTTACAGAAACAATGAGGCAGTTATTTTAAATTGTCCGTTGCTGATTTACTGATGATGGTGCAGTTTACTGGCATTTTGTTTCACTCAGACATTTACAGGTACAGTACCAAATTCACAAAAGCTTACAGGGAGGCTGTGGATGGCTCACTCTGTGTAAACTAGTCAGTCATAGGTGTCAACATCCCCAGAAAGACAGGTTCTGTGATAATGAGTGAGAATGATAATCTGGGGATCATAAAATAAAATGTCAACTGGTGCATGAGGCTTTTGCACAAAAATCTAATTACCCCCAGTGTGCTACACTAAAGAGTATATCCTGTCTTCTTTTCATTGTTTGATATAATTAATCAGCTTTTTAAAACAGCTGATGAAAAAGGCAACTACAGTGAATTTAATGTATGTAACAAATAAGAGAGGTTGCACTAGATTTGCAGGATATGGCAGGCTGCTATTCATCACAAACTCTTGGAACAAGATAAAATCATTCATATATTTAACAGATGTTAACCGTTGTAAAAATACAAAAGTGCTATTGCTAGAAAGTACTTACAGTAAATTTAGATTGGGCTCCACGTTCATAACATAATTGACTTGGCAAATGAAAAGTGGAGATTCAGAGAAATAAAACACATAATAGCCAGGCCACAAACAATGTGGGATCTCATAAACTACTTCAAATATTTGTACTGTCCTAAAAGTCAGCTTGATTAAGAATTACCAATGTATTCACTTTTTGTGGAACTCTGTAATGAATTTTTTCTAAAGCAAGCTAAAAGGCCATTTAAATAGACAGTAAGTTGCTGATTTGCTTACTTTTAAAAGTATCGAGGACATGAATTTGTATTGATAGACATTATATTTATTATTTGCAATGCTGTATTATTTCCCCATAATAACATTTGGCAAGATGTAGTATTCTAACACACAGTTACTCTTTCCATAAAGAACAGCTATAGCATGCTTTCTTTTTTTCTTGACTGAAAAGGTTTTGCACTTGATTTTCTTTATGTAAATGCTCTTTGACAATGTGTATTGCAGAAAGAACATTTTAATATACAGTTCAAACATTGAAGGAAGCTTGTGCAACTTTAGAATTTGTTTTCTTGTTCAAAGCCGTGCAGATGAAGTTACCAGCTTCCATCACCTTGTAAAGATTCACTCCCTAAAACATGGGGGGAGAAAAGAAGTTAATTTAATTTATAGTATTAAAATATGTATATTGATAATGCTTATGTCACTGGTGAACTGCTCTCCAGGGCTGTAATTTCTAGAAGAAACCCACTTCGTTCTTCATTGCAATCCATTCTTTTATTTTGAAGAAAAAAGGTTAGATCTTTAGTTGGAGTAAACTGAGGTCAGTAGAGCTATGCCAACTTACACTAGGTGACGCTCTGCCTCATAATGCTTACTACAATAGTCACACAAATTATTTTTCCCATTTTAAAAGATTCTCCTTTGCAAAAAATTCCCCATACTAAAGAAAATGGGGATTAGCGAAGGATGCTAGTAATACATCTCAAAATGAAATTGCTGAATAATTCATATAAACATGTCTTTGTTTACCTCTCATAGTACTCTTTGAAGGATCAAATTTGTAAGAAAAGTATCCCACTGACAGATTTGGAAAATGGCATGGAGTTACAGAAAGTGGGATTCCATAACATAACATATACATTCCAATACATATATAATAACTGTCAGCTCTTCCCTGGAGATTCTCTCTTCTATAGAAAATTACCATTTATATTACTATTACAATTGTATGGAGAATCACAACTGACTAATCTCTCCTTGCTAAGACACATTCTTTCTTGTATAAGCAACTCATTTTACATAGGCTAAAAAAAAAAATCCCAACAAACAAACAAAAATACCCCAAACCAAACAAAAAGAAAGAGCCCATAAAACATTGGTGATTTTGGTTACTATTCAGTTAGGGTAGAATAAAATCACTGACCTAGAAGTAAAATGTTTCCTGCCTCATTACCAGTCCCTTAAACCATGCACATCCCGTTTTAGCCTATTTACTTGCATGCTTTGCATTAACCTTTGCCTTAAATAGTCAATTCGATGAGTGAAAATTTTCAACAAAAATGGAAATTTTCTCATAGAAATTTCCATTTAATCAAAAAGCCATTTTTTAACTGGAATAAAGTTTCAATCAGCCTTGCACCATCTGTCTTTGTTATATGTGATAGAAATAAGAAACATGTCATCATAGATAGACTTGGTAGGCAGGTTTCTGTGGAGACCAACAACATACCAAATTCACAACATTGTAATGAATATTTAATAGTACAGTAGGTGTTGACAAGAAACACATGCTTAGATGTGTTAAATAAAACAACATGCACATTTTGCATGGGGTGTCTAGGCTAGTGCCTGTGCTGTTCAAATGGTCTCTTTTCTGTTTTACATTTATATTGTAAGACATTCATGAACAATAATACTTCATAAGAGATGGTTTACACACAGAGGGCAAAACTCTGACCTTACTCTCATGAGTCACATAAAGGAGTGTGAGTGTGTGAGGGTCAGAGGGGAGAGAAAGGGCAGGGATAGATGCATGTCAGATCTCTGAGCTAGGACAATATAGCTCAGGGCAGATACAGAAGAATTCATATATGTATGCTTGCTGACCATGCCATGTGTGCAGGAGGATTGTGGGACCGGCCATATGCCTAAACTAGATGACTGTATACCTTGAGAGGGCTGAAGTACCAGCCAGTCTGCTGCTTTTCCATGATCTTTCGGTGTGACTTTGGGCAGTGACATAGAGCCTGATCCTTCAAGAAGCGAAACATCTCTGCCCAGATGCCAAACTCCTACAACTCCCATTGACTCCAGTAAATCAGTTCTTATTCAGCACTTGTTAGGACCAGGACTATAATCTCTCTGAGTTTCAGCTTTATCACCTATAAAATGGCAATAATGGTACTTATCTCTTCTCAGAAGTTTTTTAAGGCTTACTGGTTGTTAAGCATGGGGAAGGCATCATAAGAGCAGGTACTATTATTATAATTATATCTGAACCATATAAAAACTGTTTCTTTGCATAAGGTGTGTGTCTCGCTGGAAACCTTTGTGACCATTAATCACGTGTGACATTGAACTGCCCATTTATCATTGTACTACCAAGCAACGTGTTTGCGGACAAACTCTTACAGATTCACTTCATATTATCATGTTGTTTAATCGTTCTGGAGAACACTATAAAACGAGCATTAATTATTATTCTGATGCACATGGCCAATGAGAGAGCACTAATGAAGCCTCAAATAGCCATTCATCCATTGGCTCACATTTTAGTCAACAAAATGAGAGCATGAGGACACAGCTGAAATGAAAACAGAGCATTTCTTTGCACAGAGAAACATTTGGTTATACATAATGGCAATATGTGCTGTCATAAAAATAGTGAAATATTAGCAGACTATTAGGGTGATGAGCCCACACCACAGAATAGGTACTGTGAAACAAATGCAACTATGCACTCGGTGGGGACTAGAATCTTTACACATTAAGATGAGAGCCTATCCGAGCAATGGTTTTTCAACCTGGGCCTATAACCGTCCTCTCTTTCTTTACGGCTAAGGTGGAAGGGCAATGGACTTTTTTCTGTTGCAGCAGGGGTTGCAATATGGAAAAGGCTTAGAGGGATGTTTGAGAAACTTGGATATTTTGCTTCACAGGATTCCATGTAAATATTTCAGGCCAAATACAAAGACGGTGCCAGTTAAACTCCCTTAAGATGACTCAGACTTACTTACTGATACATTTGCTCAAAAGGTTTGTGACCAATTTCATACGGTCATGGGCTTTGCTGAATATTTTTGCTTGAATAATTCCCCTGGCAGAGCTATAATAAAATATTATATGGGCAAAATCTGAAGTCAATGGGCATTTTGCCCAAGAAGTGTAGAAATGAAGCCAAGGACTTTGATGTTTTAGAACATTAGTCAAGACACATCTGTAGTGCAAAACTGCCCCAAAGACTAACCACCACCCCCTCTTTTAAACCAGGGTATTCTTAGTGTGAGCATCTCCACAGATTACAAATGGAAAGCAGGTTGTAAGATCCCAAACCATTTAGGGCTTTATAGATAAAAATCAGCATCTTCAACTTCTTCTGGAAACCAACTGAGAGGCACTGCAGTTCATTAAGGACATGTGTAATGTGCTTTTTGTATGCACAGGGCCAGCTCCAGGCACGAGCATTCCAAGCAGGTGCTTGGGGCGGCAATCTGCAAGGGGGCAGCAGTCCATGTGTTTTTGCCATCCCAAGCAGCGCGCTGAATTGCCACCATGGACGGCGGGGACTGTCCGTGTGCCGTTAGGGTGGCATGTGCATTTCCGCGGCGGCGGCAATTCGGCGGCAGCTTCTATGTTCAGCTGCCCGCGGCGGCAATTCGGCGGCTTCTGTCTTCTGGCTGAACATAGAAGCTGCTGCTGAATTGCCGTCGTGGAAACGCACATGCCACCCTAACAGCACACAGACTCCCCCCGCCGTCCGCGGTGGCAATTCGGCGCACTGCTTGGGGGAGCAAAAACAGTAGAGCCAGCCCTGTGTGTGCACCACTACTTAATAAACAGAAATCTGCATTCTTCCCTGACTTCAATTTCTGAATGGTCCCAAGACATGGCCCTATGCAAGGCGCACCATGTAGTTTAATCTGGAGGTGACAAAGGCATGGATAGGCATATAAAGCCGGGGTCTCAAAGAAAACTTTGTAACTGTTTTTTCTGCATATAGACAGAAATAAAAGAGACAGCCTTGAACCACAGACGGAGGCAGTTAGGACAGTTTGTGTACCATTCTAGATCTGAAACCACAGTGACTGTGTTTTTTATGCTACCATTTACATCTGTGTTCCAAAGTCAAATTGTGTGTCCTATTGCTCCAGTTAGTAGAAACTCAGTGTCACACACAACATACTGGGTCTTCAGCTACGGAGCAAGTTAATCTCACCATCACATAACTCACCTTTGTGAACAATAATGTGATGGTTTTACAGTGGCTTGAAGGGATATTGAATTAGTCCGGGTGGTAAATGTTTGACAGGTCAGTCCCAAATATTGTGTAAAACACAATTGTATTTTTCACATCTGAAGCCAGATGAATGAAACTACTCCCTAGTCCCATAATCACGATGGGCCTGATCCATAGCTCAGTAAAGTCAGTAGAAAGACTCCAATTGCTATCAGTCAAGGTTGGATCAGCCTCCTGAGTGGTTAAGCCTGCCTGTTCAGCAGCTTCTCTCTCACCAGTCTATTGCACGTCATATTCAAGGGCTTTTCAGCTACAAATCTCAGTGTATTGTAATCAAATATAATCTTCGGAAATGATACAACAAATAGCTCCCTGACAGCAACACTATTATGGTATTCAAACATACTGTGACTGACAGTATTTAGAAATGTAGCTATGCTAACATAAATGTGCAAGAGTTTACCGTATTTATCCCTAACCCATTAAGCATGTATAGCACATCCTCCGTGGCTACGTTTCCAGTAGCACCTTTCGCATATGGACAGCCACCTAATCCAGCAACAGCAGAGTCCACAACACCAACTCCCATCTGGAAAACAATAACATACAAATGCAACATTATCACATAGTGCTATTCATAAATTACAATGTTAACCAGCACACAGTAGTTACAATTGGTAATACAAGATAAGGATACATTTTCAACCAATGGACTTTATTCTTTATTTGACATTCCATATACTGGGCCTTATGGGATAGTATTCAGGAGGTCCTGACTAGAGAACAGCCTACTGCATGATTCTGGCAGATATGAAAGTTATTTTTATGGGGGAGGGGGATGTTCAATTTCACTTTTTTTTTTACTTTTTTATATCTTCAAAAACAACACAGTAACCTGCATCTGAGCTGTGGTGGTTTTGTGAATGTCAGTGGGCCTAAATGTTGGACTTAGGTGCCTATAGGTGGCTTAAGGTTTCCTGAGGCCCTGGGTCAGAGCAAGTGCGGGGGGGGGCCCTCCCTACCCCTTCAGCCTGTGGTCCCGCCCTCATTCTGTCTCTTCCATCTGTGGCCCTGCCTACAGCCCCATCCCTTTCTGCCCCTTCCCGGGGCCATGCCCCTGTTCCACACATGGTCTCCTCCCTTCCGCCCCCCCCCACTGTGGCCCCAAGACCAGAGAAGCTCTGTCCCCCCGCCATGGCCCCGAGCCGTAGCAGGTGGTGAGAGCTCCCCGACTCTGAGGCCGCAGCAGGTAACGAGACTCCTCCAGTCCCATGGCTGCAGCGGGGGATCTGGGTGCTGGGACTTCCCCTGCTGTCCTGTAGCTTCTGCCGGGGACAGGGCACTGGGGACTTCCCCCACTCTGCCAACCCAGCGCTTCTGCTGGGGAGAGGTGTCGGGGCATGAGGGCTTCCTCCATCCCACCCTGCCCTTCCTGCTCATCCAGCATCTGGGCTTCCACCGCCTGGCAGCAGATTTTTTTTCTGGGTCTGCCCCAGTTGGCCGGGGCCCCTGAGCATGGGGCCTCATTGACCCAGTGGCTAATCCACCACTGCTGTAGAGGCAGTTAGGTGACTAAGTCCTTTGTGAATTTAGCCCTCCCCATGCCAATTATAAAGATAGTATATGGAAATTTTAAACAGCAGTTAGAAAAGTTAAGATCTGAACTCCTACATTTTTCTTTCTTACTCACAGAGGTGTCCCTAGCCTACAGGAGAAATGTCAAATGCTCTTCCACAAGTTCACCATAGGACTTGAAGCAGCCATTGAGCATATGGATGTCACATCTGCCATGCTTCCATGCTTCATTTAGTGTCATTGGTAGGGTTACCATATTTTGAGTGTCCAAAAGGAGGACACTCCACGGGGCCCCGGCCCTGCCCCCAGCCCCGCCCCCGCCCCAACTCCACCCCTTCCCCAAAGTCCCCGCCCCAACTCCGCCCCCTCCCCTGCTTCCCGCGAACATTTGATTCGCGGGAAGACTGAAGCAGGTAATGGGGGGGGTGGGGAGAGGAGGCGCGGCCCAGTTTGGCCCCCCCGGCGTCTCCAGCCTGGGTTGGCTCGGGCCCTGGGGTGCTGGCCCCGGGCCAGCCCCTGGCCGAGCACCCCCGGTTCCCGGCTCCCGGCCCCCAGCTTGGCACTGCTGGCCCGGCTCGGCACCGCCAGCCCAGCCCTGGCCCCGCATGTCCCGATTTTCCCGGACATGTCTGGCTTTTGGGAATTTCCCCCCGGACGGGGATTTGGAGCCCAAAGAGCCGGACATGTCCGGGAGAATCCGGACGTATGGTAACCCTAGTCATTGGGATTCACGCCTGTGAACCCCACTCCTGGAGTTAGGCCCGAAGGCCTTTTTCACAAAAAGCCAAGGGAGAGACACACCCTCTTTCCCCCTCCCCCCAAATAACAACAACCACTTTTAGTCCAGAGTTAGAGCACTTTCCTGGCACATGGGAAGCCTGATTCAATTCTCCCTCTCCCCATCTGAGTTAAACCTCCACGTCCCACCTTTCAAGTGCGTGCCCTAGTCACTGGGCTATGCTTGCCTAGATGCTCTCAGTTTCGCCTGCTGAAATTGTTCCAATATTTATAAATAATTAAAGTCGTTAGGAATGGAGTTGAACTGGGATACTCCAACCTTACATAAGTTCTCTAGCCACTGAACTACAGAGACAAGGTGGGTGGGTTAATCTCTCTTATTGGAGCAATTTATTTAGGTGAAAGAGACAAGCTTTCAAACTACACAGAGCTCTTCTTCAAATCTGAACTGCAAAGTCCTTCTCACTATTTTCTGTGGCCCAATGTCTGTTTAATGATTTATACAAAGTGACGCAGCATCAACAGATAAGATAGAGAGAGAACACCCCCATAACCCAGCGTTTGGTGCACTTCACTGGACAGTGAGAGATGTGCATTCAACTCCTTGCTCCAAATCAAACATAGAGGGGAAATTGAACCTGGGCTTCCTACAGTCTTGATGAGTGCTTTAATTACTGGGCTAATGGTTATTTAGGGGGGTGGGGGAGGGGACACACACCACCACCTCCTTCAGTGGACATGCTCTGTGGCAACCTCTGACAAGACCTCATGGATTGGGCCCCATGGGTGAGCTAGTAAGGGAATTGTAACCTAGTCTACACTTAAAATGTTTGGCAGCATAACTATGTCAGTAAGAGGTATGATGTTTTTCCAACATAGTTATGCCAGCAAATTCCCTAGTGTGGATGCAGTTATACTAGTGTAAGGCACTTTATAAATGTATAGCTTATTTTGCCTCACAAACTGGAATAAGCTATAGCAGTGTAATCATTTTTATGCTTTATACTATGCAAACATAGTTAAAGGAGCACATCTTTCATGTGTAGATGCAGATTTAAACATTTGGAGAGAGCAATTATGTCAGTTTAGACCAGGGGTCTCAAACTCAGATGACCTCGAGGGCCACATGAGGACTAGTGCATTGGCCCAAGGGCCACATCACTGACACCCCCCCCTCGTTGCCCCCGGCCCCGCCTCCACTCCACCCCTTCCATGAGGCCTCGCCCCTGCCCCACCTCACCTCTTCTCGCCCCTTCCCTGCCCCCATTCCAACCCCTTCCCCGAAGTCCTCACCCCAGAGGGTGCAGGAGGGGGCTCAGGGTAGGGAGTTGAGGTGCAGAAGGTGTGCAGGGTACGGCAGGGAATTGGGGTGTGGGGTGCAGGAGGGGTGAGGGGTGCAGCGGGGGCTCAGGGCAGGGAGCGCAGGAGGTGTGCAGGGTGCGGCAGGGGGCTCAGGGCAGGGAATTGGGGTGCAGGAGGGATGAGGGGTGCAGCAGGGGGTTGGGGTGCAGTGTGTGGCAGGGAGCTCCAGGCAGGGGGTTGGGGTGCAGGAGGGTTGAGGGGTACAGGGTGTGGCAGGGGGGTCAGGGTAGGGAGTTGAGGTGTGGGAGGGGTGAGGGGTGCAGCAGGGGGTTGGGGTGCAGTGTGTAGCAGGGGGCTCCAGGCAGGGGGTTGGGGTGCAGGAGGGGTGAGGGGTGCAGGGTGTGGCGGGGGGGTCAGGGGAGGGAATTGGGTGCAGGAGGGGTGTGGGATGTGGCAGGGGGCTCTGGGCAGGGGGTTGTGGTGCAGAAGGGGTGCGGGGTACGGGCTCTAGCCCGGCGCCACTTATCTAGAGTGGGGTGGCAGCGCCGTGCCCCACGGCCAGGGCAGGCTCCCTGTCTGCCTGCCCTGTCCCCGCTCTGCTCCAGGAAGCAGCCGGAGTCCCTGGCGGGGGGGGGGAATGGCTCCATGTGCTGCTCTTGCTGCTCCTCCAGGTACCTCCCCCAAAGCTCCCATTGGCCGCGGTTCCTAGTTCCCGGCCAATGGGAACTGCAAGAGCACGGAGCCCTCTACGTGCCTCCCACCCCCCTGCTCAGACTGCAGGGACATACAGTAGTTCAGCTGCTTCAGGGAGCAGCACGGGGCTTGCGGCAACACGGGATAGGTAGGGGGCGGGGAGTGCAGGGAGCTTGGCGGTCTGCACGAAAAAACCCCCCGGGCCGCATCTTTGAGATCCCTGGCTTAGACCAACTGCTGAATTTGACGCAAGTCTTTAAATCAGTGCACTAAATTTATAGTGAGGATGTGGTTCCTGGTCTTCAATGTATTATGTATAAAGATCCTTTATAAATAGGCTTGGCAGAATTAGATTTTTATTTTTTTTAAATAATTTTGATGGATAATCTTTTTAGGCTTTTTTGTTTTTATCAATTTAAATTTTCACAGTTGTGGGAAGTTATGGGGAGGTCAGACAATAATTATTTAATGACAGTAGACATAAAATTTAAAAAGTTAATGCTTTATACTTGTTAAAACAGAAACTGTTAGCATCACATGTCAAAATATACCAAGTAACTATCCTTAAATCAAACTCTAATAAGTTCTCAAGCACCATTATTCTTATTTTGCCTATCTGTACATTTGTGTTATGATGGATGCAAATATTTTTTCATCGGTTTGTGTATGGTGAAATTGAAGTTTACTAACATTTACAATAAAAATGTAATCCTTCAAAACCTATTTATAAACATCTCTAACAAGATGTCTGTAAAATTAACAACAGTAGAATCAGCAGCTGCATCCATCCATCTGCTCTTGCATATGTTTTTTCTTTTTAAAGGCAAGTACATCAGATGAATTTTCTGGCTTCCACACAGAATCACTGCAGCTCATGACTTGAGGGCTTTCTACATAGTAATTAAATACCCTGTGTCAGCTGGCCCATGTCAGCTGACTCGGGCTGCAGGGCTAGATGATCCAGCAGCTCTGGGACTATATGATGGGTCCAAGCCCTAATGTCTACACTGCAATTTTACAGCCCCAGAGCCCAAGCCCTGCGAGCCTGAGTCAGCTGACAGGGGCCAGCCACAGGCGTTTAATTGCTGTGTAGACATACCCTGAGTGGCCCATTCACAAGCTCCTGAGACAAAACATAGATATAATTTTCACTCTGATAGTGTTAAAAACCAAAGGCTATTTTTGGGGTTAGCATAGCTGCAAACACTGTCCACGTACAGAGAGGCTAAAATTATACTCAATCAGTAACTTCTTAGTAAACTTCAGCCACTGCAAAACTGTTTTGCTTTTGATGCTCTTGTAAGGCATATTGGGTTCCAAAAGAAGGGCTAAAAGTGGATGTCAAGTGTTTAAAACAAGGCCTTTTTCTTCATCGCATGAAAAATATTTACCCTGTTCATAGAAAAGATCATGAGTTAAGGAACTCAGCAATCTGAACATGCAGTTTTGAAACATATTCACTGCCAATAGCAGACCTTTAAAAGGTGCACATGCTATGGGTCACTTGCTGACAGGCATTAAATTGTGCTAGGGAATCATGAGAGTTTGAATTGTGTCTATTTCGTGGCAAATATTTGTAACAAGCACTCACTGAGCTGTTTATAGCCAAACATGCATGTGTGTAACCAAGAGTTTGTCCTGTAGTGAAAATGTACATGATCCAGTCTTTTTGATGATTGTTTGATGCTTGAACAAGTTTGAAGGTTTCTGAATGATTGACTGTAGTGTCCCAACACCTTACAAATATTAATATGTTGCTGTAAGGTAGAGGTGTATTGTTATCTCACATTTCAAGATGGTGAATGCAGTATCCTCAATTCCGAGTGTTGAAAAATCATTAGTTTGGCCTTTACTAAATAAAGATTTAAAACCATGAGATTTTGAAAATATTTTCAAGCTTATCACTGCAACCACAGCAGCTACTAAAATTTTAAATGAAAGCTGAGATTCATAATTACGTGGGTCCAGAAATAGGCCTTTAAGAAAAATATCAAATATTAAAAAACTATCAATAATATAATGATGCGTGTTGGCAACACTGTTTGAGGCGCAGTGTGAGATGCCAAAAAATTGCACATGAACTCTGTGGCAGAGCCAGTAATTGAACTCTCACATGCTAGTCCAGTGCTCTATCCATTTGCCACTTGAGAAATGCATAGCCCATCAGGTACGGCAAGTGTTTGGCCTGTACAAAAATAAAAGGAAACACAGGTCCACTGCCAGCATTTTCACCAAATTAGAATTTAACACGTGAACACCAAGATGGGTTTTGCCCTTGGTGGAGTTCCAACATAATGTGGGGCTCCTCTGGCTTTGGGGGACAAGAGCATATCTTGCGGAAGGCAGAACTGGGAGCAGCTGCTATTATATGGCATGTTTCCATCTATCAATGGAGTACTTCCAAGCATAAGCCTTTCCAGTAATTAATCTTCCTATAACCAGTTATAGCTCCCTTCCATTGTTTCAGAGTAGTCATTGAGGAGAGCCAGTTTGTAGGGCCCCCAAACAAGCTAGGGTGTCAGAATGGCCCAGGTTACAGCACAAAGGGAATCACTCTGCATTCTGACATTATAGATTTAGAAGGATCTTGATTATTCATCTGATCCCTGGGCTACCCAAGGTTTCTAGAATGCCCCCTCTGTGAACTTCTTCCCTAAGAAGAGACTTTGCTATGACTGAGCCTTATGGAATTGTCTAGCTAATTTTGTTTCCCTGCCATGTATTTTGTTTCAACAAAAGAGTAATTAGACAACAGATAGTATTTTAGCATTTCAGCAATTTAAACATTTTTTTTTAAAGTGCAAAGCAATAAAATAGGACTCTTTGCATCTCTTTTCATGGCAAAAGTTGTCATTTGCTGGTTTTTCCTTCTGCTGCTTTTTCTCTCTGCTGGGATACTAATGCTTACATTTGACCAAGAAAATAAGTTTTGAAATGCAAAATCCAATATGCCACTGGCCACATGGTGTCACTGTTACATTAAAATCTACAAAGCTCCTGTTTCAGTCACTTATGAGAAATTAATACATTCAGAAACAAATTGTTTTTGCTCCCGAAGGAAACTTAATATTCAACCAAGCCACGGGAAACAGTACTGCAAAACATTGGTCAATATGGCACTTTCTTTTTAACTTCTTGCACACATCTTTTCATATAGCCTCTGACCCATTATTATAGGCGAATCTGGCAGTGACACTTATAGTTAAGGTTGCCTCGTGCTTTAAATCATAAGACCTTATTTTCAGTTGCTTTTTACTTTTCAAACTTTAAACACTGGATCCAACATTTTTCACACTAGGTCTCTGCCTCAGGCTGAAGTCTTTTGGATAGGTTCAGTAAAAATAGGTTCAACCATATCTGAGAATGAGTTGCTGAAAAAATATGAGGTTTTGCTAATATAAAATATTTCTTAAAGGTCCATGATTTGAGAAGGAACTTGAAACTTGGGGAACCCCTGAGATCAGAGAGATGCCTTTTATTTTCTCAATGAAAATCCACAGAGCTTGGGCCAAGTTATAAGCCTTTGAAAATTACCATTTGATGATTACAGGTTACTTACATACAGTCTGGCAGCTCTCTGTAGATGCTATCTGCACTGAGCACATCCAGCCCAAGACAGTAAGGACTTGGCAAGTATTTCCTGGCAATTGCTGTAGAGCAAATGATTGTGAGACCCACTGGTAAAGTGTGTGTCTCATCCCCCTTAAATGGCTGGTCCACCTGGAGGAGAAGTGCCTACTCAGGGACGGCTCCAGGCACCAGCGCAGCAAGCGCGTGCCTGGGGCGGCAAGCCGCGGGGGGTGGTGTGCCAGTCGCCATGAGGGAGGTCTGCCGGTCCCACGGCTTCGGCGGCAATTTGGCAGTGGGTACACCAAAGGCACGAGACCAGCAGATCACCTGCAGAAATGCCGCCGAATCCGTGTGACCAGCGGACAGCCGCCAAAAGCCGCCTGACTGCCGTGCTTGGGGTGGCAAAAAACATAGAGACGTCCTGTGCCTACTATTACTCCATAGCACCAGTGGTAGAGGTCTGTGCTGTGGATATAAAGGTTCCAACTCTGCTGATATCCCACGGGTAGGGATGGGGATCAGTATGATTCTATATGATGGAGTTTGGGGGGTTTTCAGTTTGCTTTTTTTTTAATCTTGAAAATGACATACAAAAAGCCACACTACAGGAGCATTAAACTGGCAAAGTCAAGCACTCAGAAATGAGGAAATGCCAATATTAAGGTTGCAAGTGCAGATGTAATGTGTCCCCCTTTGTGAGTGTGCACTGTGATACAGTCTTTAATTACAATGTGGCAGACTCTTTTGTCCAGAAGACCCTGTCTTATTCACCTGCTGCCTTCCTACTGTGGAGGAGAGAACAGTTATGGCTGCTCCTCTGCCAGGCAATCAGAACACTAGGAAGCCTACAGGAGGAGCAGGAGATACCATGGCTTAGGCACAGCTAGTAGAGTGTAAAAGATATACACCCCAAGATGTTTCCCTTCCCTAAAGAGCAACTAAGGACAACCATGGGGCCCATTCCTCCCCCTCACCCCCAGTCTCATGTCAACCAAAGAAATCAAGCCCTGAAGATAAGTTTGAGGGCTGGGAATTTAAACTCATTTAAATGCTGGTGATGATCAATTTGCTGAGGATAGCCTTGGTAGAGGATAACTTTGCTGAGTCAGCAGGAGGAGGAGGAACAACTGGGGTTGGTGGTGATCAAATTGCTGGTGGAAACAGAATCAGCTGACTGAAGGGTCTTGCAGATGGACTGAGTAGAAGGGCATGGGTGTCAGTCCGATATAACAGAACAAGGGTGTTGGTCATGCAGGATGGATTAAGGGATGTTTGCAGAGAATGGACTGAGTGGGGACTAGGGCCACAGGGATGAGTTGAGTGGGAAGTAGATTGAAGAGGATGGACTGAGTTGTGAGGCTAGGAAGTTTACAGTGAACTGCAGTGGATGTGGCAGGCTCGAAGATGGGAGATGGTGAGGGGTGAGAACTGGAATGAGCGGGTGAGAATTGGAGTGAGTGGTGGGGCAGACTATGACCTGTTAAAGAAGGTGGGATGTGGGGCGAACTGGAGGCCTGATTATTGGTAAATTTCAGTTTGGGGGCAAATATTTGATTAGGAGCCTATGGGGGGATGTAGGTAGAGAAGAAACTGTATGGGAACCTTGGGGAGCAGCTACAGAGAAGTGATTAATTAGGGGCCAAGAGCTAGAGCCAGAGGATGTATTGGGGAGTGTTGGTGGGCAGAGGGTGGACTGACTGGGATTGTTGGCAGAGGAGAGGTAGGGGCAGCTAATTTATTCTATGACAAAAATACAGAGATTTTTTCTGGAGATCAGGGGTGACAGCAGGGAATTAATAAGGGTCAGTGAATTGATTGGGCTGTGGCAGAGAAGAGGAGAGAATGGATGGAGAGTTCAAATTGTGGATTATGGACAGAGACATAACTGGAGAGGCTTTGATAGGGAGTAAGTGATCAATATCTCGCTATAAGAATGGTATACCAGCTGCCTACAGATTATATTCACACACACAAACAAAATACTTCTTCACACAATACACAGTCAACCTGTGGAACTCATTGCCAGGAGATGTTGTGAAAGCCAAAAGTGTAACTGGGTTAAAAAAGAATTAGGTACGTTCATGGAAGATAGGTGCATCAATGGCTATTAGCCAAGATGGTCAGGGATGCAACCCCATGCTCTGGGTGTCCCTAGCCTCCGATTGCCAGAAGCTGGGAGTGAATGACAAGGAGTGGATTACTCAATAATTGCCCTGTTCTGTTCATTCCCTCTGAAGCATCTGGCATAGACCACTGTTGGAAAACAAGATACGGGTGATATAGGTGGTCCATTGGTCTGACCCAGTATGGCCATTTTTATGTTCTTATATTACGTGGTGCCAAAAGATCACATACATTTCATTCCTCATGATCACACCATAACCCCGAACTTTAATGCTAAACTCATCATCATACATATGCATTTGGCATCCATGCATCACTGAACTATGTGATGTGTTAGTTTCCCAGGAGGAGGTTTGAGGCCAAAGCTAAGGTTTTATGTTGTAGTGTGACTGTGAGGAATGTGGTGTCGGGGAGTTAAGGTGTATTAAAGAAAGGATGTCTTAACTGGACATTTCCTTGCTTTTAAGGGTTTATGTGGATGGATGTTTCCTTAAGCATTCCTAATGATGGGAATTTCCTTGTTTTTTAAATGGTATATACTGGTTAAATATGACATATAGACAACTCCTTGACAATACTGTTATTTACACTTGCACATAGGATATTAATTTCAAGATGCAAACAATGCCAAATTAATATTTTTAGTTTATAATTGTATATTAAAGAGAAGAAACTTTTTCCTATGAATTGCTTTAGCGAGGTGAAAAAAATCTATTTAGTAGAATAGATTCTGAAAGTTTAAATACATTGCAAGCATTGTGTAAAAACGGACTGAAAAGCACAGCAGTACTCTTTCATTCCATATTACTATTATTACAATATTGTACCATCATAATATCCAAAAGAATGAGGTGAGACTACACTGCAGCCAGAGACCTCACATAGCAGCACCTGCCACCCTTAGAGTTTGTGCCAGCACCACCACACACACCACAAAAACACTTCCTGATTTTCACTCCCTCCCCCCTCCCCGTGCACCAAGTTTCTCTCAAACTTCGCCACCTGCCATATAGCCAGTGGGGAGAGGAAGACTCCTCCCTCCCCCCGCCCCAGACACATTTGGCTCTGACTGTGGTGTGCTGGCCTCCCACAGTAGAACCAGTAGTTCCATATGGCTAGGCATGGCCCTGAGAACCCACAAAACACAGGTACGCCTTGGGTGGCCTGCAAATCCTCTGGGTGTGGCCTGAGGGCCAGGGATTGCTCAGCAGGTGTCCATTTGTTGAGGGAACTGGAAGTAGGACTTCAGGAACAATACTGGATTCCTCAGTAGCCTGATGACTCAAATTGGCTCCAGTCCCTCTTCTTCCATGTTATTTCCCCGTTGTAGATCTCATGCCAAGTCCCCTGTTGGATTGATATGGTGCTAGTCAGTCCTCCAGCAACTCAGCTCCACTCAATGCATCACATCCAATAGTTTCTCTAGCATGGTGCAACGACCTTCCCAGGCAGTCATGAGATTTGGAAGTCGTCCCCTCTTTCTCTTGGGTGAACAGTCACCTGGAGCAAACTGTGTCTCCCCAAGACCTGTACATTGTACTGCCATTTCTGCCACTTCCACTTCTCCTGGATGTGTTAATGGATCAGCTCCATTCAGTCCTGCAGCTGGTGAAGGTACCCAAGTTCTATCTTATCCTCCCCAGGTGGTGTCCCTAGCAGTTGGTCTGTTGAGGTTCTTAAGCTCCCTCCCTGACATGAAAAGAGCAGAGGTACACCAGTGGTCTGATGTCACAAAAGCAGGTGACTATCTCAGTCCTGCTGCTGGTTTTCTAACATGAGTGTAACATCACAGGTAACCGAAGGAATGAGGCAAGACCACATTGTCTAAAAAATCCAGCTAACTTTAACACAGTCAGACCTCTCCCCTAGAGCTGGTGACAGGTGGCACAACCCACCAAAAGAACATTTTGTTTTGATTCTCCGATCCCCTAGCCTCTCTCTCAAACTACACCCACCTGCAGCTCAGCCAGTGGGGGATGTGAAGCCCATTACCGTATATTTTAAAAATGCTAATTACTGTTTCCATTGATATTCATTTTCTTTTCTAGTTTTAGTTGCAAATGTGAATTAAAGAGGATATTACATTAATTTCATCATTTTTAAGATAGTGCATATTATAAAAATAAGTAAAGATGTAACATTCAGTGGTCACGTCTAACATCTTTGGTTTTAATGACTTTCTCAGCAACATACATGAAGTCTGTGGCAGAAGTAAGGATAGAATTCACTTCACTGTTTGTGATGCCCAAGTTGAGACACCATAAAGGTTTCCAGAAAGCGGATGCTCAGCATTTTCTGAAAATCAGGCCCCTTTAAAGGTGTCTCAAATTGGGTTCCCAAAAGCTGAAGCGTACAAAATTATGGGTTAATTTTCAAAATCTCATCACCACATTCTCTTCTGTACTTGCTCCTTCATAGTGAAACACAGGCAGCTTCCTGTAAATAGCTGTCATGGTTAGAGACAGCAATGTTGATGATCTTTCTTTCCCAGAGAAGTCACAGGGCTGCCTGAAGGTGGGGAGCTATATCCCTTTCCTTGTGGACAGCTGCCTGAGAAACCAGCAGCCAGTTGTAATGTGAGAAGGTGTCTGATGATCAGGCCTGCTGCAGCAACCGATTGATAGCTGCTGAGCCACAGCTATCTGCAGAATGGTCACTCTTTGTGCATATTATTGTGCAATCTGATGTTTTAATGTATGCCAACACCCTTTCTCTCTTGCTGAGGAGCCAAGAATACGCTGATGGCGAAACCTCTCATGCTTCCCAGATTGCAACATCCCTTCTTCCCACCTCAGGCTGTGCTCAGAGAATTAGGTTTTCTTCTGTTCTCTGTTGGGCTACATGACAGTCCTCCCTGAAGCCACCCTTCTCCCTCAGTTGTTGCAGCACAGCTCATCTTACTATTGAAAGACCATTTTAAAAAATGCCACCAATACTTTACAGAAATATTACAGGAAATAAACAATACTGGATTGGTGACCCAACCATAGGGCCCGCTAGATAATGTCTTGGACTGAGGAAGTCATTTAATTTTCTGTCACTATATTGTCTGTGTATCAACGAGGCAACTGTAAATTACATGGTTATTAACTCGGTCACAGTTTTGTAGAGATGACAAGCCATAAGAACTAAACTCAAGCATTTTCTCTGCTCTCTAATTTAAAACAGGTCTGTTTTTATTATAACAGAAGTATCTAGTTCTTGTATCTCCCCCCAGCCCCCAGCTCATCTCTTTTGCTCCTGCACTTCTCATTCCTGCAAATATCTGCTTCTGAAGCAGCTAGATTTAAAGCACCACCAACCTGGATTAGCTCATTCACAGAATCTGTTCGTTCACCAGTGCTACCTTAACACTCATTAATTATCAGAATCTGGGTTGATCCTGCTCTACTTACTCAGCTAAAGTTACCATTCATTAGGATTTTTTCCTGAGTAACAACTGCAGATTGGGCCTGATGAACATGACAATATGAACTGATTGTTTAAATAGTGCCCAAACTGGAAGTTGATGCTGGACAAATATCATTCCTCTTGCTCTTATTAGCAGATCAACACTAATGAAATACCAGGATGCACTAGCGAGCAGAGAAGTATTAAATCACTCTCATTAATAGTCAGATTCTCTTCTGTATAAGAGACAATTTGCTGACCTAGCAAAACTTCAGTTGGTTGCTGTTGGTTTCAGTCAGCAACTAAGTTTTGGAAAAAAGAACAGGACTATTAGTTCCTGGAGCTACTTGTTCTACAACCAAAACCAATAGAGGCTCCATTAAGTATGCCAAAGGAGCCTACTGATATTTCCACTAGGAAACGTATTATAACCATATAACTCACTACTTAGAATTTGGGAACAACTTTAAACTCAATTTAATCCATAAATTTGTTATTTTTTGTTTATTTTCCGACTTTTTTCAGATGAATACAAATATACTGCCGGAATCTGCAAGAGTCTGAACTCCAGTTTAATACTTTTCCATTTTGCATGGTATCATCCACTTATTTTTAATTAAAAGATATACTGTATGCTTTGTATTCACCATATACAGTATATGCTCACATTTTTCTTCATAAGTGATTTATTATTCCTTTCCTCATTTATGAAGATAAATGTCATGCCAGAAACCAAACATCATATATTCTATCTGTACCCATATAAAATATATATCCCCATTATTCATCATAATTATATATTTACATGCAAGAATTATTTTCAGTCTTAGCTAAACAAACTATGTAATGAATTACATATGTCAACTAAAAGGTATCTTAGAAGGTTTTTTTGTACAATTGTTAATTTTAGGCCCTTGTTTAATTACATTTTCGTACTCCTTTGATTGTGTGAAACTGTGCATTAGAGTAGTCTGTTTTGTCACTCAGGATGTAAGAAGAAATTAAACTATTGCTCACTGATATTCATTGATAAAACACATTCACTATAAAGAGAAGTAAATTGCCAAAGAATATACTCAAACAAAAATAACTCTTGGCGTTTATTATATCATGTCGATTATACAGGTGCATATTTATCTTCTGCCATATTTGAGAAACAAGGACTGCATTCTCCAGTCAGATGCTATTAACTTATTTACAACTAGATCTGGAGACTTAATACTTATCAGTACAAAGTATAAAACCAAATGTCTTTTCTTCAGAAGCACCAAAGATTAACAGATTAGAATGTTTTCCACATGTCCATTTTACTGTCAAGAGAATATTAAAGAAATTTCCCAGCTTCCGCAGCTCAGCCAGATGTCAATGGATCCCACAGTGAAGCAAAATTGGCAGAGTAGCCTTCTTGTGACCCCAGCATTGTTTTATCAAGGAGCAGTTTAAAAGTATAAATGGCCATTTCTTGCTGGGATCTGAAATGTCCCCCCCCCCCCCACTCCCGCAATTACACAAAAGTGCTGACTTTGTTGAACTACTGATACGCAGTAGTATTTCTTACGACTCCTCTCACACTGTGCTGTAATTGCTGTTTGTGTTGGCACAAGAAAAGTACCAGGTCTTGTTTCCACCGTACTTTTCTGGACTCTGGTTTCAGTAACATCAGTGTAGGATATTGTACTGGGCATATGTTTTGTTGTGTAAATATTAACTTCTAATTTACCCTGTCAATCTCCACAGTATGGCCTCTAATTACCAAAGGTCGAGGGACTTCAGATGGACAATTTCTAAAATATTTTCAATAGTTACATTTATTGATTTTTCTCCACTGATACTTGGTGTTCTGAAAATCATGGCAAAAACCCAAACACATTTATGATAGAATACTTCATTTTATAGGGGAACTGTAGACTAGATTTCTATTTTGTTAACCAAAAAACATGGCAATATTGTAACAGACATTATATTATGTTCAAATATTGGAGAACATACAATCAGGTATTTCTGTTTTACATATCCAAGTATGAACATTGGATTCTATTCTGCAATGTACAGTATCTTATGAAATGAAATCAACAGATTATTCTATCAGTACACAAATGCTATCTATAGTACTCTACATATTTACTAACATAGGCCCTGATCCTGCAGACACTTATGCACGTGCTTAAGTCTATTACAAGTAACATCTACATTTTCTATAACTGAAGGGATTAGAAAAAACATTTTTCTCATATTATTTTTGTTATATTGCACATTTGACAGAATTTTGTGATAAATTAGATACACTATTTCTACTTACAGTCAGTTTCTCACATTTGTGTGACTTTTTCACATAAAAACAAGGGAGAGAAAAGCATTTTTTATTAAACGAGGTGGGTGGGGGGGATCAAACCCAGATCTCCCACAACCCAGCTAAGTGCTCTAACTACTGTGTTAGAAGTTACAAGCTGGGCCTCACGACCACCATTTGGTGTGGAGTGAGTGTGAGCTTAAGAACCTCTTTATGTCAACTGGCAAGGGGCACATGCAATATATTGTTTTCAGAATATTTAGCCAAACAATGTGCTGTATGATATCTCATAAAAACTAGTGACATACTGGGTCATTACTATTATTGTATGATATATATATATGGTTAATGTAAAGAATTATGTATGTACACTGGAAATATGTTCATAAAATATGTTCAGACCAAGCAATATGAGTAGAGTGGATAAACAAGTTTGTCATAGACAAAGATTGTTGTTACACCTGTTTGCATGTGTTTCCAATGTAAATTAAACAAGTTGAGGCCAGAGACAATGGAAGTTCATTTACAACTAAGGTTAACAAAGTGATTAAACCAACTGAAAAAGCAAATCAACTAGAATGGGAGGAAGATGGCATGGCATCTACATGCTAGTCAGGAGAGGAACTTTGGAGATATACCTATCTCATAGAACTGGAAGGGACCCTGAAAGGTCATTGAGTCCAGCCCCCTACCTTCACTAGCAGGACCAAGTACTGATTTTGCCCCAGATCCCTAAGTGGCCCCCTCAAGGATTGAACTCACAACCATGGGTTTAGCAGGCCAATGCTCAAACCACTGAGCTATCCCTCCCCCGGTTTAATTTTCAAAGAATAAATTTCAGAAGTTTACTGGACTATAAAAAGAAAACGAGAGAAGCCCTTAATTATTAATCACTTAGGGAACAAAGGAGACAGCACCCTCTCATTCTGTGAAGATTGGATTCTCTGGCCTAGAGGTCTGGTAACTGGATGTAAGAGTGAAATCATCTTAGGCAAAGCTTGTAACTGCAAAAATTGAGTTTTAGTCACTGGAAAGCATGTTTTGTTGTTTGTAACCACATCTGTCCCTTTTTCTCTTAGTATCATTCAAATCTCTGTTCTTTATTAATAAACTTATTCTTCATTTTACTATAAACCATCTCAGTGCTGTTATTCTGAAGTATAGAGTGAGTCTTCAGCTAACCTAACAGGCTGGTGTGTGTATTGTATCTCTTGTGGCAGTGAACTTAATTTCAGTGAGTGTCCAGTGAGCGGGACTAGACACAGCAGAGAGACGTCTTTGGGAAACGTGGGAAATGAGGTTCACTGATTGTTACCTGCAATGGAAGGTTAAGACTCGCAGATTCTTGAGTTTGATGGTGCGGTGGACAGACTGGTGTGGCAGGAACCTGACACACAGTTTAAGTCTCAGCAAAGCTCTCCCTTGCTGAGGCAAAGGGGTAACACAGTGGCTTATGGCTCTAGGTGTCCTGAGGGGAATGATGCGGTGAGGCAGGCACCAAACTCATTCTCACATCTTAGGCATCTAAGCAGACTGACTCCAGGAGAAGGATTCCTAGTTATGGATGGCTAGTAGAGATAGGCATCTTCCTGCAGTAGCCTGGATTTAGGCATCTATCTCGATGAAAGGGGCAAGGCTTAGGACACACCCCTCACCTCAGCATCACCCACTGGCTAGATTAAGCAGCTCCTCACCTAGCATGAAGGAGAAATTGCCTGATTTGAATGCTGAGGGGTAAGTGTTGGCTGTGGAGGGGTGGGAGGGAGTAGATTGGAATAAGGAGCTGGGAGAGGGCGCACACAACTGGGAATGGAGGCTGGTGGGGTAACACCAACCAAACATTTCAGAGATGGTTACTAACTCTGATTCTCATTTTCTGGGTGCCCAACTTGATATCCTGGGGTTTGATTGCAGAAGTGGTGCTAAGCATTTTCAGCTGCATCTGAAGTCAATAGGAACTGTGCTTTGAAGATATCAAGTGCTGTTTAATGCTAAGGACTCTGAAAAGCCAGTTCCTAGGTGTCTCAAATTGGGTGCCCATAATTAGTAGATACTTCGGACTTTAATTTCTCTGTGGCTCAATTCTCCATTCCTAAAATGGAGATTATAATACCCCCTCGTCTCAAAGGGGTCTGGTGAAAATAAATTTATATTTGTGTAGCACTCAGATATTATAATGAAAATCCCATGAGGAAATTAATGATTCTGTCTTCAGAGAAGGGTTTGAATAGTAAATAAGGCATAGGGCCACACACTGAGGAGAAAACAAAATACGGAATTGCTGCTTGTTAAGTGAGCAACATCCATTCTCCGCACTGGATGAGGACGGGGTTCTGTGGAAAAAACAGTATGTGATCATATAATTAAGGCTGTGAGTTTGTCACAGAGGTCACAGAAGTCACAGATTCCATGACTTTTCGTGACCTTTGTGACTTCTGCCATGTCTGGTGCGCCTGGCCTGGGGGCTGCCTGAGTACTGGCCACTACTGGAGCCGCACCCCCCATCCCCAGCAGGAGTTTGGGTGTGGGAGGGGGCAGGAGGTTGGGGCATGGGGTGAGGGCTCTGGGCAGTGCTTACATCGGGAGGCTCTCTGGAAGCGGCAACATCTCCGTCCCTTGGTTCTTAGGCCGAAGCATGGCTAGCAAGCTTTTCGTGATGCCTCCACCTACAGGCACCGCCTCACCAGCTCTCATTGGCCACAGTTCCCGGCCAATGGGAGCTCTGGAGCCTGCGATCTTGGTGGAGGCAGCGCACAGAGTGCCTGGCCATGCTTCTGCCTAGGAGCTGAAGGAGGGGGATGTCGTTGCTTCCGAAGAGGTGTGGAGCCAGGTAGGGAGCCTGCCAATCCTCCTTCCCCCAGCATCAGCGGGGGTCCTGGGCTGCGTGCCGCTGCCTGCCAACCCCCCCAGCACCCGTGGGGGTCCCGAGCCGCCCTCTCTACACCCACGGGGGTCCCAAGTTGCCACTCCCCGCCCCCAAGATTTAGTCAGGGGTATATAGTTCATGTCATGGTGTGAATTTTTGTTTACTGCCTGTGACCTGTCCATGACTTTTACTAAAAATACCTGTGACATAAGCATCATCACTTTGTAGAAAAACAAAAGCAAAAAGGGCGACTGCAACAACTACATGGGTACATGCACTGCTACAGACTAGGGACTGAATGGCTAGGCAGCAGTTCTGCAGAAAAGGACCTAGGGGTTACAATGGACGAGAAGCTGGATATGAGTCAACAGTGTGCCCTTGCTGCCAGGAAGGCTAACGGCATTTTGGGCTGTATAAGTAGGGGCATTGCCAGCAGATCGAGGGACGTGATCATTCCCCTCTATTCGACATTGGTGAGGCCTCATCTGGAGTACTGTGTCCAGCTTTGGGCCCCACACTTCAAGGAGGATGTGGAAAAATTGGAAAGAGTCCAGCGGAGGGCAACAAAAATGATTAGGGGGCTGGAGCACATGACTTATGAGGAGAGGCTGAGGGAACTGGGATTGTTTAGTCTGCAGAAAAGAAGAATGAGGGGGGATTTGATAGCTGCTTTCAACTACCTGAAAGGGGGTTCCAAAGAGGATGGATCTAGACTGTTCTCAGTGGTAGCAGATGACAGAACAAGGAGTATGGTCTCAAGTTGCAGTGGCGGGGGGTTTAGGTTAGATATTAGGAAAAACTTTTTCACTAGGCGGATTCGGAAGCACTGGAATGGGTTACCTAGGGAGGTGGTGGAATCTCCTTCCTTAGAGGTTTTTAAGGTCAAGCTTGACAAAGCCCTGGCTGGGATGATTTAGTTGGGGGATTGGTCCTGCTTTCAGCAGGGGGTTGTACTAGATGACCTCCTGAGGTCCCTTCCAACCCTGATATTCTATGATTCTATGATCTTGCTACTAAGTGTAGCAGGAAAAGCTTTAGCAAATGTCATATTAGTGCACCTACAGCAACTGGTGAATCATGTCTACCCTGAATCACAGTTCAGATTCAGGGCTGGAAGATCAACTATAGACATGAAATTTTCTCTGCGTCAACTCTGAGTGCACAGAGCAAAACCAACCATTGTAGATTGCCTTTGTGGACCTAACCAAAGCATTCAACACAGTCAGCAGAGCAGATCTATTTGCAATACTAGAAAAGACAGGATGCCCACCGACCTTATTAACTGTTAAACTTTCATTCCACAACATCATGAGAGAATCTGTCCAGTTTGATGGGTCCACATTGGACAACTCTGAGATGAAATGAGGAGTGAAGCAAGAATGTGTTCTTGCCCCTATATTCTTTGGAATCTTCTTCTCAGTACTCTTGAACTGTGTGTTTAAGGACATGAAAGCTGGACTGTATCTCCACACAAGATCAGATGGGAAAGTCTTCAACCTGTCTCAACTTAAGTCAAAGACCAAAGTAAAAAAGGTGCTATTCAGGGAACTTCTATTCACTGATGATGTTGCCCTTATAGCTCACAATGAACATCTACAACAAGAACTCATGGACTGCCTTTCAAGTGGCTGTCAGGCATTTGTTCTCACAAACGGCATCAAGAAAATGGTTGATTTGGACAGGGGGTTCCACAAGATCCTTCAATTACCTTAAATGCAAACCAGCTAGAAGTAGTCCAAAAGTTCAGCTATTTAGGTTCTACAGTGACCACCAACCTCTCACTGGATAAAGAACTAAATGTTTATGTTGGAAAGGCTGCCACCACCTTTAGCAGACTAACTAAAAGAGCATGTAACAACTCAAAGCTTACCATCAACACCAAAATGCTAGTGTACCAAGCTTGTGTTCTCAGCACTCTCATGTATGGTGGGGAAACATGGACAATTTATGCTCATCAGGAGAAAAGGTTAAATAGTTTCCACCTACGTTATTTACGCTGCATACGCCACACCAAATGGCAAGATAAAGTCAACACTGCATAGGTTCTTCAAAGGGAAAATTTATCAAATGTGATAGCTCTGCTCAAGCAAAGACGACTGCACTCGCTGAGCCATCTGAGTAAGTGGAAGATGGACGCATACCCAAGGACATGCTATATGGGGAGCTATCAAAGGGAACAAGAACAACAGTGTTCACTATAAGGACGCATGCAAGCAAGATATGAAGGAATTTGGAATTGATCCTGACCAATAGGAAATCTTGGCAAGTGATTGTAAGAAGTGGCACCATCGTCTGCATCAGGGTATCAAAGTCCATGACAGAAGCTGGCTCCTACAGCTTGAAGAGAAAAGAGCTGTAGGAAGCAAGCAGCCCCCAACCAAGATACATACATTTGCAATAACTGCCAAAGATCATGCAAATCTCACATTGGACTATTCAGTCACATGAGACATTGCAAACCATCTACATCATAGGTTGCAACTCCCACCATCTCTTGCATATGAAAGAATGGCAACAAACCCTTGACTAAAACTAACACTAAATAATTAAAGACTGAATCATAATGCACATGCACAAGGGGGCTGAATTAAGGTTGCATAGGCAACCTTAATTCTGGCATTTCCTAACTTTTGAATATTTGACTTTGCAACCTGAATAATATTATTTTAACTATATGTGTGCATGTGTGTGTGTGTGTGTGTGTGTGTGTGTGTAATATATACACAATATGTCAAAACAATAAATTTTTGTTCACTTGATTCAGGAAGTGAGTGAAGCCCAAGATAAAACAAATACATGTATCTTGGTAATACACAGACTATCCCCCACCATCTGCTTTCTGGTTAATCTAACCAAGATGCCCTTGATTAAAAGTTGTAAAATAAATAGTCCAATTACGTGTCCCCAAATCTACCATCAGCCATGTTGTTAATCTCAGTTGAGAAGCCAGTCAAATACCCTTTCACCTCTGCAAGATCAGTTAAGTCTCAATGGCAAAGTGGCATGCAGAGAAGCTGACCCTACCATTCCCTATTCTTTAACTATTCTGTGCATATTGGACTTCAGTTTTTTTAATTTTGGCACCTTCTGTAAATACTAAAGAGTTAATTTTTAAATATTTTTGAAGTGATTAAGTTACATTCTGAAAACTTTTCAAATTAACTTGATTCTATAAGCACCCGATCAACTTTTTGAAAAGGCTTTCTGCATTTTCAGCATTTGGAAGTAATTAATTTCTAGTCCAAAAAATGAATATCTGTCCCTAAGAGAAAGAGCTGGATTACTGCCCATCCCACTTCAGAACTGGATTATACTGACTCTTAGTCATTTAAATAGTCAAGTTTAACAAGATACAGTTTAAATGATAAAAGGAGGTCTCTACAAAGGCCATTGCTGTGGGCACATGGGATTACAACTACCAAATGGTGACTAGGAAGACAACAGTGGAAGAGAGAAAATTCACACAAGTGCCATGCAAAATACAGTGGAGGGAATGAATGTATGGGAAAGACATCTGCTTACTATGATTTCCCTACCTCCCTGTGGAGTTGCTGGCATCCTCTCCACTCCACTTACATGTTGACGGAGGCAATATAAGGCAAAAAGGGATTGGAGGTGGCCAGCAGAAAGGAAGAGGCACAGAATGTGGTATTCTATGGAGCATGTTGCCCTCAAAAAGGCAAAAAATCTGCTGGTAAAACATACATAAATTACTCTAAGGCCCATATGAATCCTAACAGAGAAACCAAAAAGCGTTAGATGGAAATTGTGCAAACATTGGCTGCACCAGCAACTTCGCAAGACATGTAACTAATGCTAGAGTGAGGAAAAAGGGATAAGGAGCCAGGAATCTTGAGTGTAGACTGACCAAGGTCGACAGGTTTGTCCTCTGATAATACTATGAGTCCATGGTTTCTGTTCCTTTCACTAGCTACCTGCCCAGAACTGTATCTCAAAAAAGGATGTAGCAGAAGAGAATCTGCCTGGAAGCTAAATACCATTTGACGTACATTGTCTCATTCTTTATGCTTTTTTCATGGGAAGAGATGGAAGGAAGGAAGCAAGTTAATGGAAGTAGTACAAAATTGCTTAATTACATATTAGCTGAAAAGCCAACTAGATCAGAATGACCTGAGTGTTCTGGATCTAATAACTAGAAACACACCAGAAAGTTATAAATGAAGTTGAAGAACATATTATCAGGTTTTAAATGCTGATACGTGGCTGCTGACCAGACAACTGCACAAAAATACTGGAATTCAGAAAAGAAAACCTCGCAAAATGTGAGACATGCTACTTGATGGCACTTAATGCATGGGAAATTCACAGTAGGGAAAGAGTAGATATTTAATATGGAACTGTGGGTACAATAAAAATTTAATTCCAGGAGAAAACAATTTAACCAGATATGAAGAAAACGAAGAGAGAAAGAGCCAAATTCATCCTTTGTGTAAATCTGTTGACTTCAGTGAAATTACAGCAGGGAGGTATTTGACCTCTAGCCTTTAAATCCCCTAAACACTACAGATTTGACCTCCCAGTTGCCACTGTAATTCTCCTGGGTGCATTCTGTGTGTGTGTGTCTCTCTCTCATATATTAGAATGAGAAATTCTAGAATGAGAAAAACCATTGAGACAAACAGTTGAGGTTTGAACTTAAGCCAAAGAGAGTTGCAGTTCCGCCTACAGCTCAAAGTAAAGTCTAGTGAGGGGAATTTGAAGATCAGGATAATCCATAATGGCTGCAGAATCTCTTTGTCCGAATAGTACACTGAAACCCAACTAGTCAGCAGGTCTGTTGGCTCAGTAACTGCCAGGGCTCCAAATTTCTGAGACACAATCATTAAACTGTGGGTGGTGTTGGAAGAAAAAGGGCTTGTTATTACTTTTTAAGTGCTAACAAGGTGCTGGGCACTGAACCAGAAGCATGTTATTTAGATTGTATGTTCTTTGGGATTGGGGGTGGGAGAAGGGGTTGCATCTTGCTATGTGTATGTACAATAGGGCTTCAGTCTCAGTTCAGACCTCTGGAGGCTACTTTAATACAAATAAACAACCTTCCCCTGAAGAGCTCACAATTTCACCTCTCTGAATCTACATAATTAGTTTTAGGGATAAGTTTGTGCCTATAGCAATAAGCAATGGATGTGTGTATTAGAAGGTTATTGGTATGCTCTGAAGCACAGGGGCCAAAGGCTTTGACCACTTGAGAAGAGCACCAATTGCCTACTAATACATACCTGCAGTGACTTATTGCTATAATCACAAATTTTATTTAAAAACAAACAAACAAACAGGTGAAAGGCTCTTTCCCTTTCTTTACAGAGTTTTGTGGCAACATATTCTTCCATTTTAAAAAGTAGTTCCTACAAAAAAGAACAACACACAAATAGCAGGAGAAAGGTTGCAAACATCTCTACTATTGTGAATATGAACACCTGTGTTTTCCATATTTCCCAATCTTTTCCATAATTAAGTCTGCTTTGCTCATTGCTTTAGTGTGGGTTTTTTCACTTATAAAAGTAGCTGCCTGGTTAGGTATTACTAGGTCTCCTGGTACCAGTGGTTTTCTGGTTTCCTGCACTCCACCCCCTCTTTTGGGTTTTCTTCACTGGAACCTTATGATCTGGAGCCTTTTCTTCATTTCACAGTTCACCTGCCATTTCTTGTCTGTCTTGTCTGTTTTCCTCTCAATTTCCGCTTTCACTGGATATAGTCTTACTCTTCTTTGCTTAGTTAACTACTGGTGTTAAGAAACCTTAAGGATGCTTTCCCTATCTCATGTTACTTATTGATTTCAGCTCAAGTTTCTAAACCAAATAAACTCCTAGCTTATTATATAATTGCTGAAAGGTAGGAAAAAAAGTTGTTTCCCTCATGTTCTCTGAGAAATGCTGTTATCTTGCTAATTACGTCTTCAATCTGCTAGCAAAAATGTAAAGGCGTAGTCCGTGTTCATAAGCTTTATCTTTTTTAAGCTGATTCTTAAGGCAATTTCAAATTTAGGCTGGGCCTTACAAGGCACCTATGCGAGATCATTTCCTGGAGAAGCAAGCTAAAAAGCAGAAAGGTGAGGGTGAGATACAATTTTTAAATGACAAGCGTGTTGGACTAAATGGTCTTTTACTGATTCTAAAACGGCATATGTTCCTATTCTTATGTTTTTGCTCCAAAATTGGTTTTATTTGGCATACTGCAGAATACTAACCGTCTATGTACTTAAGTGTCCAACTCTCTCATTTCTCATTATGATTATTCACAGTTTAATGGCTGAAAACTTGCCCTCTATACCAGCATCAATGATACTGTAAGTCATTTGTTTAAGTAATAAAACCTGGGATCCACAGACTGAGCCCTCCACTACCCTGCTGGTATGTTCTTTTCAGCTTGAAAAAATTCCATTTTACAGCTCCCATTTGTTTCCTGCCATTTAGCCAACTTTCCACTTATTACATGTTTCCACGCCTTAACATTGACTTCCAGTAAAGAACACTGTAAACTGTTTTCTGAAAAATCAAAGCAGACGATGGTCACTACATATCCTTTGTCTGCTTTGGCAGTAACCATCTCAAAGAATTCCAGTGAAATAGTGAAGCATGACCATCCCTTCCTGAATCCCATATTGGCTATTCTTACTCAAGCTGTGCTTTTCCGTTTTAAATAGCAGTTTACTGAACAAAGTGGAATTGTGATACTGTCTATTAAAACCTGTCCATCTTCCATACTTATTTTCCCAAAGCAGATATACTATTGTATTTTTTCAAGCACCCTACAATGAGCTAGATGCTTTACAAAACAAGCATCTGAAGAAGTGAGGTTCTTACCCACGAAAACTTATGCTCCCAATACTTCTGTTAGTCTTAAAGGTGCCACAGGACCCCTCTGTTGCTTTTTACAGATTCAGACTAACATGGCTACACCTCTGATACTTTACAAAACAAGATGCCCTGCCCCCAAAATTGTACAACTTACATTCAACACAACACTGGCGAAGGTCAGAAACAAACAAGAATGTGGAGGGGAAAGGAGGGCAAGAGTGACGATAATTAGGTCACTTGGCATGTTTACACAACTTAATAGTTCTGTTGCTTTTTATTGCCCTTCCTCCTCTCATTCTTTCCTCTTTTCATCATAAAATTACATTTATTCAAAAAAACACCCCCCGTAAGTTTCAGAAAAGTTTGTCCTATAGTTTCCACATTATGCATTGAAAATAGCCTTTGAATTGGTACTGCACTAATAATAATAATTTGCACATCTACAGTGCTCTACATCCATAGATTTAATGGCACTTTACAAGGGAAGATGTGTATCAATTCTATTTTACACAGGGGGAAATGGAGAAGTAATTTCCCGATGGCCACACAGCAAGTCAGTGGCAGAGCCAGAAATAGAAGCCAGCTCTTATGACTGCTTGTGCCTCATGCATTGGGCATAATGCCTCCCTGCTGGTGTAAAAACCTACGTGTAACATAATGCCAATAGTTTCACTAAACCTACTCTAATTATTTTTGCTTTTTAACATTTAATAATTTTAAAAGATGCCTATACAAGGTTTCAGGCTGCCTAATCCCAGGATTAGGTTTATCATTCAAACAGGAATATAGGCAGCCACCTATAAAACCTTCTTTCCCCCTACAGCATTGTGAGAAACATTGCCCTCAACCATCCCGAGGACTCCCTGATTGCCCGTTTTGGGGATCAGGAACATTTTTCCTTCTGAGCAAGATTGACGAAGTTTTTTGGCTTCCTTGCAACATCCTGGAGGTCCAGTTTAAGGTTAATAAGGAGTAAAGACAGTTTAGAAAACCCGTAAATTTAAGTGAGTTTGTATTTTCATTGCAACTTGTGCCTAGTGTCTAGTGCAGATGAGAGGCTTGGGGGGGCATTTCCTGTAGGTGAACATGAGAGCTGGTAGACGACTGCTGGGCCCTATCAGCCTGAAGGAAGAAGGAGAGAATTTAAGTCTTTGCAGAATTTATCCTTCATGTCTACCCTCACACCTGCCCCCACCCCTTTCAGACACAGAGGGAGAGGGAGAAGATTAGAGGTGGACTGAATCCCAGGGCTGAAGCGGGCCAAACCTGAATATCGGTTATTTGGAATGAAGGCCATTTAACACCACACTAGACCACAAAACCTCCTGGTATTTTGGGGGGTTAGCTCTCCATTAACGATAAACATTTTGAATCCACTCCTACCTTTGAATCCATCCCAGTGTCAGTGTTTCATTTTCTTTTATGTTCTGATCAAACAGCTGTTGTGGGATGTCAAGATCACACAGGGTGATGCAGTCCCTCAAGCAAATTGGGACAGTCCCATGGTTGACTCTGGTAACTGGGACCAAAACTTTTAATTTTACTCTGTATTTTGCATATGTAGTGCAGAGGTGGGCAAACTGAGGCCCGCGGGCCACATCCGGCCCGTGGGACTGTCTTGCCCTGCCCTTAAGCTCCTGGCCAGGGAGAGTAGCTCTCAGCCTCTCTCCTGCTGACCCTCTCCCCTGCAGCCACGCCACTGCGTGGGCAGCGCTCTGGGTGGCGGAGTGGCGTGCTCCTGCAGAGCAGAGTGGCAGTGTGTCTAGCTCTGGCCGGGCGGCACGGCTGCCAGACATGCTGCTTTGAGCGGCACGGTAAGGGGGCTGGGGCTGGGGTCAGGGGGTTGGATAAGGGGCAGGGAGTCCCGGGGGGCAGTCAGGGGACAGGGAGCAGGGGGGGTTGGATGGGTCGGGAGTTCTGAGGTGGGCAGTTAGGGGGCGGGAAGTGGGAGGGGGCGGATAGCGGGTGGGGGCCAGGCTGTTTGGGGAGGCACAGCCTTCCCTACCCGGCCCTCTATACAGTTTTACAACCCCAATGTGGCCCTCAGCAGGGGCAGCTCTATGTTTTTTGCTGCCCCAAGTATGGCAGTCAGGCGGCCATCGGCGGCATGCCTGCGGGCAGTCCACTGGTCATGCGGATTCGGCGGCGTTTCTGCGGGTGATCTGCCAGTCTCGCGCTTCGGCGTACTTGCCACCGAATTGCTGCTGAAGCCACGGGACCGGTGGAGCTCCCGCAGGCATGCCACTGAAGGCTGCCTGACTGCCGCCCTCATGGTGACCGGCACCCCGCCCCCTGCGGCTTGCCGCTCCAGGCATGTGCTTGCTGCGCTGGTGCCTGGAGCTGCCCCTGGCCCTTGGGCCAAAAAGTTTGCCCACCCCTGATTAGGGTTACCATATTTGAACATTAAAAAAAGAGGACACTCCCTGGGGGGTGTTGGCCTTGCCCACAGTCCACCCCCGCTCCTCCCACGCTCCGCCACCACTCTGCCCCAGGTCCGGCCTCCTCCCTGCTCGGCCCCACCACTGCACCTGTCCTCACCCCGGCCCGCTGCTAGCTTGCTGCGTCCCTCCTCAGTCCCCCACCCACTGCTCGCCTCCTCCCACCTGCCACTCACCTCCTCACTCCCCTGCCAGAAACCCCCATGCCCGCCCCGAGAACCCCCGCCTGCTGCTGGCTTGCCATTTCTTGCCTCCTCACCCCCGCCAGCTCACCCACCGCTGGCTCACACGCCGCTCACCTCTTCAACCCCTGCTGCCCACTGCTGGCCTTTTCACACCCCCCGCCCCGCTCACCTATTCACCCTTCACCTACTCAACCCCCGCTGCTGACCGCTCGCCTCTTCGCCCCGCCCCCCTCGCCTATTCACCCCTCCTGCCGCAGGTCCCTCTGGCTCCTAGGATCAGGGGCAGATGAGAGGTCTCCACGTGCTGCGCCTGCCACAAGCGCAAGCTCCGTGGCTCCCATTGGCTGGAAAATGCACCAATGGGAGCTGCTGGCACTGCGGAGCAGGGCTTATAGGCGCTGGCAACATGCAGAGAGCCCTCCGCTCCCCCTGACCCGACTCTAAGAGCCAGAGGGACCTGCCGAGGGGCAAGGTGGGGAGTCCCAGCGGTTCTTACCTGGGGCGGCTCCCGGGAAGCATCCGGCAGGTCCCTCTGGCTCCTAGGGTTGGGTCAGGGGGAGGAGAGGCAGAGGGCTCTCTGCCCGCTGCCAGCGCCTGCAAGCCCCGTCCCTGCAGCTCTGATTGGGCAGGAGGGAGCTGGTGCAGCACGCAGAGACCCCCTCCACCTCTGTGCCTAGGGGCCGCCCGCACTGCAGGCTCCTGCTGGCGGGCGGGCGCCGGGAGCTGCCACAGAAAGAGCCGCCAGCCCCGGGACTTTGGACTTAGGGTTACCATACGTCCGTATTTTCCCAGACGTTTTTAGATATTTAAAAATTCCTCCCGGACGGCAATTTAAGAACTAAAAAGCTGGACATGTCCAGGAAAATACGGACGTATGGTAACCCTACCCCCGATGTAGTGTCTTACAATGCTTTCCTATTAAAGCTGTGTGACAAGTTTGCAACAAACTCACCTGGTTTGAAAGATTTCACTTTGGGTCATGAACCCTTTCAAGCAAACATAGGCAAAGTTTACAGAGACTATGTAAAGTTTTGCATTGAAATAATGCAAAATTTGTGGTTTGCATGATTTTAATACAAAACCAGGAAAAACCTGCTGGCTTTACCATAGATTGTGTATCTGAAACTGAAACTAAGGGGAGAGGGGGGAAATCCAGGAGGTGTAAAACTCATGAAAACTAAAACTAAAGAAAGTGTTCACATGAATCTAGGACAACTGCAAGTTTCATCAAGGTCTACTTTTTAAAAAATATATAGCATTTTTAAATAGATTTAAGAGGATAAATTTATGAACTTATATACAATTCATTAAAAACACAAACCATCAATTTACAAATGCAAAATACAAGAAAAGGTAAAGAGAAATTATAGTTGTGAGTCCCACATATAGACATACAGAGAGAGCGAGAGAGAAACTTGGAAGGATTAGATTTTTATTGGTAAATGTCATGAGAGGTCAATTTCACCACACACGCAAACAAAATATTTCCATTGATGGTAATCAAAAATTTACAGATAGGCAAAGAAAGAAGAATGCTTCTTGAGAACTTAGAGTTTAATTTAAAGTATTTACTTATTTATATTTTTACATATTATGTTGAATCTTAACATCTACTGTCATTATTTTCTTAGCCCCCCACTATCTAGCCTCCCCAAATTTCCCACAACTGCAAAAATTTAAATAGATAAAAAAAATGCTTAAATGCTTAAAACCCATAATTTTGCACAATTGTGAATATTTTTTAAAAAATCGATAATAAATGCTTAAAATAAACATTGAAATTGGCCATCAATTATAAAAAAGTAACAATTGAATTTGGCCAATCCTACTTATATATGCTTTAGCCCATCCACCTCCACTCTTCCCCACTAACTGTAATCATGCATTCAGATCTATTAGCATGGCTCATGCAGCTTGGTACACAACCACATGCAGAGATAGAAGTCTGCAGATTCCAGTGCAGAATACCAGCCTTGCATAAGTGGATTTTCTAGTCTATTTTTCATTGTAAAAAATTATCTTCCCTTTGTTCCACATCCCATCAAAATTCAACGGTTTTAGGTCTACCTCTTTTTTGTTGTTTTGGCTTCTTCTTTCACTCATCTTCAACAGAGGCACACATTTATCAATGTTAGTTATTTGAAAATGAGTGACTACAGTTTTATTTTTAAAAATACTCAAACTGGTGTTAACAAGATTAACTCATGCAGCCGTTCATTATTGACCCAAGTGTGAATTTACAGGACCAAATCCCTATTTAGTTCAAATTACACTGGTCCACAATTTTTGAGAAGTCGTCTGCTTCAGAGATAAAATGTGCTATTTATTATGTATTTTGATGTGCTGAATTCAAATATGACAATTAAAACAACTGATTGGCTAGTGTTTCTAAGATATTTAAGTTTTACATTTTATGTCTATGTATATTGTGTAGATAGTAGAGTTTTAATCATAAATTGTAAACCTAGGTCTTTTCATGTGTTTATGGTTGCTTTACATGATAATATTTCACCTGTCCTGTTTATGTAACACTTTATATAACCCTTTTGCTGATTTTTAAATAAAATTTATTATGAAACAAAAGGCAAAAAACTATTATGTACATAGTTTAGTCCTATTCAGTGTCTACTTGGCGCTTCTTGGCTTGTCTCTTGTATTCATTAAATGGAGCATCTCTTGTCACTGTCCAGCAATAGTCTGCAAGCATTGATGGGCTCCATTTGCCCTGATAGCGTTTCTCCATTGTTGCAATGTCCTGCTGAAATCGCTCGCCGTGCTCGTCGCTCACTGCTCCGCAGTTCGGTGGAAAAAAATCTAGATGAGAGTGCAAAAAAATGTATCTTTAGTGACACGTTGCAACCAAGGCTTTTGTATGCCTTGAAGAGGTTTTCCACCAACAACCTGTAGTTGTCTGCTTGTTGTTTCCGAGAAAATTTATTGCCACTAACTGGAAGGCTTTCCATGCCATCTTTTCCTTGCCACGCGGTGCATGGTCAAATGCATCATCTCGAAGAAGTTCACGAATCTGAGGACCAACAAAGACACCTTCCTTTATCTTAGCTTCACTTAACCTTGGAAATTTTCCATGGAGGTACTTGAAAGCTGCTTGTGTTTTGTCAAGGGCCTTGACAAAGTTCTTCATCAGACCCAGCTTGATGTGTAACGGTGGTAACAAAATCTTCCTTGATTCAACAAGTGGTGGATGCTGAACACTTTTCCTCCCAGGCTCCAATGACTGTCGGAGTGGCCAATCTTTCTTGATGTAGTGGGATCTCTTGCACGACTATCCCATTCGCAGAGAAAACAGCAGTACTTTGTGTATCCAGTCTGCAGATCAAGCAAAAGAACAACAACCTTCAAATTGCCACAAAGCTGCCACTGATGTTGGTCATAGTTTATGCACCTCAAAAGTTGTTTCATGTTGTCATAGGTTTCCTTCATATGGACTCCATGACAAACTGGAATTGATGGCAAAACATTGTCATTATGCAGTAAAACAGCTTTAAGACTCGTCTTCAATGAATCAATGAACAGTCTCCACTCATCTGGATCGTGAACGATGCTGAGGGCTGCCATCACACCATCGATGTTGTTGCAGGCTACAAGATCACCTTCCATGAAGAAGAATGGGACAAGATTCCTTTTGACAGTCACGGAACATGGAAACCCTAACATCACCTGCCAGGAGATTCCACTGCTGCTGGAGCCCAACAGCGCTGCCTTACTCTTGGGTAGTTCCAAATCCCTGACAAGGTCATTCAGTTCACCTTGTGTTATGAGGTGTGGTTCAGAGGAGGAGGATGGGAGAAAATGTGGGTCCTGTGACATTGATGGTTCAGGACCAGAAGTTTCATCCTCTTCCTCTTTCTCGTCTGACTCAAGTGAGAATGACTCTGGTGCATCAAGAACCGGCAGTCCTTCTCCGTGGGGTACTGGGCGTATAGCCGATGGAATGTTTGGATAATGCATAGTCCACTTTTTCTTCTTTGACACACCTTTCCCAACTGGAGGCACCATGCAGAAGTAACAATTGATGGTATTATCTGTTGGCTCTCTCCAAATCATTGGCACTGCAAAAGGCATAGATTTCCTTTTCCTGTTCAACCACTGGCGAAGATTTGTTGCACAAGTGTTGCAGAATATGTGTGGGGCCCATCTCTTGTCCTGATCTCCAATTTTGCAGCCAAAATAAAGGTGATAGGCTTTCTTAACTATAGTGGTTATACTGCGCTTTTGTGATGCAAAAGTCACTTCACCACAAACATATCAGAAGTTATCTGCACTGTTCACACAAGTACAAGGCATCTCTGCTCACTTTGGCTAAACAGAAATGTGTCCCTTTGCAAAATGAAACACTGACAAATAAGAGCACGACACTGTATGATTTCTAGAGCTGATATAGGGCAATTTGTTCAGCCGAGTGATGTAAGCTTTCTTATGATTGCATCATCCATGACTTCTAGGAATAACATGATGCAATTCATATCATGTATGACGCAATACCAGTTTCAGATTGCATCATTCATTGTTTTGCCTAAAAAGCAAGTACTGTCCAAACCCAGTGATAGATTTATTCACAGATCCAGTCAAAGATGTATTTTAGTCATTTCTGGTTTAAATTGAGATCCCTTCCCTTTATAATCACTTATCCTCCGCCATTCCCAAGTCAAGGGTCATATATACTGACCCAATAGCATATCTTGAAAACTAGAGCCAATCAACAATTTTAAGCATCATTTTCATTTTCAGTGACCCAGAATTAGTAAAGTTTGACTATATTTATTTCAGAAGCATTTTGGCTGTAGAGCAGTGTTATTAATGCATAAATCACGCATTTAGTATTTCCCCACACCCAACTTATTCATTTCCAATATGCTGAAAAGTGTTTACTTATTTACCCTTAAGTTTATTTAAGTGTTTATAGTACTGTGCTATGTGTATAAAAACACACTCCCTGTCTTAGTGTTCTTCAAATCCTTTGCAAGTTAATTTCAAGGTAACTAAAATCAACAGCAATCAGTGTTCTAACTTTACTGGACCTCTCCTACACAGAAGTTTCCTGATCTTTTTATTCTCCCTTAGAGGTTGATAGTTTCCTATAAATATGTTTCACTGTTTCTTTCAGCTAAATTTTCTCTTTGTCACATTATCCAGCCTACATACGTAATTTTACTCAAAAATATTGTATTTGCCTAACAAAGTAGCCATACCCCATACAGTCTTGCTGAGTTTGTTACTTCTATACATTCTATATTCTGATATTTTAGTTTCCTCCTTCAGCCAAGTTTCAGCTAGTCAGTCAACAGTCAGTCTATTTAAAATCTTTTATTTATTCTTTTGAAATATTGCTTCATATGTCCTTTACATTTGTACAGAAAAATCTCTTTAAAAAAAGAAATATCATCTTTCTAGTCCAGGGGTCGGCAACGTTCGGCACGCGGCTCGCCAGGGTAAGCACCCTGGCGGGCCGGGCCAGTTTTATTTACCTGCTGATGTGGCAGGTTCGGCCAATCGCAGCCCCCACTGGCCGCGGTTCGCTGTCCCGGGCCAATGGGGGCGGCGAGAAGCGGCACGGGCAAGCGATGTGTTGGCTGCGGCTTCTCGCTGCCCCCTTTGGCCCGGGACAGTGAATCGCGGCCAGTGGGGGCCGTGATCGGACGAACCTGCCGCGTCAGCAGGTAAATAAAACTGGCCCGGCCCACCAGGGTGCTTACCATGGCGAGCCGCGTGCCGAACGTTGCCGACCCCTGTTCTAGTCAATGCTTTTCATCTTTATTATTCCGCTCAACAACTTAAAAAAATACTTACCTTTTAAAGGTTGGCTAATTTCTGTCATGTATCACTACCTACCCTTTTGTTAAAATAACACACATAAAACCCACTACTTAAATAGCAAAGCTACTTGCCCGCTAATTTCTTATGCACATTCATTCAGTCAGTCCTATAGTATTTTGGATCAACCCCAACCAAAAGAAAATGTCCTGGAATTGTATAAACTTGCATGACACAATGCGATCAGTACAAAAAATTACTTCTGAAATCACCAACACCTCTTCCTGCCCCACATACGAGGTACCCCAAGAGAGATCACATCCAAGCACTGACTAAATTAGTGTAGAGTGATCTGTGGCTTTCCTGCTGTCATTTATTGGTTTTTAGGAAATACAATAGTTCTTAGTCTGGGGTTTTAGTCTGCAGTAGCGCAGGAAGAGTGGAATTTGCTGCTCAACAGGTTTTTTTTCTAATTAATTTCATTGCATAATACTACACCCACACTGTACTTCATAAAGAGGCCAATATGTCACACAGGCCCAGATCCAGGTCTCCACTCCCCTGTGGGCACATCTGGTCTGAAAGGCCGCAGAACTGATGCAAGTGAAGAGCGAAGGCACAGGGAATCACAATCCATGGAGAACCTGGACAGTGGGCCACACCACAGAACTGAGGTACCATGGTGTACATGGAAATTAGCATGGAAGGAGCATTTGCGGTGGGGGATTTATGGGATGGTGGGGATGAAGGAGCCACTAGCCAATGGAACCATTCTTCCATGTAAATAGTGCTATAGCAGAAGCCACACACATTATCTCCTAGCACTGTAAGACCTGTCTCTACCCCGGCATCTGCAGTGAACTTCTGCAGAAGGGATGAGTGTACAACATTTGGTTTTTAATACTGCCTTTCCAAACTAGAACTCACCTAAAAAATGCCTTGACCACTCACTTGTCCGAAAGACAAATGTTTGATCTGACCTGCTTCCCACAAGCAAAAACTCTTCCAAATAGGAATATGAAAAATAAATAAATACATTTGGAAGAAAACTGTACCCAGAACTGCAGAATTAGGTTCCATTACAAACAGCAACTACAGTCTGGTGTATACAAAATAATGTGTCAATATCTGTACAGCTGCAAGGTAGTGACTGCATTTATTTTATTCAATGACAAGATTTGGAATTAAACAGCAGCCACCCACATAATATCCCAAAGCACTATCCTTTGTACACCAGGAAAAATATGTACTATATAGTGTCTTTCAAAATGAAATTATACGTGTTTTTAATCACTAAAGTTATCCAACTACTAATTAGGTACAAACACATTTAGTACTGAAGATGAGACAAACTCAGGCTGATTCAAGATCAGTGAGACAATCTGTTTTCTCTTTTCATTTTTTTTTTTTAAACTATTTGTATCATGATATAACCAAGAAACCCCAATTAGGGATCAGGACCTGTGGTGCTGGGCACACTACACACATCATAAAAAGGCAATCCCTACTGCAAAGAAATTACTATTTTAGCATATGAGAAAAGACAACCAAAAGAGAAAACAAACAAAGGTGGGTAGGGAGGACCAGGTAACAGTGAAACAAATTTGGTCATTAAGTAGCAGTTTTAATACATCAGCTGCCTAGTCATTGTTAAGTGTTTTGTAGGCATCATAAGAGCAATGAATTTTAAGGAGGGATTTGAAAGACGAAGAAGGTTTATTTAAGTCTTAACTATAAAGTCAATATATCTGTTATCCAAAATTATTAGTATAGAAAGGGAACAATTTTTAAAAAACTGAAGTCTTTTTGCCAACTAAAATCACATTTTAAAGGGAACTAAACATGTTAGAAAGGTGTTTGATTTAATTTGTTTTACCATCTCGATGTACATAAATAGATAATAGAAAGAGAACACCAAAGCCATGTTAACAGTAGAAGAATAATCCAAAATAATTACTACCTGTGTGGAATAGATAACCAATAAGCCTTAGGTTAATGCCATCTGAGCAGTTCAAAATAAGTTGTTATGGCTGGTGTAAAAACTCAAAATCCATTCACCTAAGGAGTAATTGTGCATCATTCTATTTGATATTTAGGCACTTTCTAAATTAGATGGTGCTAGACAGTCAGTCACTTTGGTAACCTATGGACATACAACATGCTTCCAACAAAGTGGTACCCAAGAGTTCATTAATATTTAATTTATATTCTTGTTTTCCACTAAAACCAAAGCCACATAGTATCATCATGACTGTGTCTTGGTGTGGTTTTTTTTGTGTGGCATTGAAGACATTAAGTGAATAAGAATATATAACTGATAATGACTTATGAAATATGTAGTGTAGTTGTAGCCGTGTCAGTCCCAGGATATTAGCGAGACAAGGTGGGTAAGGTGATATCTTTTACTGGACCAACTTCTGTTGGTGAGAGAGAAACTTTTGATGCACACTGAGCTCTTCTTCAGGTCTGGGAAAGGTCCTCCAAGCATCACAGCTAAATGCAAGGTGGAACAGGTTGTTTAACATAAGTAGTTAGCACATATTCTAAGGGATCATTGTTGTAATAAACTATAAATCCAGTGTCTGGAACAGCCTCCCAGTAGGAATTACGCTAGAAACTAAAAAAGTATAGACTGAACAGAAACACTGGATTTAGCTTATTACAACAATCTGTAACCCAGTAACCCCCCTTCTTTTTGTCCTATGACTGCACAGGTGGTAACAGGCCACTCTACCTTGAATGGTCATTTAGATTTTAATATGTGCTAACAACTTATGCTAAACAATCTGTTCCACCTTGCATTTAGCTGTGATGCTCAGAGGACCTTTCCCAGACCTGAAGAAGAGCTCTCTGTGGCTCAAAAGCTTGTCTCTCTCACCAACAGAAGTTGGTCTAATAAAAGTTATTACCTCACCCACCTTGTGTCTCTACTGGTTTATGAAATGACACAATCAGGGTTCACCCTTAGCATGTGCAAAAATTGTAATAACTATAGAAAATGCAGAAAGTAATTGGCACTTCATAGACGTTTAGCAAATGAATTAAAGTGCAATCATTACTGAAAATATCTGTAAAGAGAGAGTCTGAATTACCTGTAAGGCTGTGAGGATATTGGCTAAAGCCTGGCCATACGTGTCATGGCAGTGAACAGCAAGAGCACTCACTGGGATTTCCTTCATAACAGCTTCCAACATTCTTTTCATGCTGCCGGGGGTCCCCACACCAATTGTGTCCCCCAGAGAGATCTCATAGCAGCCCATGCTATACAGCTGTTTAGACACCTGATTAGAAAATAGAAAAGAATTCTAAAATGGTGAGATGTAACCAGAGCAAAAAATAATACTTAGAATATACAGTAAAAAATGATTGCCATCTAAGTAAAACACACTGTTCCTCTCCTCTTCATATGCTACCCCCATGCATGGAATAATCTCCCAAGCCAAATTCATCAAGTCACAATACTCTCCCTCATTCTCCCATTACACCCAAAATTTTGTTATATTTATGGATTAACGTCCCTCAGCCTTTCCCCAAAGTTATCCACTTCCCTGGGGACAGAACCGTCCCTAGGGTACAGCAAATCAGGGCGACCGCCCCAGGCCCTGCGCTTTGGTGGCCCTGTACTTCGTGATGAGGCAAGTGGGGAGCTGAGGCAAGGGGGCAGGCGGGGAGGAGCCCCCCCCTACCAACCTCCCCCTCCCCCTGTGTCTCCTGCCTGCTGGCGGGCCCTGACAATAAGCGCTTCCCCCTCCCTCCCTCCCACCTCCGATCAGCTGTTTCGCTGCGTCTGGAGGTGCTGAGGGGGAGGGGAGAAGAGCAAGGGTGCAGCGCACTCAGGGGAGGGGGTGGATTTGGGCCAAGAAGGGGCAGGGCGGGGGTGGGAAGGGGGGCTGGGGGGTGGCACCTTGGGGGAAGGGGTGAAGTGGGGGCAGGGTTTGAGCAAAGCCAGGGGGAGCACACACACACACCCGCCGCAGGTAGAAACTTGATGCCTATGTCCGAGGCCCCGCACCCCCTTAGGGACGGCCATGCCTGGGGATCCCCCAGCTGGTCTGTCTTCCCTGTGTATTTTTTTAGTAAAGACTTGCCTTTAGGTTTGCATATTTCACAGGAACAAGCAGACTGAGTGTGCTAAGCCAATAAATGGTAAACTAGAGGCCTGATTTTTCTTTCCTTGGAAATCAAAGGTCTAATGCAAACCAAAGGAATTTTAGTCCCTAGATTGCTTGATTTTTAGGAAACTGGACACTAATAAAAAAATTGTAGTGAAAAATTTTCAAAACTGTTACACAATTAAAAGTCTACAAGGTTCCTTTACTCCTAACATACAGCCCAATTTTACAAACCCTTTCTCTCATGAATAGTTCTTACTCATGTAAGCAGTATCATAAACTTCACTAGAACTACTCGTATGAGTAACTTAGTGCAAATAAGGGAATGCAGGACTAAGCTCATACTTTTTATTAGGAGGCATTTCCAACTACCATCATAGTCTCTTTGAATTTGTTGGGAAACGGTCAAAAAAATTATTTTCAGTTGCTGAACAGGTTTATTCCTTACAGCATTCCCACCTGTGCATCAAACATACCGAAAAGGACACCCTGCAGAGACAGAATCCCAGTCCGCAAATCTACTATTACAGAACAAAAAATACACTGCTTTGCAAGATAGTTTCATTTGTACTGCACGGTACTGTTAAAGCAATTGAAGGACATCATCAGCAGGATTGCTATATATATATATATGTTGGAGGAGGTTGACAAAGTGCTTTGCCACCAGTCCCGGAAGTACTGGAGCAATGCTGTTATTTGCTTAATTCAAAGAACAGATGAAAAAGGACTCAAGTGGATTGAATTGTTCTGTTCAAAGCTTGTAAGGCGGATATGAGCACTAGGGCTATGGCAAATGTAGTAAAACCATTCTTGCTTTCAGATCCAAGATCCACGTTCCAATCAAAATAAATTTCGCACACACTTAATATAAAAAAAATAAAATAGAAGGACATTCATTTGATTGTAAGCACCTTGGTGTAAGGAAGGCCCATGTCTTGCTGCACATCTATACATCAAACACACTGCAGGTGCCTGAATAGACCATAGCTGCAAGAAAGGCACTGTTACTCTTGGGGATTTCTGCCCATAAACCTCAATCTTTTTTTTTTTAATTTCAACATGAGTTTATAATATTAGATTGCATCTTTTTTTCTAGACCCTCCTTTTAATTATCTGCTGAAGATATTGTCTGGAGGTGCACTTTCGGGATGACAAGAAGAGCAGAGGCATCTCTATCCCTCGCTTCCCCTATAAGCTGCTGGAAACCACCTTCCTTCCGTCAACTGCTGGGTCTTTGGGTCCCCCTTCCTCCCAAAGAGAGAGCCCTAAAGGGTCAGGTAGAAGAAGGAAAAATTCTGCTCTGCTCCTGCTCCTCTCTTCATCAACTGAGTGCCCTCACATACCTTTCTAACTATCGAGGTGAGGTTCTGGAACAGCCTTCCAATAGGAGTTGTGAGGGCAAACAATTTAATTAGTTTTAAGAGAGTTGGGCAAATTTAGGAGTGGGATTATATGAGGGGGTTGCTTGTGATGATGGGGGCAGGACAGGGGTTGGCAGCCCTGGCAGTCCCTTCTGCTTTATGTCTGATATTCCCAAAGCTCATGCTTCAGTGCTTCAGCTGGCCACCTGGAAGAATCAGGAAGGGATTTTTCCCCAAACTGTATTCTAGTTTTTATCTATGTATTTGGGTCTCCTTTCTCTGAAGCATCAAAGATGGACACAGCTGGAGATGGGACACTGGACGGGGCAGGCCAGTGCTCTGAGGTGGCACCCAGCATTCTCTCTCCCTCACATGCTCAGCTGTTTGGTTCTTACTCACATGCTCAAAGTCTAACTGTAAGAGGAAAATTCCTTCCGAGCCCCACAATGTCACATTGGCAGTGACTGGGTGTTTTTCACCTTCCTCTGCAGTGCCAGGTGCAGGTCACTTGCTGGGTTAATTAGGTAATCTCACTTAATTCTCTGCCATGCAGGATCTCAGGCACTGGTGCATCTCAGTCCCTCCTATTTTCTGCCTTTGGCACATGATAGGTTAGGCTCCTTTGGCCTGTAATATTTTGGTCTAATTTTGGTTGTTGAGAGGTGTGTGTGGGTGCTAGATGGTGTTCGTGGTCTGGGATATACAGGAGGTCAGACTAGTTGATATGTTGGTCCCTTCTGGACTTTAACTCTATTACCTTGCTATGATCAAAAGTTAAATTCTTAAATTGAGTTTTGAAAAAAAGCCAACAATTTTTTTCTTTTAACTACAGAGAAACCTCATGGATTGGAAAGATGAGTAGGCAAGTACTCTCACACTGTCATACAACTACTGCATCCTAATATTCTAGGACAAGGCTGATGAATTACATTCTTCAAAATTCCAGGAGTTTGGGAATTACCAAGCCAGTATGTTAGCAGTGTGGGGGGTTTTATCTTCAAGAGGAGCAACTTCATTAACATTATCAAAATAAAACCTTTTTCTATGCTACCCATACTATTTTACTAGGCTATCCTACTCCAAATAGTGACTTGGTGCTAAAGGTGGACTGAAAAATGAATTGATGGCCCAATCCTGCAAACACTTACTCACATGAGTAGCCCTTACCCAGAGGGAGAGAGAAATGTCTTGTGAATTAAGGAAACAGACTATGAGTAGAAGATGGTTAGAAATCTGGTAAGCTAGACATGCATTTTGTCTATTTTATTATTTTAAGATCTGATGTATTACTCATCAGAACAAAAGCATTTCAGAAAACTTTGCTGTTATTGCTCCTGGAGGGAACAGAATTGCAGGGTAAGGACATAAAGTCAGATCTCCTGAGATAAATCGTGTTGAGACACAGAAGACTAATCCAGGGCCTGTTCTGAGAATGGGAGAATAGTGTGACTCCATCCTGAGAAAAGTGATGGCTTGAGGGCTGAGGCCTGAGAGGGGGTGTGCTCAAAGAGATCAGGAGGTATGAGATGAGCATTTAGCCCCGTAACTGTGACAGCTCTGACCCAGCAAATTACATAAGCAGATGTGTCTGTGTGCCACTCACCCAGGTTTGCTTACATGCTTCTAGTGACATATGTGCTGAATCAGAGCCTAAATTAGTTACTTTAAGATGCTATTTTATTTTGATCACTCACAATGTGCTCATAGGTGTATGGCTATTGAAGAAGACATTGAATGAGATTAAGGTACAGTATGCAATACTTATACGAGTAAAGGTTTATGGGATAGGGCCATTAAAGAGCACTCCTACTGTAACTCTGTAAGGGACTAGTTTTGTGCAAGAAAGGTAAGTGGTCCTTAAATAAGCAACACATTGAAAGAAGCCTTCTTGGGGAAATGTCTGCAATAAGCAATTCATTACAGCACAGCTGAATCTGTCATTATCACTGTATCTAAAGCTGTGCCACTTAACTTTCACTTCTTCTTAAAACCAGTTAATTCAGAAATACTGAATGCCTTCCAATCTAGCAAATTTTCCAGAGAGCATAAGTGTGTGGCTGCTGTGGGAGCATTATCACAAGCTCCAACTGGCACCAGTATGGAGAGAAGATGTGGAGAGAGAGGACATGCCTTGCAAGCTCCCCACGCTGAATACAAATGTTGACTGGCTGCAAAAGCAATTGGGCAAAAAAAAAAAAAAGGGAGTATTGCCAAAGGCCAAGAGTGTGATGTGTCTTTCCCCAGAATGACAATCTTTACAGCTGTTACCTCTGTTTTATTGTGCCTCTTGATTTCTCTTTCCCCTCTCATTTCCACAGTTCCCCTGCCCCCCTCTGCTGGAGGCCTATCCAGCTGTTTCTTAGGCCATGTCTGTACTACAAAATTATGTCAACCTAACTTATGTCAGGATAGAGCCACCGCAGTTATTAAATTGCTTGTGTGTGTGTGTGTGCGCACGCTTGGCTCCTGTCAGTGGTGCATGTCCTCACCAGGAGCATCTTTATCAATTGTATTGTCAGTGTGGAACAAGGGATGGCTCCAGAGGCCAGCAAGTCAACGTAAGCAACGCAGTGTCTACACTGACACTGCGTTGACCTAATTACATTGACCGTGACTCTACACCGCTCGGGGAGGTGGTGTTACTAAATCAGCATAGAGAGGTACTTAGCAAGCGGGAGCCAAATTTCAGTGAAGACACTTCCACAGCTAAGTCAATGCAAGGCAGCTTATGTCGACCTAACTGTGTAGTGCAGACCAGGCCTTACTTTCCTGTCAGTTTTGCCTCTTGTCTCTTCCCCTACTTGGGAAGGCAGCCTCTTTTAACCGCGTTCATCAGTCTCCCCTTCCTTATGTATTTACGCCCCCCAACAGCTTTGTAGTAGGAAAGTATTTTGTGGGTGGGTCCCTGGTCCATTCTCTCAATTAGTGCAGCTACTGCAGATGCCAGCACTTGGGTGCTGTATGCCCAGAGGACCACGATTCAATGGCAAGTTTGACTGTAGGGGAGCAGCAAACTGGTGTCGGCACATAGTGAATTTAACAGCAGCTGCTGCTTACAGGGGATCATGCTGGAAAAAAATCTCATGCAACATGGTCTATTCTCATGTGCGTTTGAGTCTATTTTCCAAAGTATTTCCTTGCCCTTCTGTTTGAAGGAAATAACTCCTCATTTTTTGCTTTGTGATGGATTACCACCAAAGCACATTATTTTCTTTACATCTAAGCGGATAGTGCTGAGCAAAATTATTCACCCAAGTCTAGAGTTTGTTTGGTTTTTGTGTTCCTTTTACATTGATTTTGATTCATTATTGACCCTTCTAGGATTAAACAGAGAAAATAATTCAAGCGTGTTTAGAACATATGAAAGACAGATGCATTCTTACTTCTGCCACTTTAGCTGGTATGATGTTTCCTTCATACGGGCATCCCAGTGCACAAGATACATACCTACATTCAAAAGGACAGACATAGATAAGTGTATACAATGTACGCATATATATTATGCATATCTACTTATTAAATGCAACAAAATGTTAATGCAAGAATAAGGTTGCACAATTAGGTCAAGACATGCAAAATAAAGGTTGCAAATAGAGAACTACTATTTTTCTTTTAACTCTAAACATGTAGTTTGATATACTTCTCTTCATGCTCAATGCATCATTAAATATAAAGGACAGGGAACATGGCCAAGATAATGCTGTTGCTGGAAACTTCACTTAACGTTTCCAAAGTCAGACTTTTTTGTTTTATACTTATCTGTATGAAAAAGTAGCTATTTTTTTAACAGTGAGATGGGATTATAATCTATAATCAGTATAAAAGTGGTAATTTTTACATAATATACAGGATATATTTGCACATTAATGAAACATATTTTACATACGCATGTACATAACAGTACATCAGAGCAAGAAGAATTGCATCTGATTGGGATGTGGTATGAACGACCCCTGAAGCAGAGTGGGGAAAACATGTGCTTAAAGGGCAATGATGTACTCCTACCCCTTCACACCAGCTAGCAAAAGCGCTGCCCTGCTAGGCTTACTTAACACAGATGGGCATGGAGGTATGGGAGGGCATGGCAAGGTAGAAGGTGGAAAGTAAACATAGGCAGCACTTACTCTACTCAGACATTCCCCTCAAATGCTAATGGACTTCCAAGCAGAAATCCACCCAGTGAGTGGTGTAATTAAAGTGTGATTTTTGTAAGTTCAACAGAGTCTGTTCCACATAAATGATGTTGCCAAAGGAATCTCTACAGTATAGAACTGGGGGAAAATTGAAATCTGCAGGGTTCTTACTGGCATTAACATTCTTCTGAGGATCTTCCCTTCACCTCATGGAAAGTCTTAGGGCTTGATCCAAAGCCCACTGAAGTCAATGGGAGCCTTTCCATTGACTTAAAAATAGGTTTTGATCATATCCCTAGGACTTAATCTTGCAGGGTACTCAGCACTCTGGCCATGATCCACTAAAGCACACAGCTATCTTTAAGCATGTGCTTATGATCTTCATTGAATCAGGACCGGAGTGCCAGCAGTTTGCAAGACAGAGTCCTTCGTATACAATCAAGGAAACAGCAGAACGTACCCAAAACCATGCATCCAGAGGTGAGGAGAAGGCCAGCCAGGAATGTGAGGGGATCCATATGCTTCAGGAATCATGCAGCTGTAACTTTATTTCCCCATAGAATCCCAGGTTCTGCAAGATTGGGGGAATTCCCATGAGATTAGAATCCCTCTTAGTCTTCAGTACAAGAACGAAAAAAGAGAAACTCTGCAAGGTTCACCTTGTTGAGTTTCCCCAAGCCCTTTTCCCCTGCTCAGAGTTTCACTGAAGGTGGGTATCATTTGGCCCTATCCTAGTTATATCCAACCCCTCCCCCAAATTTCTTGTATCATATTTTGAATGGAAATGTTGAATGGTCACAACGGGTCAGCAAGGGGAAGGAAGATTGTTCAACGTTCCCCAACAACCAAAACCAAATGGCAAATGATCCACAAATGGCGTGTACACTATGTGGTCCCTGCAACTAAAGCACATTGGGAACAGGAGCCAAGTTCTATCACTACACAGGCCTTGCAAAAGACTCTCACGTGCCGGACATTAGCTACACACAGAATAACTGAGCAAATTTATCACAACCAAAGTGCATTAAAAGCAAAATAAATCCAAGAAGAAACTAAATTCTACAATGCTATCTGCTCTTTGTCAGCTTGTTTCAGAGATAGTTCCAGAGCCAGATCCACCCCTGCTATCACCTGTGGAAGTGTGCAGCCTCTAGAGAAGCCAGTTGCAGATTCATATGCTGCTGTTTCCTGTTTAGTATTATAGTGCAAGGCAGCATATAGTATACCATGTTTGCTGCAGATGTATTTATTTTTATTGGCTAATCGTGCTAAAATGTATATGCCCATCAGTAGGTGAATTCAAAATAAGTTGATAAACTAGGTCCTCTTGGAGGAAGCCATTTGTCAGAAACAACCAGCCTTTACTACAAGAAGGGATGTGTGGGAGGGTGTGACAGTAGATTCCCCCAGAAAGAGATTCTCCAAGCCAAGACCAAAATGTATCAATCAGAACAGGATTGTTATATTCACATTTTAGTTTTCCTTATTAAAAAAGTAACAAAATTACATTTATATAGTGCTCATTTGCAAATGGCATTAAACAGACTATTCAAAACTACTATTATTATATTGCAGTAGCACCTTAGAGCCACTGTCATGCACCAGGACCCCATTGTGCTAGGTGCTGTACAAGACAGAATAAATATCTCCTTTAAAAAACAACTCTTTTAAAGATATGAACAAAAAATATATAAAGCACATAATACTGAAACATAGGTTAGTTAGTTTAGACCAGGGGTCGGCAACGTTCGGCATGCGGCTCGCCAGGGTAAGCACCCTGGCGGGCCGAGCCAGTTTTATTTACCTGCTGACGCGGCAGGTTCGGCCGTTCGCGGCCCCCACTGGGCCAATGGGGGCAGCGAAAAGCGGCACGGGCGAGCAATGTGCAGGGATATCTCTTATTCAAAAGATGGGCTAGATCCTCTGTCCCATTAAGGCTATTTTTTACCTTTCTGGTGGCATAAAGCATCCTGCATTTCACAGAGTTTAAAGGGCTCCATGTGGATTCCCTCTGCACAGGGGGTTTGGTATAGGGCTACCATCATGGCTGAACCTTCTTCTTAACCCTCCCCTGTGCTGGTGTTTGGTCATGGCAAAGGGGACAGGCTTGGGGTACCCCATTTCCCACTGATCCATGGCTGCCAAAACTTCTCCTTGGGACTGTGGGTAGCTGAACTAATATAGAGCAAGAATATAGATCAATTTACCACTCAAGTGCTAAAATGTGTTCTTCCAATTACTATTAAGGGCTTGTCTATACCATTTTGGTGCAATTTCAAGTGTGGATACAGTTATATCCATATAGAGTATTTATATCAAAACAGCTGATTTTGTTAAATTTATTAAATATAAATATGCTACAGTAAATATGTAACTGCATCCACAGTAAGGAGTTACAAAAGCGTTACAAAATTTTGTGTAGACCAGCCCTCAAGGATCCTAGCATGCAAGAAAAATAATCACGAGACCAAAGTTTCTATTTGTATTAATAAAAAAAAATACACTGCTTTGAAAAGTATTGATTTGCACCAAGTTAGGTTGTTGGTGTTTAGTTCGTAGTATAATAAACAGTTTTATATGTGAAGAAAATGAAGCACTTTAAAGCCAGACGTGGCTTAAACAAAATTGCTGAAATCAGGGAAGCTGAGCTGAGCCATAATAGAAGGGAAAGAGACATTACTGAGCTGGATTAACAAGAAAATTGTGCTTGAAACAGAGAAAGGTTTAGTGTGATGTTGTATCAATACAGATTAGCGTATTTTGGTAATTGAAACTTTTCAATTATTTTTTAAATGAAGAGCTGTCTATTAATTTTTAACACTCCTTATTGTGAAAATATTTACTGAAGTAAAAAAAAAAACCATCCTGCTATAAAAAACTAAATATTGTGGAGATAACAAGCAAGTTTTCCAAATATTTTATTTCAAATAAGTTCAAACATGACCACAACCAATAACAGAATAGAATACCTAAAATAAATAGTGATTCTGCAATCCCTCATCCATCCCCATTATTTTGCATCCTATTGTGTGTGTTATCATGGAAGGAAAAACAATACCTTTTTCCCCCATATATTTAACAGTGGAAGATTCTTTTTAGTACACTGGAGCTTTTTCTTTAACATAAATGAGAAAATAGTCTTACTTGGAGTCTTACATGTACTAAACAATGATTTACAAAAGGCTTAGTGTTATAACATCCATATACCATGGCATAAAATAAGTAACAAAATAAACAAAGAGTATACTGTATTTATATATCTCAAGCTTTGAATAAGTCAACTGGTGGTCAAATGATGCTCAAACCTAGAGATAAACTAAATCATGTCAGACATTCCAATGTTCTTTTGCGGTACTGAGAAATCCATAATACTGGTCATTTTTAAAATCTAAGGATTCAAAAAGAAAACATATTTGAAAGAATAATGTATAATAATTTCTAATTGCATGAGTGGAAGCTTTTACAAGGACATATTTTAGAATTAGAGCAGTTTTTTTATTATGTTGAGTATTTCTTTGTATTTTCCAGTTCTATGGCCCTGATCCTGAAGACACTTGCACAAATGAGTAACTTTACACATGTGGGTCTCCCCAATGCCCTCAGAGACTACTCACATGCAGAAGCATTTTCAGGATGGGAGCATACATTTATAATACAGCTGTCCAGTGGTGCTAGTTTTTTTGTTTTGTTTTGTTTTTAAGTTAAAGTAGAAACACATACTTCTGTCATTTTTACTGTTATATTTGCATATCAATTTCTGACCCAGAGAGACAGTCCTAAAGAACTTACACATGCATTGGAGCATTTACAATTTATGTGTGTCTTTTGAAGTTTTTGAATATATTAATGTGAAAGGAATCTAGCCTAACCAAAATTTACTTAACATTTTCTTCTTATGCTACATTTAGATTTACTAATAAAACACAAGTGAATACTTGCAATTATCATGTGCCATGGTTTTCCATTAACCCCATCTGTTTTGCTTCATTTTAATCACTGGGAAAATATGTGATATTTTCAATGTTACCTGAATTACACATTAAAGAGCAAAATTGTAAAGGCAGAAGTTTTAATGCCATTTCACATGCAAAGTATACACAGGAGTCATTAGATGACCACAGATTTGGCACAGTGTCCTCACAGAATGTGTCCCAGATGTTATTGTAAAGTTTTGTGCACATTTAAAAAAAAAAAAAAAAAAACCTTTATGACACCAATAAATGGCACAATATTTTAGACCATATGCAAGTTTTCTATTTTTCATAAACATTTGAACTATTTCAGTAAACATTTAGAAGACTGTATACTGCATTTCCGACTTTCAGTGTGACAGCTGACAGCATAAATTTTCTGGATGATCGTGTAAATGTTGGTGCAGCTGCAGCAACAGTAAGACATGCTGAAGCTTAAACTGTTTGAATACATTTTTCATCAGATTCACAAATTGCCAATGATTTACACTCACTATGTTAATTCTAGATGGCCAGTAAAAATAGAAAATAAAATTTGAACCCTTTAAAATTATTTTTGGAAGTATTTTTCAACTGTACAAATAAGAAATTAGGACAAGGTATCAAATTATCCGTTTCCTGCAAATAAATAACACATTAAACAACAATAGTGCTTTAGAAGAGGAAATCTCTGTGTTGAAAAAATATATAAATACAACTTATGCACATTAATACACAAATCTGTTTTTACTACCTAGGTAATTCAAGTAAAATATTTAGCCTACAAAATTAGAGGCCAAATCCTGTGGACTCTTAGGAGTTTCTGAAGTAAAAGCTGCAGGGTTTGGCCCGAGTTCAGGATTGATTTTCACTGCACTGCAGTCACAAAAACAAAATCATTTCAGCATAATCTTAATTCTGATTTATCTGTATTAACAGACCTATCAACAAAAGCTATTTCATTGCATTCTATTTATTGCAATATATAATAAATTCCAAAGTACCTCTCCCAAGCTCTATTCATTATTATATCAATCATTAAAATTGCAAGTCAGAACAAAACCGAACCAGCACTACTACTTGCCAGATAACAAAGATAAATCAGCCAAACAACAGGTACCAATTGAAAATACCTCAAGTATTTGCTATTCTCTTAGATACAAACACTCAAATTTCCCTTCACACTCATAGCCCACAAAAAACTTGGGGGAAAGGATGGGCTTTGCAATGTGCCCAGAATTTCAATAGATCTGTACTGTTTTGGACCAAAGGGGAAGTGCATTCAAACTGTAAATACCCCTCCTTCTGCCTATGAAATATTGAGTTCCAGGGATTTCTATGGGTTTCCAAACTGACAGTTAACTGCTCCTACTTCTGTGGCTCCTTGACTTGACATGCAACTCCCACAGGAGGGCTCTGTGGAAGCAATGACATGAAGAAGAACAATTTGTCACCGGGCCCTGCCCAAAGAGTATTGAATTTAGACTATAAATGATATCTGAAGCTCTCAGCCGCTCTCTGTCATCAATCAAAGTACCTAAGTCTGCTCTCTCAGAACACCGAATTCCAACTGAAAATTATAAAGTCTTCAGCCATGCCACCATCATGTAATTCCTTAATGAGTTTCCACAGGTCAGAGACTTCGTCTCTGTATGGGATCTTAGCTCAGTGCTGATAAAGTTAATGGATGCACATGCTGACCTGCTGGGAGAGTGCGCTTTATTTCACCTGACACTAAAAAAAAAAAAAAAAAAAATCACAATTACATATGTGAACAGACTGAGTGAGGCTTTGATGACTGATCTTTCTTTCACTGTATTCCACGGGGACAAAGTTGTCTTTGTATTTGCATAGATTTTTTTTCACAAAACGAGTTGCACTTAAATCAGAGCGTTCACCTCCTGGCTATCCTTCCAAAACCTCATTTCACCTGGGAAAAACTAGGCTTCATATACTTGATGTTAAGAGGATGTTATATTCTATTTTAATGGGATGACTCCATTTAGGAAGCCTCCTAATATAAGCTTTTTGTAACATTGGGAACCAGCGTAAGGGAAATGCCATTTCCACTCTAAGCCTGTTGAAATGGATTAGATTAGGCATTGAGATGTGTCATGCTTCAGCTAGGGTGATATTATGAGAGAGCCTTAGATCTCACTCTGCTACGGATAGCCTGCTTCCATAGTGTTTCCATTACAACTATATGCAGCAATTCTACTTGGAGTTTTGGACACACATTTACCAAGACTGTCTCCAGTCATCTGGCATCTAGTTATGATAATCTACATTGGGAAGAAATTCTTTGATCCTTGTTTAGTTAGAAATTTTCAGCCCACCTTCTTGAAGTTTGTACTGCTAGCTAGACTCCCATAATTGATAACCTGAAGAGGCTTCCAGTAACTGTGGTGGTTCTAGAGAGTTTTGACTTTGTGTGCTGATGCTACCCACTCACACATTCTCGTATTCCTCAGAGCTCCACTCTCTCACCGGATTCTGGAATTTAGCAGAGGGAACTGAAGTGGGGAGCTGAAAAGCCCTTTCTACCTCATTTATAAATACTGAATGCTATGACTGCGCTCATACAGTCCCAATGATCCCCAGAAGGGTCCCAAAATCGTGCAGCACCAGGGAAATTGTGCAGCACGTGCTGCTTACAAACAGGGAAGGACTGGTAGCGGAAGTGGGTGGCAACCTGGGCAGCAGTGACCATGAGATGGTTGAGTTCAGGATCCTCACAAAAGGAAGAAAGGAGAGTTGCAAAATACTGACCCTGGACTTCAGAAAAGCAGACTTTGACTCCTTAGGGGACTGATGGGCAGGATCCCCTGGGAGGCTAATATGATAGGGAAAGGAATCCAGGAAAGCTGGCTGTATTTTAAAGAAGCCTTATTGAGGGCGCAGGAACAAACTATCCTGATGTACAGAAAGAATAGCAAATATGGCAGGCAACCAGCTTGGCTTAACAGAGAAATCTTCGGTGAGCTTAAACTCAGAAAGGAAGCTTACAAGAAGTGGAAACTTGGTCAGATGACTAGGGAGGAGTATAAAAATATTGCTCGAGCATTCAGGGGTGTAATCAGGAGGGCCAAAACACAACTAGAGTTGCAGCTGGCAAGGGATGTGAAATGTAACAAGAAGGGTTTCTACAGGTATGTTAGCAACAAGAAAAAGGTCAGGGAAAATGTGGGACGCTTACTGAATGGGGAAGGCAACCTAGTGACAGATGTGTGGAAAATGCTGAAGTACTCTATGCTTTTATTGCCTCAGTCTTCACAAACAAGGTCAGCTCCCAGACTGCTGCACTGGGCAGCACAGTATGGGGAGGAGATGAGCAGCCCTCAGTGGTGAAAGAACAGGTTAAAGACTATTTAGAAAAACTGAACATGCACAAGTCCATGGGGCCAGATACTCATTTCATATTCAGGCTTACCCTGACATTATTAGTTTTCCAGGTATCCCAATTCCATAAGAGATTTTTGGAAGCAAGCCTCCTCACTCTACCAAGATTGTGACTACCCCCCTTAAGATAGTCCAGGAGTCACAAGGAAAAAGCCTTATGGAAAGAATAGCAACTTAACATGGCAACATAAAAATTAATAGAATTATAAGCAATTGATATCTAAAGAAGATGGTACAAATATTTAGGTTACAAAAATAACACAACAAGATAGCAACTGCAATAAAATCCACAAGCTAGTATAATATAAAATAGGCTTGGAAGGATTAGATTTGTTGGTAAATGTTGATATCATCATATGCACAAACCAACAAACAGTATTTCCATTGATAATCGAAATTTACAGACAGGAAAATTAAGAAAAATGCTGCTTGAGAACTTAGAGTTTGATTTAAGGCTATTTACTTCATATATTTTGCATGTGATGTTAACAATTTGTGTGTTAATGGTTATAAACCTTTAACTTTTTGAATCTCAACATCTACCGGTTATTAAATAATGATTATATGACCTACATTGTCTAACTTCCAATCATTTCCGGCAATTGCATAAATTTAAATCAAATCTTAAAATAAACATTGATACCTGTCAAAAATAGTTTTTTAAATTGAATTCTGCCATGCCTACATATAAACAATATAGCAAGAATCAATGGCATTGGTGACTATGTGGTCTACTTGTTCTAGCACAGGGCTGGGAATCAGGAGTTTTGGCATGCATTCCCAATTCATCACTAACTCTGTGTAACCTTGGGCAAATCACATCCTCGATTTCAATTTCTCCATCTATAAAATAGGAAAAATAATTCCTAACAAGGCTTGGAAGCCTCTCACAAGCTAGTACGGTATTCTCTATTTGGGATTTAAAGTCTTGCTATATATATTGCATTCAGTGACTGAATATAATAGTGGAATATAGACACAGGACAGGAAACAGGTCACCATCTGTGTCAGGTATATATGAATGAGTGTGTTGGGTGGGGTGGTTATGGTTAATTTCTCTGGCCAGTAGACTTGCTTTGTTTTGGGGTGGACTGGGAAAATCCTGAAACATGTAACTCTTTACAGTGAGACAGGAGATGCAACGGGGAAACAAGAATGGTTAAGAAGCCTGTAACTTTATACTCAAAATTTCCCTGAAAAGGAGATATTCTGGAGAAATTAATATACTTGAGAGGTCAAGAGCATGATGCACTGGAAACTCTGCAAGTTTCAACCCCTGGAGTTTCCAGAGTAACTTTTCTCCCTCTCATGGTTTTTCTGCTGGAGGAAATTTATCATATAATTTCTATGTATTGATTTACTGCCTCCAAGTAATAAAAATGTAAAAGCCCACCTACTTTATTTTCATGACTCAGAAAAAAAACAATATTGTGAGTTCTTACTACTGGTCACTGTACATAACAGCACATACCAAACGTTATGTTCAGACTTGTGGCAACAGCATTGATAAAAACAGTGCATAAAAAAAGGATATAAACTAATATGTAGAAATTAGTTTTTGCATTTTGGAACAAAGCAACATTTATCAATAGTTGCTAAAATGTAGAGAGCAAAAATATGTTTGAGCTTTTAGAAAATATTGTTACAGAAGGGACACTATTAATAAAAATTATTTAAAATGTATGGAATTTGATCATGTCCATCTCTGTTGGTTAACCAACAGCAACATGACTATGAAGTTACATTGCAAACTGCAGTTCATAAATTGAGATTACAAATGAAGCTTTATAATTACCCTCGCACTGGAATATTCATATTTCGTGCTGATTTAGTAACTTCTTCAAATTTTTCTATGCTTTCTTCTATAGAACAATTAATATTCATTTTGTTGAAAGATTCAGATGCTGCACCAAATACTGATACCTCTGTAGCTCCTGCTGCAATCTGTAAAATGTAATTCAATAAAACAGAACTGTAAAGATGTATAAATTTAAGTTAATTATCTGTAATTAAAGAAGAAATTCTAGATCCTTAGTTTTAAACAAATTTAACAATATATTAGTCAATATAGTATACAGTATATAACTCTATCTGAAGTTATAATAATTGCAACTTTAACTAAATTTTCTTCAGTCTATTTGCAACCATAACGATTTTGTATCATTTGCTCTCTTAATTAACTCAAATTGCCAGGATATACTTCCTTCCCTTTGTTATTAAATGGGATAAGGCCAGTTACTGCTTTATCAATTAATACACGAGTTTTTAAAATGATAAGCTTAGGTATTAAATTGTAAGAAATGATGCAAAATATGATAATAAAATAAACTATTAACTGCAGTGATTTGGGCATATTACATGCCATTTATGCTATTGACACGTGCTGTTTAAATATCATTAATAGAGCAAATAAAAAACAATCTAAAATGTCAATTGGCTCCACACAATCTGTTCTCCATACCTTTAATGGGACTTATCCACATACATCCCTGATCCTTGGGGAAAGGGGGGAAATCCCTCAAGAATTCTGGGCTTGTCCACACCCAGTTTTTGTATCACTTTAATCTTATCTGTTTCAAAACAGATTCATTAAATTGGTACAACCTCTAGTGTAGACAGAGGTAGGAGGTGCTTATGTCAGTATAGTTTATTTCCCTAACTGTAGGAGCATCTTTATCTACACAGATAGCTAAAGCAGTACAAATCTGGGAGAAAGGCAAGCCAACCCCTTTACACCATTCTCCTAAAAAACCCAGGCTCTGGGTTAGGTCCCAATCTGGCTGTGCACAAGCAGTCCCCACTTACATCACAGGAGGATGGAGAGGGTCAGACTGACTTTCTTCTACGTTCTTGATGGTGTTATTTTCTTTCCCTCTGGTTCTAAATGGTTTGGGGTATGTCTACACTGCAATTAAAAGCTGACTCGGGCTAAACAGTTGTTTAACTGAGGTATAGATGTTTGGGATGGGAGGGTCCCAAAGCGTGGGCTGCAGCCCGAACCCAAACGTCTACACTGGAATTAAACAGCCCCTTAGACCAAGCCCCACAAGCCTACATCAGCTGGCATGGGCCAACCACAGGTTTTTAATTGTAGTGTAGGCATACCCTTAGTCTTCATCATGCAGCTCAAACACAATCTGTTCTGAGATTAAACTGCTGACAGCAATAAGGGGAAGAAGGTAAAATAAATTTGAGGGAGAAGGGAACAACATTCCATGAGAAAAAAGTACTGTTTGATTGGGAAGGTTTGTTTCCCATTGGAAGGGAACCAGGGCAAAGACAGTGTGATATAGCCATCACAGCTCGCCTAGCACAATACAGTAGTCAGCAAGCTAGTCTCAGAATAAACACTGGATCCCAGTTCAACAGACGAGTTAGGGTCAGAGTCAGGCCAGGGTGAGAGACCAGAGGTTGTGGCCTGGCTGGAGTCCCAGGGCAGGGGCAGAGTCAGGTTACTAGATCACAGGCAGGGTCACAGATGACTATTAGGCTGAAATTAGGAGGCAATATTCAGGCTCAGAACCTGCCTTGGGTCAGAGACCAAAAATCAGCAAGTCAGGTCACAGCAAGCCTGAAGTCTGCATAGTTGCCCAGACAACTTCCTGGGCCATACACCATGGTTAAATAGTGATCATGGGCCAATCAGAAGGCCACTGTCACTCTGGACCATTTGGGTGGTATGTCTTGCTGTGCCTAATCTCCACAGTACTCCTTGGAGAGGTCTTGACATGACAAGGTAGGCATGTCAGCTTCCCCAGCTCCACAGCCCTGGGTTCTAATCCTGAAGATTCTTATGCCTGTTCTCCTAAGCCCCTGTGTTTTCTTCTCCTATCCACCACCCTATCTCATGGCTCTCAGCATGCTGATCTGCAGCCTCATCCTAACAGCCGAAGAGCAAGTCAGCAGGTTCTGCTGATGCTGAACTCTAAATTCAACAGGTCAATGTACTGCAGGATTGGTGCCTAAACTCCCAGCTTTGGTAAAAAAATTAAATTGCCATCCCACAAGAATTTCCAAATTTCATTTGGTCCCCATTCAGAAAAAAAGTAGAAATCTTGACATTTTTCACAAAATGAAATATTCTAAAATATTTTAACCTTATTGATACATTTCTTTTCAGTAATGTTGAAACTGTTAGTTTTGACTTTACCCTTTTGACTATTACAATATAACATAAGATAAAATAATAGTCAAAACAAAACATTTTGACCTTACAGAAAAGGTCTGACAAAAATCAGTATTTCACAAAAACTTTTCAATTTGGCTGAATCTGCATTTTCTGATGGAAAAGCATTTTATTGGGAAATTTTCAACCGGCTATAGCATCAACAAGCTAAAGAATGAAAAGGAATTATTTGTTTATTTCTTAGGGTATGTACTACAACATTTACGGCATCTTTCAAAGGAATGTGTGGTTGATACTGACCACTAAAATTACATTTATGGAATTTAATCTCACTCTGTAAAATCTGCGAGTTTCCTTCATGAAAACTGACATTTTTTCAGAAAAAAAAAATACAGCCTAATTCTAACAGGACTGGGTGAATGATATGAAATAACTGGTTTAAGGTACCGTGCATAAAGTGTTTGAAACATGAAGAACTCAACTGTAGACACACTCTAGCAATCCACTTACAGCAGAATGAAAACCTTGAAGATTAGGTGTGAGTACAGGATATTGGACCCCAGGATGCCGCTCGATCCTTCTCATTACTTCTGTGTGATCTGCCATCTTAAATACATAAATATTTTGCATTTATTTTTCAGTTATGCTAATTAACAATTATCTGACTATTTTAAAAAAAAGGTAGATATGAATTTAAGGATGGATGCAATTCTGCTTTGTCATAAGGTCATATAATAGCAGAAATAATACACTATAACAGAGCATTGCCTGCATTACACCATGCTTTGTCTTGTTTATGCATATAGTTAATGAAAACAGTATGATCTATAGCTAGAGAGTTGAAAAACGTGCAATATGTGTGAGAAAAAAATAACAAGATTCTATGGAATATAAAAGTTTCTGTGTTCATTTCTATTTTGATAATCCAGAAAATACAATTTTCAAGCAAATAAGGAAGCCATGATTTAAGAGAGACATTGGTGGTGACGTGCCATATAATTTAGGGTTCATTAAATTTATGAAGAATGCTACTTCGTTATATAGAATTATCATAAATACTACAAAAAAGCCTATAATTTTCAAGCTAGTATATAAATGTTAACCCCTCTGTTTTACTAAGGCATTCATCATGAGAATGGGATCTGTCTGTGGGTTTAAACTTTTCCTGCAGTTTCCACATGTCAATCTTCTCCTTATTAGAGCAATTTATTACTATGTAAATTATTCTAGTTTAATAAACAGAGGATTACGATGTCAGGTGTAGACAAGGTGCAGTAGCAGATGAAGCCTAAGGAACAAAGATTCTATTGTCAAACAAAAGCCTTTGGGTAAAATTTTCAAAAGCACCTAAGTGACACAGGAGCCCAAATCTCACCGAAAGTCCATGGTCCTTGTGCACTTCTGAAAATGTATCCCCTTAATAATAAAGAAGTTAAGAGAGTTATAGAATATAGAAATGTATGTAGAATTAATCCTAAATATTATTAATTCAAATATCTAAAACTAATTCAGTTCTTGGCTCCATTCTCTTTGTGCCCTAACAGTTCAGCAAGGAATTTCTTGAGTGGTGTAAAGGCTATATAACAGCCTCTACAGCAATTTTTCCTCCTGTTCCCCCACATAAAAGGTGTTTCTGGGCAAGCCAAGGGCAGACGGAAGCATGACAGGACTGTTCAGTGTGATTAGGAACATCCCTTACATTGTTCTAAATTACACTGAGACCTGGATTGGCCGCTGGTCAACCCCAGGATCAGGGGAGAGGAAAGATAAGTTTGGACAGACCTAAGGCCCAATAGGCTTACAGTCAAAAGATTCACAGTCATTCATTTGCCGGTTTCTTGTTTGCAGAAATAAGGCACAAACTAAGGAATTATTCTGTAACTCTAAGTAAAACATTTTGGTATACATTGAGCTAAATTCTGGTTTAAGATGCTCAAGTACAATTCCCATTTTGACACAACTCTAATGAGAGCTGCAATGAGACTCTAGAGACAGAACTGGCTCCCTTAAGGGACAATTAATTCTTTTACCTACATTGATTACGTTACCCTTTCTGTCCTCTATGTCAGTGGTCTCCAAAGTGGGGTGCGCGCACCTCAGGGGGTGCACCAGATCCTTGGGGGTGGGCAGCAGAAGGACCACTTTTTTTGTTTTGTTTGCGCTTTGGCAAAATTGGTAGAGCCAGCGCGGCAGGGGGTGCATGCTCAAAATTTTTTTTTACTGATAGGGCTGCGCAATCAAAAAGTTTGGAGACCACTGCTCTATGTCACTATTCACTCCAAGTCAGCCCAAATGCCAGGAGAGAAAGGTGACTTTTAGTAATCTAAGTCCAGTACTGGCATACAGCAGTTGCTGAATTCTTAGCCTAGCTCTACCCCTGACTCAGTGTATAACAATTAGAGCTAGTCGGAAAACTTATGCCAGAAGGTTTTTTCATTAGTATTTGTTGATTTGTCAAAAAGTAAACATTTTGTGCAGACAGTTCTAATTTCGATCAAGTTCTAACAGAACCCAGACAGAGTTATGGCAGAAACTTGCTGCTTTTCCTGCCAGATTGCCTGCCCTGCTCCTTGGCAGCCCATCTGAATGACTGCTGGGGAGCTGGACTTTCAGGGTCCATGGTTTCCACCATGCATACTGGCTCGGAATCCAGGGCTTCCAGAGTCCCGGGTCCTGAGGCAGCTGCCAGGTGGACCAGCCTGGAGCCAGGGCTCCATTCCTTTTCACGGAGAATTTCAAAATTTTGGTTTTTATTCCAAATAAAAATTAAACCAAATTTTAACATACTGAAATCCTCCATGAAATGGAATACCTTTCTCCACCCTGCTCTACTGGCAAGTCACTTAATCACAGCAAGCCAAGTTCTACAATGGGAGCCAGAGTGATTAGAAATGTGAGTAAAAAATAAAATTAGCTTGCATTTTTCAATTTGAATCTCATCAAACTGGCACACATGTCTTCACCATTTTGTCCTTTTTCCATTTGGAAATCATTTCCCCCTCTAATGTTAGGAATGGAAAAATTAATAGGTCTGTTTTTACTTTCTTGCTTTTACAACATCCATTAGAAAGAGTAACAAATAGTGGCAGTAGTGTTAGATAGATGATTGCCACAGTGCAAACATTATTTTTGTGAATGACAGTGGTCATTATACCTCATTATTATCTTTTCCAAGATACACAGATGTGGTGGGGTATGTCTGACATTCAAACCTTTTCTGTTAGAATGGAGAGAGAAATTCTTCCTTCAAATTAAGATAGGCTTACAGCATTCCTTTGTTCATATTAGCATGAAGATTTCTAACTATATACTTTCGAAAATCCTATTTACACCGAAATCATAGCTTATCGCTCCAAAAACACAGTCAGTCAAGATCTGGTGTTATCAGATATGCTATTGGGGAATACTGTGCCCCACTATTATCACTTATCTCGAATAGCTCCCCATGGGTACAGGATGTTGACAGAGGGCACTATATCACTTCAACTGTTGACTAGGCTCTCACATTTGGGGTCATTCTTCAGTTTCCACTTGGTCATATTGTCACCAGTCGTTGCCATCCCAACTCTCACTCCATTAAGAGTACACCAGGGTTTTCATTTGAGCTCAGAGCCTGGAGAGAGTTGTTCTGAAGGAACCAGATTCTCCAAGATCAATGGCATTTCCTGCCATTTTATTTCTCTGTAACCTTCCATAGTGGTATTTTGTGGTCAGGGATTTTCAGAAGTAAAGCTCTTTCTGGACTTCAGCCTTTTGGGTGGTATAATGTGTCCATACAAGTGGGTGTCTTTGATGATGCACCTGTTTTTGTCTCTTCTTATTACTAAACATATCCTGCTTCACTGATGGCAGTGCAATCCTTTTGGGGCAGAATAGCAACAGTGTGGGAGTCAGTATCACACTCCCTGAGATGACCTTGCAGGATTAAGTTCAGTATCGATTTTGTGAGTATGGCTTGAGCGTGACCATACTGGGGCGCAGTACTCTGCAGTAGAGTAACTGAGCAAGACTGGCTGCTTGGAGTTTTTATGAGTCAGATCTCCATTTTGTGTTGGCCAGTTTCTAGAGTACACAATTCCTGGAGCTCACTTTCTTTTTCAGCTTCTTGATGTGGTCTTTGAAAATCAGCATTTGATCTAATGTGACCCCACGGTAGTCCAGATGTTCATAAGGCTCAAGGATTGTGCCATCTCATAACATATGGGGTTTTTACTTGGCCTTACAGTGTTTCAGGTGGAAGACACACACCTAATTGTAACATCATGGAAAGTTCTGTTCTGACTGCAGGGTACATGTTGTGCATAGATGCTAATGAGAATAAGAGGAACTAAGAACTAAGAGGAACACCCCTATGAAAAATGGGGCACCCCAAAATTCATGGGGTGTGGAAGTACAGATAAGGAAAAGAGGGTTGAAACCCTCATGCTTATACATAAGATGTTAAGTGTGGTCAGAACAACAAGATAAAAGAGTTAAAAGTGGGAAGACCCAAGGGACAACTCCAACGGATGACCCTATGGGAAACCCTAGCAGGGACCCTCCCTCTATCGATGATCATCTATTAAGAGGGCCATCACACCCTAAAATATCTTTGAGGATGTGAGTATGACTTAGTCATTGCATGGGTTTTTGTAGGATTTGTATATGCATGGGTAATTGTGACTTTACTTATTGCTTTAATGAAACTTGTAGTACAGATAAGACTTTGTACTTATGATTATGTCTGTGGTCGCTATTCTTGGACTTCAAATATTTCTAGTCTCTCCAAATTTGAGACAAGCACCAGAGGTAATATTGACTCTATTGAGCTTGAAACTGTAGCAGCAGGAGCTAAATCCATGGTAGTTTAATACAAAATTACTAAATTCAATTTAAATAAATAATAAGGTTACAGTAAGGATAGTGGACTGTAACTTTTTGTACAGTTAGGGTATTTATGTAGTTTGAGCAGTGCAACCACTTGGGCCGCTTTGGGTATCTGCACTGTCTTGTGAAAGAATTAAAGAAGTCAAGAAGCCACTCCTGTGCTCTTGTCCTAAAGTGACCCAATAGTTAATTAGATATACATCAAGTCCTGCTGCCTTTCCACTTTTCAGGGATTTCATGACAACAGTCAGCTCCCCAGTGTTGAGCTGCTCATTGTGGACTTTGCCGTCTTTGAGGAGTGAGCAAAGTTCCTGCTTAACTTGTTTTGCTTTGTGGACTGGTTTACCATTTAGGATGAAATGGTTTGTGACATGGTTGGGAGAGACTTTGGCAATGAGCTTTGGTTGTTGTCCATCAGGGTTCAGCTTGAGAATGGTGGCTCATACTTCTATACAATTACGGCACAGGTTTGTTCTTTCAATCAGCTCCCTTCAAGAGTAGCATCCCTCCTTTCTGATCTATCTCAGAAACCTTTCCCCAAGCCCAATTTTTTCTTCACCGAAGGGATCCGAGTCAAACAGTTCTGAATATCTTTTCTATTTTGGCTTGTGTTTTTCTAAAAGACCAGGTATATTTAGTGTCCTACAGCCCCTAGGGATGTGCTTTTGGGCAGTTTTCAACATGAGGGAGACAGTCTCCATAGTAGTTGTGTGACAAAGAAATATTACAGCTGGATCCATCCAATTCAGAGGAAAAGACTTCCCACTCAGCCTTTACCATAATGATGAAAGCAATTTCCATATCTCCGGAAATACTTTGCTGTTATCACACTCTGACTGACTGGGAGATGTGCAAAATAGCTGAGTATTGTAAAATTCTAGAAGGTATTTGGCGAGGGTGATGATGTTTTCATAATATCAAAATGGATAATTCTTTGAGAAATAAAATGTGCTCACTCTATATTTCTAAAGCCAGATGTTCAGATTGTGGGTCTCTGTTGGCTCAGACTCTTTGCAGCATCTGGCTGTCATGCTTCAGTTTTCCTCTCTTCCAGCTGGGGGGCCACAATCAATCAGTGATGTAGGGTTCAGTCCTTCATACTAACCTCGATAAAACAGTCCTTCTTCTTCCAAGGATCAACAAAACATGTCCAAACTAAACAAACTAGTTCATCCAGCCCTTTCAAAGCTTGCTGGTCTTTTTTTGCCCAGTTAATGCAGGGTTCTCCATTTTAGCCATCCTTTTCCAAACCCTCTTTGTAGGCTTTATAACTCAACAGCCCTTTTTTCCCCTACAAGGCTGGGTGTCAGTCCGTCCCTTCTCTGGTGGAGCGGCGATGGTGTATGGGATCACAGTACTTCCCTTAACACTGTTGGTTTAAAACAGGGTTCAGAGTGTGTGTTGCAAGTCAAACGGTAGCTAGATTTAAATGGCACCAAAATCTTAAAAGCTGTTGTGCGATTTCATCTAAAATGGAAGAACTCTCATTATACTGGCTGTTCTCACAAAATGTGCTGATTGCATCTGAACAGGCTCTTTACTGGTTTGGAATCTGAAGGACTTCTGAGATTCAAGCGAAGCAGGGTCAAATTTGAAATTCCAGTTCCGACCATCTCTAATTTTAACACTAGAAACACAAATTGTAGTTTCTAAAAATTGCCAAAATTTATGTTACTTCTTTAATAAAGGATGAATTAAGGATATGATCCAGGCAGGTGCAGAGGAAGTTGAGTGTACACAGCACATTGCAGGAGGCTCTCAGCACTTTCCACATCACATCCTTAGTCTGTATGAAAACCAGGATAGATGAGATATTTATTTCATAGCTTCACAAATTTGTAAGGCAAAAGCAGTACTAGTGGGCCCTATACAGTAAGTGGCATGAATGCATAGATCCAACTTTAATCCACTGATTATGATTAATGAAGCACAATCATTAGTCCCCACAACATCCTCTTCTCAAAATTCTTTTGTTGCACAAGACCCATATCCATTAGCTCCATCAAATTTTGCTTTGGTAAAGAAAATGAGATATAAAAAAAGAGACACATATTTTTGGTTTCCCATTGGGAAAATATATCCTGAAAAATGTGGCGCAAACAAATGGAACAATAGCCTCCCCAAATTTAACCCTAAATATATGCCTTTGCAGAAGTAGATATAGGGCTCCAAAGTGTTTAATAGATACACACACCATTTACATGTACTCATGCCCGTAATTTATCCCATGTCAGGGACAGGATGTTGGTGCTAGGCAATCTATTTATAATAGCTTCTACATGAAGTCAATCAGTATAACAACCTAACATATGTGATAATCACCTAAAAATGCACTTGGTAATTTCTTATTGCTTTAAGAACAAATTTTCAGTCCTTAATTAAATAAAACAAGATTTTCATTTTTCAGACCTTTGAAGCCAAATGTTTAATGCTAAATGCTTGAACTAATTCCACACTTTAAAAATCATTGCATGATTTAAAATATATTTAACAAAATGAAATGACGCTGTGATTCAAGCTGTACAAAACTGCTTGTTCCAAATAATGATTCATGTATTATATTTGTCCCCTTGCTATTTTTCCTGTAAGAAGAGTCTTATTTTAACAAATTGCATTTTATTACATTTAACATTTTAATACAATATTTTCCAGATTTTATTTTAAAATATGCTTTTTAATGGGAGTATTTATCATTTTTGGCCATTTAGATTATAGGTATGGGATCCTGGTTTATATGGCATCTTGCTACTGTGGAACTTTTTCTTTTGGCTTTTTTCAGTCATAAATTCCCTGCCAAACAAAACAGTAGGAGGGAAATCATAAAAGAGCTTTAAAATACTAAAAAAAAGAAATAAGTGAATGAGTGATCTAAACATAACCGGGAGTTCTATTCCCATGACCTATGAGAAGAAAAAAGAAAGGGGAGAAAGAAAAGACATAATCAAGACTGCACTCCATCTCCAAGCAATACAACTTTATCATTTAAACCAAAACTATTTTAAACATCATATAAGCCATTAAAAGAAAATATTCAGACTTGAATTTGAGATAAGAAGGAATTTTTCTTTTTTCTGAACCTGACAAGTCTGAGCTAACTTTGCTATTCTAAAGGTCTCATGGGAAAAGGAAAGAATTAAACACACACAAGAAAAAGAAATAGACCTATGTTTGCCTTAGGCTTTGCAGGCTAACATTAAAACCCTCTGTTATTGTCTGACGCTGTAACTATCAACGTGTGATGGTATAGTGCATGGTGAGTTATAATAAAAGCTTTTAATGTGAACAATTAAGAAAGCATACTGCAAATTTGAGCTAAATTATGTAACTGGCAGGCTACCCAGAAGAACGCATCGCAGTGGAGAAGACCAGGAGGCATTATGCCAATGTTCCCTGGGCTCTCCTGTTGTTCTGGCATGGAGGGAATAATTTGTGACACACCTTTAGAAGTACAACATACTCCCTGCTGCACAGCCAGCCTGATCTGCTGGCCAGCACACAGGGGTAGAACCATAGCCACACCAAGTTTCTCCCAGAGGAATATCTGGCATGAAACCCCTGTACTTCCTGGCACACTCACAGCTGTGATGTGGATAGCTCTTACATGGCATGGCCTTCCAAGGCAGGGGAGAATCCTTACTCCCACCAACTCCCCTACTGGGATACTTAATGGCCAGGCACAATCTAAATGGAAACATTTTTCACATATTTTAACAGACAATATGCAGCAAAAACAATATATCAAAACTTACAATCCTCTGCCTCTCACTTCGATGATCTTCAAGTATTTATCATTCTAGTGCAATGTAAAATACCCCTGGTTAAAATGCTCTGTGTACTGTCCTTCACTAAATTCTGTTTGCATGAATGATGAATGTTGCACTAGTTGCAATGCTATTTCTGTTCTGTTTAAATTTGTAGAATGAAATAAAGGTTAATTAAAATAATAATAATATTAAACATTTTAGACTTAGAAAGTTTTAAAAAATGCTTGATATACCTATGCATGTATTTAATTTACATAAGCATAAACTTATTTAATTAAATGCACAAGGTCTGATTACCATGAACAATCAAACGATCACAGATGCAAAAATACAAGTGTATTTCTATATGGAATGACTGGGATTGCATGTGTTAAATAGGTGAGTGCATTCACAAATGGCTAGACACATAATTGATCATTTGTACATGCAATTACTTGACATGTGTATGCAATCAGATTAATTGCACCCAGAAATTATAAATTCAAATGTGCTTGCATTTCTTGGCATGCAAGTGTGTAATTAAGTTTCTGTAAATAAGTTTAAGAAATATAAATCATAATTGATTTTCTTCAGCTTTAACTGCAACAGCAATCAACTGTAGTGGGAGCTGAGGATGCTTAGTATCTTTTGGAAGGTACTCAGTGCCCCTCAAGATCAGGACTTAATCTACAATATCAAACCTTGGGCAAAATCCTGCCGCCATTGAAGTCAACTGGAGTTTTTAAACTGACTTTAGCAAGGCCAGGATTTCACGCCTTCTTTCTGCTGGTACATAGCAAAAGTAGCATATAACATGCATATTATAACTGCTGTTGAATAACCTCCATATGGCCATAGACAGATACCAAACATCTATAATGATACCAATAGATCCTCAGTTCTGGAGCCTTACAGTTCCATCCATCTGAGAAAAACAAGTGTCTACTTTAAAAGATCTCAGCATGATTCATTGGCATTCACCCTGCATGCCAGACAGGAAGGGACAGATTTTTAAAGGTAGTTGCATCTTTAGCCACGTAAATACCTTTAAATAATTAGCTCGAAATTCCCTATTGACCAGTTAGAATTTAAGGCTTTAGAACTACAGAAGGGATCTCACTGCAGCAACTAATTTTACAAAACACAGTAGATACGCTCATTTGTACTCTCTTACATGTAATTATTAGCTAGGGTGTGAGAAAACTCAACTGCTTTGACTCTTCTGATAATTAATTTCATTTCTGAATAGTGTGGCATGTAAACTGAAATAGTTCTCAATTGTGTGCATTTTACCTACCTGAGGTACCCACTTTGATGAAACAAAACTGGTTGCTTCTATTACAGACAAGCCTGCTTTGGAAAGTCGGTTGATTAACTCAATTTTGATATCTGTGGGAACTGTAACCTATGGATATGGAAGCATTTCATTGTAAAATATCTGTCATACAATAAGTACCTTTTGCAAATAAAATGCCCACAGTACAAAATAAGCATCCACACTTTTTTTAAAGTAGTTAACCATGACCACATACTCTTCCCCTTATGTGCAGGCAGTGGGTAGCAAACACACAATGGCCCAGGAAGCAGTGGGCATGCACCCACTCCATTCTCCACCCCTTCCCTGGAGTCTGAAGAAGCCGTTCCATGAGAATGCCGTGCACAGATGGCTTCACAAGAGATGACAGAGGTGGGGATAAAGCATCCCACAGATGAGTGGGGACCCAGGAAGCAATCACTGTATACAGCCTGGTCCACTGGGAGGAAGAATGCCAAAAATACCTACAGTAATTAATTTTCCCATTGTCATATTAATTCTCCAGCCACGGTGAGGTACATGAATCTGCCTTGCTGCCTATTTAAAGGGGTGTTTTATTCTGGGATATGGTTGGGAACCATGGCATTGGGGTCCAATTTGACATGGCCCAGCTTTATTCCCACTATATTAGGCCATCATCCAGTTCCCATCCCAGCCACCAGGTGGAAGATAGGGTAGAAACAGAAATCTTGCACAATTTATGGCAATTTATTTTTCTTCTCCCATCGGCCACTCCTCAAGAAGGATGATAGAACCTTAATTTATTAATGTAGCATTTAAGGTGCTGATCAGGGATCAGTGCCACAGAGTGCTAGGCATTTCCTGCACCAAAGAGTTTTCAATCTAGGTTATGACATCATAAAGCTGATGGACATAACAAATGGGAGGAGTAGAGATGGAGGATGGTGCAATAGTAAAGCAAGCATATCTCAACACAACAAAACAGTCATGTCTTGCTATTTATTTTAAATATCCAATCTAAAAACCAATTAATTAGGTAGAAAAGGATTAAAAATTATGACATGTAAACTGTACATAATGATAAGCACACACATAAAACTATGCAAAAATGGATGGTGACAGAAATTACCTTTTCATTTTGTAATCCGTCTCTTGGCCCAACTTCTACAATTTTAACATAGTCAGGAAATCCAGATATTTGAAATTCCTGAAACACAAGATGATAGATTCAATATTAAATAAAAATACATGTTTAACATATTATCAGCTTTACCATTGCTTCTTGTAAACCCGGATATGAAGTCATTTTATCAACAGCAAAGGAAACGTGCCTGCAGAATGCCTTTAAAAAACTTCTGTGGGGCCACATGTTGCACACCTTAGATGGGGGAAGATGTGAAGGAGCAGAGTTTATTTGCATGAATTTTCCATTTTTCTATCAGGGTCATAAATTATTATTAATTATTATTATTATTAAACAGAATGTATTTATTTAAATGAACATTGTACTTTATGGCACAAGACATATTTCCTATGTCAAAAAACTTACAAAACTAAGGGCCCAATCCTGCAAACATTTATGTATGTGAGTCCAACTGAATAATGTGTGTAAATGTTTGCAAGATTGAGCCATACATCAGACAAGACTGAGGCACACAAATCAAGGGGAGGTGAGGTGAAGAGATTATTAATGATGACATAGAAGGAGGACATGCTGGAAGAGATAGGATTTAAAAGAGAATAGGAAAGGTACTTGCCAGACAAGAAGAAAAAGTTTACAGGTGTAAGAGCAGATTAAAAAGGTGGGAAGCTGAGGTGGGAAGAGGAGAGGAAGGCAGCAATACGGTCAAAAGACTAAGGAAAGTATAAGGAGTAGAATGGGGAGTAAAGAGAATGTGGGACACAAAAGCAGATGGAGGGAAATGAAATTTCCCTTGTTTGTTATTTGGCTGGTCTGATATTGAATCAACTGGAAAGGTGAGGAGCTATTGTAATTAAGGCCCTATGTAACTAAATATTCACAGGACATTTTGAAATGGTTTTACAGCAATTTAGAAATAAAAGCTGTATGTCTTTAAAAACAATTCGAATGGTTAAATTGGGCATAATACTACAGACCCATTTGGGGCAGGGATAGTGTGGAAGCACATGGTACTGTCAAGAGATCTGGAAGACACTGTGCTCTCTGCACTTCATTGAATGCAGTCCAATTCAAAGTCTTCATTTCCACAGTTAAAGCCCTCTATGAGATTAATTCTTGCTACTTGAGAGAATGCCACTCCCTCCATGACCTCCCATGACTGCTAAGTTCCACTAAACTAGAACAATGAAACTGTGGACCAATAGGGGAAGTCTCATGAATACAGGAGACACGGCTTTCACAGAAACCAGATCTAGACTTGAGAAGTCACTTTTGCAAAGAATAAAAAAACCCTAACTTCACAGCATTCAGTACTAAACATAAAACCCATCTTTCAACCAAGTCTTATTTGCATTGTCACTGCAGTTTCAACCTAGTGGCTGGAGAACTTCTATTTTTCAGTGAAGTATTGGAAAGTGACACAGAAATATACCTTTATAGTATCATCATATTGTCTCCCACTGACATCAGTGGATACTGTGTGCATATGTGGCCCACAGATTATATTAAATTCACTGTAGTAATATGCACAATCATACTAAAAGTACAATAAAAAAATCAATGCAGTTAGTGTACATTTATCTGAGCACTGTAAAAAAAGAAATAGAAAACAGCTGTATAGCATCTATGAGATCACATTCAACATCTGGTGAGCTAAAACTTTGTTGGCCCATTCTGAGCTCACACTCACTGAGAATATAAACCTATTTAAATTTGAAGGTAAAACTTTCACATCTGCTGCATATTGTTTTTCTTTTTTAAAAAAAGTTCTTTTCACAAATATGGCAAGACTTCAGCAAAAAGGGCATACATCTGGGTATTTTCATGATTATCAGGTAATTGTTGTTACATGACAAATGCCACAACTGAGCTATGAATAAAACTGTGACTATAGCTGAAAATAAGAGCTAAAATGAATTAAATGAACTGAACCTTATATTTAGTGCATGAAAATTTTTCATAAAACTTTGCTTGCCATATTTTTTTCATTCTATGGGCTAAATCCTGTAAATCCTTATTCAGTTCTTATTGTGGCAAGACTTCCACGGAAATCAATGGGCCAAATCCTCAGACCAGTTTAAATAGCCCCACACTACTTTGTACTGGGTCAACCATTTCAGAGGATGATGGGAGGGTGGACAGGACAACAGTTCTGTGGTGGCCGTTTTAAGGCAGCAACCAAGCAGTGGTGCATAGGGGATACAGTAGTATAAATGGATCCAAGCAGACAAGAGGGAGACAAAGAAGCAGCTGTCTGGCCAGCATGTATTTAACAGCTGTGAAAAGAAAGGGTTGCCACACAGTGGAAGAGCTGTAGCCTTTCAAACTAAATGGCATGCCAGAACCGTTTTGAATATTATGAAGGACCTTTGGGTCTATGAATACTCATTGGGTAGATAGGACACTGGATAGTTAAGTTCAGTGAAGGAGGAAAAGAGGAGATCTACTTTGTTTGGGGACAGCGAATACATGCAAAGATCAGAACCTAAGAGCATATGCTGACCCTTTTCGTCCCTTCCTCCCACTGGGGCTTAGGAGTTACTGCAAGTGCATGGCTTCCATGGGAACATATGTCCAACTTTGTTTCACAACTTTACCTGTAAATTTATGGGAAACAAATCTGCTCAATTCAACCTCCACTTTCCCAGTCACAGGGAACCATATGAAGCGGAAGTTATTCAACGCAGCTCTGATACTGCACATTAAAAAATGTAAGATTCGAAGAAGACACGTAAAGTTCCCCAGCAGTCAATCCACATAATATAAAAAAAATCACCGCAAAATAGCAACAAAAAATGAAATCACACTGTACATTCTGACAGGGTAAAAGAAAGAGGAAGAGTTTTATAAAACTATACAATCGTTTATGTTATACATATTATTAAATATGTAAATAATTTTGTTTCAAGAGCAAATGTTGACCTAATCATTTTATATGAAATACTTCTATGGAATCAAATGCAACAAAATATAAGTAGCTATTATAGATATTGAGTAGCTACTATTTATTGAACTATGTATTGGCTATATTAAATAGAAACAACTACTCAAAGTACATTGTTTGGAATATCAAAAAGGAAATGGTTGACATAAAAGATTAAAAGCCTGGAAAATTTGTTTCCCTATCCCCATGTATAACGCTTTGCCGAGAGAACAAAATGCATATAAAACTACTAAAAAAATGTTTGCCTTCTTCAAAACACAAAGCAGCCAAAGGTTTCCCCCCCCCCAAATTTTAGAAAAAGAGAAAAGGACTGACTACCCATCCTGGGACACTGTATGCCAAATTTCAGCATAGAAACATTTTTCTCCGAATTATAAATAGTTGAGAATAGAGGTTTAAACTAAGCCTTAAATATAGCATTATAATCCTCTTAAAATAACCATAATTGTAAACAAATCAAATAATAAACCTTCAAATTAAATAAACAGCTCCAGAGCCGCCACAGAATTTCCTGACGTGAGTATTGGTTTCTATGGACTTCAGCAGCAAGTATATCATTCTGATGATTATCTGAATGTCACCCGCTGCTCAGCCAGTATCCCTGGCCTTCTGCTGCCTGTGTGGCACAGAAAATCATACAAACCTGTTGCTGATTTAGGCCTTTAGCTTTATTTAGCCAACTAAATTGGTAAGGAGGAACACATTCCAGCTACACATTAGCAATAAATTCCAGTTTCATATGTTTTATATTTCCAGGCAGTTGTCTTGTGCAATCACAGGTTTCAACTTTGCCATTTAGTCACAGAGCTGCATTGGGGCGTGACGTGAAGGCACTACACTCCAGAAAGAGCACTAGGAACCATCTTGCAGCTTCCAATTGCAATTTTGCCTGACTCTTAAGTGGGCTGCACAAGAAGGGTTTGAGGCTCCTTAACTTCGTCCATTCCCATTGTACCACAAGAGCCAGGCAGATTCCAGCTGTTAGATATTTAGTTGTGGCAGGTTGTGAAATTATGGTCCCCAGCATACGTCCCCTAATTCTATGTCCCTCCAGGGTCATTTACTCATCCCTCACTTCTCTCTAAAACTTCAAAGCAGTCTCCGGAGAATGAAGCTTCAAGATCCTTAATAAAGTTAATTCAAGTGTTCAAACTCTATTAAGGTCCTGTTGGAAAATCCCAGTTGAGTTGCCTAAAAGCAAGAGCCTATCTAGCTAACACTGTAGTTATTCAAGACTAGATTGGTAAATTTGACACTGGGGACTGTAAATTTATACATTTCCTGCATCTATTTATATCAATATATCAGTTCTATACCAATTTATATCTAGCTACATTCAAAATTTTCTATATGTCATCACTAAATATCAGGGCAACCCAACATATCCTTCTAACGAGTGGCAAAAGCAGAGTTATATGGTACCCCCTCAATTCCTTTTTTAATTAAAGGAGCTTGCTTTCTTCACAGGCCACAAAATGTGACTCCGATACAAACAGACCACAACAAGGCCACCTAAACAAATATTGCTGACGTTGTTTGATACTGAGCAGCCCAGAAAAATGTAAGGTTATGATTATGGAGGGTAAATAGTTGACTAATGAGCTAATGAAGTTGACAAAAATAAGCCTATATTTATTACTTTTGTCCAGATTTCTTATTGATTTCCTATTGTCCTATTGAAAATGGTTAGAAGTTTTACATTAATATTTATGTATCAAGAGCCTGTGTGAGCTCATGAAAACGTATTAAATTAGATATTTCAGGGCATTATTGGAAGAAATGAAGTGTATTCAACTCTTCACAGACTGGATATTTGCTAAGGGGATTTCCAGCAGTACTGAAAAGTTCTAAGACTTCCATAGTCATTTCCATTCATCACTCAACTATAACTTCATACATGACAACAATTACTAGACTGCAGCAAGACAGTTTAAAACAAAAAGACAAACCAGATCAAACATGATATCATTAAATGGCTAATTCATTCAACAGATTCACAATTGTAACCTCAAAATGTAAAATACCAATGCTGGGTTAACATCCTAAAAGACACTGGTTAGTTGATTTAGTTATATTCATATATACATAGTAGGGCTTCAACAAAGTCAACACAAGCAAGTTAAAAACACAAATGATAATGTATAAATAATCAGGAAGATTGACAATTTAGATTTAAAAGCTACAATTGAATCTGCTAATTGAAAACCCAGAGGATACAATTCCATTACAAAGCCTTCAATGGGCAAAAGTCTGACATGCTGAGAGACCAAATGGCAGAGATTGGCAAAGTGACTGCAAGTCAGAGGTTTAATGCACTGGAGCACTTATGAGAATCAGTTCTTAATGATAATATGATGCTGAAGAGTTAAGAACCTTAATAATCTGGATCAAAACTATAAACTTCAAGCCATACATTTAGCCTACATTTTTGGTGGAGCGGATGTAACTAGAAGACTGGACGGGGGGATGAAGACCCAGCAAACCAACACCTGCCACCCATCTCAACTCAGATCCAGTCCCGCAGCTCAGCTCCTGCCACCACACAACTGCAGCCACCATCAACTCTCCACATGTGAGAAGGGCAACAAGTCAAATGCCAGCATTTAAGCAACAGGTCCTAAGGGTTAGTGCAATGCACTTGATTGTAATTCCTGTTCCTTGTCTTTTTTCTGGGGCAACGAACATACTTCTGATCGCCTTTCAGAGCAATACAAATCAGAAAAGAACTCTGATAAGGTGGATTCTTGGCCACCCATAGCCTATCAATTTTTGCTGACTGAAGCCTGGATTTTCAGCAGATATTCCTTACACTGAAAACTCAGTTTGTTCTGAAGGTGATCTCATGGTGTCGGACGCCATCAGGTGGTTGAGGGACATCTACATAGAACACATCACCAGACATTGGCAATACCAGGAGGGATGAGCTGGAGTGCCGATGAGAAGCACAGTCAGGAAAGTAACAAATACTTTCCTCGTGGATTGTATTTTCTAAATGGACAACCTACTTAATTCTCAATTACTGAGGCACAATCTCCACTCACTGTTATATTTTGCTTTCCACAACCAAATCTCTGTACAGCTTTTCATGAGTGATGTACCCGAGTATTCGGATTCTAATATCTAAACTGTATTGTAAAATCTATTCACCTAAATTTGGGTTATTGCTGATTATGTACTCTATGTATCATATAACTTTAAAAACAAACTTTGTATTTGTGGATAATCTAAGCACTATACACAGATGTACAGACACTTTTCTCAACCTATATATTATATAATGTTTTTAACATTAGCTTTAATACATTTTTAAAATATATCATAAGGCTAAGATTGCATTTTTATTTACTAGGTAATCTGCTTTGATCTGTTTGCTATCACTTATAATCACTTAAAATCTATTTTTCTGTAGTTAATAAACTTGTTTGACGTTTTATCTTAACCAGTGTGTTTTTGAGTGAAGCGTTAAGGAATCTTAGCTCTCTTCACAAAGGCTGTTGCATATCTTCCCCACATCGAGAGGGGAGAGAACTAATTTAATGAGCTTGCACTGTACTGATCCCTTTGCAGTGCAAGATGGTATAATTCTGGGTTTATACTCCAATAGGGGTGCAAGGCTGGGGAGCTGGGAAATTGGCTGGTGTCTTCATTGTCACTCCATGAGTGGTTTAGGTAAACCACTCAGGTGACTCAGTTGGGTGTGTGGCGCCACCTGCTGTTGTGTTGGATGATAACAAGACTCAGAAGGGGCTGGCTGTGAGTCACCGGCAGAGCAGGGAGAGAGGCCAACCCAGCTGAATAGTTAGGGGGCACAGTGGTTCAACAGCTTCCAGGCTTCACTCCATTTTGTGTGGAGAGACGCAAGCACCTAACTCCTTCCCACAAGAAATGCATTAGGTGCCTAAGCAACCTATCTCCAGGTGGATTTCTGAGTAGAACTAGGTGCCTTCCTGAAGCCTGGACCTAGGCACTTATATCTGAGAGCATGGAGGGGCTTCGCACACTGGTCGGCATCTTCCACTGGCAAGCTTAGGCAACTCCACCGTGGTGTGCTGGATTTTTGTGGAATGCATTCTTAGGCATCTATCTCTTCCCATGCTTTGTATAGGGAGCCTAGGCATCTAAGTCAGTACTTTGGATCACAGTGTTATTCTTGGATTTTGTAGGTTCCTAAATGTTAGGCCAGGGATCGGCAAACTTTGACACGTGGCTCGCCAGGGTAAGCACCCTGGCGGGCCGGATCAGTTTGTTTACCTGCCGTGTCTGCAGGTTCGGCCGATCGCAGCTCCCACTGGCCATGGTTCACTGCTCCAGGCCAATGGGGGTGGTGGGAAGTGGCAGCCAGCACATCCCGCAGCCCGCGCCACTTCCCAAAGCTCCCATTGGCCTGGAGCGGCGAACCGCGGCCAGTAGGAGCTGCCATCGGCTGAACTTGCGGACGCGGCAGGTAAACAAACCAGCCCAGCCCGCAAGGGTGCTTACCCTGACGGGCCACGTGCCACAGGTTGCCGATTCCTGCGTTAGGCCCTGCGGCACTCAGCTTTGTAATGCCTCAGTCCATTTGTGGAGTCTACCCTAAATAAGTGAAGACTATTTCTTAACTTCTCACTCTAGAAAAACTGTAATGAAAAACATGAGGTTTAATTTCACTTTTACAAGCCTCAGAACATCCTACTTTTTAAAATCCTTTACTTGTTTCTATAAACTATCTAAAGCCTCAATCTCTGATTGCAGTATATAATAAGCCCCACACCACAAACTATAAATGTTACATTTCAGAGCTGCCTATAATGTCAGCATCAGGTGAAGAATAAATCATGATTTGAATCCCTCCCCCATGTTTAATTAAAAGGATAAAAATGAGTTCTAATGATGCTTAGGCTTAGCATAATTATAAGCTCTACCAAATCCTTATTCATTTTTTTAAATAAGCGAAGTGTTGAACGTGCTTCTCTGACACTCTGCAAAACAGAATGCTTTTCCCACAGCCCCAAAGATTAAACAGATGTTCATTCTTGTTTCCTCATCCGTCACCTCCCTTTTCCTTAGTAATGGGCAAGTTCAGAAGAAATGAACCAGGTTAAGAATTCTGGCATTATTTTCTACTATATTATTGCTATGTGAAGTCATATGTTGGATGTGACTCAGAAACAATTATTTTAGCTGCACACTTTATACAGGCTACACTTTTATTTATACCATGGTGACCTCACAACATCACATCCCTTTCTGACCAAAAGGCACAACTATCACCACTCCTTTGTAAACAGAGTTTTCAACTGGGCTTCTTCACTGCATACATCTGGTGCAGAATGCAGCAACACCTGCTCACAGGACCATATTATACCTGATATATACTCTTTAAAGTAGTTGCATGTAAAGTGGTAGGCTGACTTTAAGCTGTCCCTATTTTTTTTGTTTCTTAAAAACTTTAAATAGGGACAGACCAGGGGGACATATCAACTTAGATACTTTCCTTTGTAGGTATCTGTATTGTGATAGTATTGCCATTTTCAGAGCTTCCAACATCATAACTCAGAAGAAGACTAAACATTTGCTGCAGCTGCTCCTTGAACTAGCTTCCAGTGGATATCTGCCTCTACCCATCCTTTACTATTTTAAAAGTTAAAAAGTAAAACAACAAGCTGTAATTCCAGGATACACCCCTGATAAAGTATTTGCTTCAGACCGTATTGAGAAAAAATGTTATTTCATGCTTTACCTCCCAATTCCAAAGCACACACAAGTAGTAATGTAATACAAGTACACTCTGACTGATGGTCACACCTGAGACCTAGACCAGTAGAAATTTATTTACTGGAGACTTTTTGTTCAGATGAACTAGTTTAAAGTTTAATTTCTAGGCTAATTTATTGTGGCTAGCAGCTTGTATAAGGACTTAGTTAAGAAACAGTAAATATTCATAGATTTGATATAAATGTAGAGTAGTTATTTTATGTATTTACATTAATGTTTTAGAGCCTGATTCTCCTCTCACATACAGTGATGTACATCAAGAGTAACTCAACTGAAGTCAATGGAGTTACACTGGAATAAATGTATAAAGAGCTTCAGGCCCTTACAACATCTTTCTCTGGGGTAAGCAGATGCTTATTTACAAATTTCAACAATGTAAATTACACAAAGCTTCCCATAGCAAGTAATATTAATCAAAGCCACTATGGCATGTGCTAGAAATATTAGCAACCACATTGTCAGGGTACACAAAATATATCCACTAGCAGCTATTCAAATCAATTCATTTTATGATTGTGCCCTAAAATTTGCTAAATGCAAGCTCTGGTATACCACCAAGAGAAGAAAGAGTCAAAGGGCATGCCTTCCACTGACTTCCCTGCTACCTGTTTTCAAAGTCAGTCCACAGGAACTGACCATGGGCAGCTGGTGAACTGGCCATTTGGGAAGGCTAGCCCTCGGCCCCTCCCCTTCTGCCCAAGGCCCCTCCACTTCCCCTCTCGCTCCCCCTTCTGTTCTGCCCCTCCTCTCCCGAAGGAGCCCATAGCATCCCTACTGTGGCTCCCAGTCCCAGCGCTGTGCGGCACAGCCGCAGCACACCAGTGTGCCGGGCAGCCAGGCGGCGTGGCCACAGTGCCAGGCAAGCAGAACGGCCTGAGCACCAGCAGCCCCATTCCCCACAGCAGGCTGGCCGGCTCCAGCCCCAGCCCCATCCAGCCTGGGCCAGGGCAGAACACGGAGAATAGCAGGAGGAGCCTGAGGGTGGAGCATGGGTGGGGCCACGCCTGGCTGTTTGGGGAGGTACAGCCTCCCCCAACCTATGATACCTGCTGCCCATGGAACTGACAGCAAGAACATTCCAGCCCCCATTAGTCATGACAAGGCAGAGAATGAAGACCAGCTCTTAAAGGCTTTCAAAATTATCACCAATACTTTAAATTTAACACAAGTTAGCTGCTTTTAGTGGCCCATGCTCCACAGGAAACAGGCAACTGTGTTCTATAGTCATGGATGCACTTGGATTGTTTTCAAGAGAATGATTGAGTAAACGTATTAGTGAAGTTTAGCCTGGGGGTGACAAAGACATAGATAACCCTAACAAGGTCTGCATTAGAAAGGACTCATAGATGATATAAGGGACTACAGACTGTAGTAAAATTGAAATATATATTTTCAGTAGTTGGTGCATTACCTCTTCCTACTCCACTAATTTTTTTCCCCTCACTAATAAGCCGCATTTCTTCCTTAACCAAGTTGAGCTGCAGCCAGTTCACTTTCATCCACATCCCTATCTTGGTCAGAGACTGGAAAAGTTATTAGATTCTGCCATCTGGGTTTGATTAAAAGGATATATAAAACTGAGAATCAACAGCATACTGATGACACTTAGCCAAAATCTCCCACAATCTCCCCTACTGTTATTTACAGTATATAATGCTATTGGAGTGCATTGTGCTTTACAGGCAAGAAAGACGACAAAGATCTAGAAGATGGAAGGAATAGTGCCCTTCCATACGCATTGGAAAGGAGATCGATTTCACAAGCTCTCACATGAGAGCCCTGAAAGAAGATGACCAATTGCCAAGCACCACCCCTTGATATCTCAAAGGGAAAAATTAACACACTGAAGAGCCACTCCATCCACCCCATCAGATCCCAGAGATGAGTCAATTACATCTCGCGGTCAATGGCACTGAAAGTTGTTGATACATCTAATGAATTCAGCATGGACACCTTACTTTAGTACATCACTCACGTTAATAACCAAAGATAGCAAAAGTCTAATGTCCATTTACTTAACCATGTTTGGCACCTTGTCTGCCAGCATAGCTTGTAAAATGTACAGGTCACCATTAAAAAAAACAATTCACATTTGCCAACTGTTACCACAGTTATTTCCTAGTCTAAGCCCTGGTCTACACTATGAGTTTAGGTTGACTTTAGCAGGGTTAAATCGAATTAAGCCTGGAGACGTCCACACGACGAAGCCCTTTCTTTCAACATAAAGGGCCCTTTAAACCGGTTTCTTTACTCCACCTCCGACGAGGGGATTAGCACTAAAATCAGCCTTTGCGGGTTGGAATTGGGGTAGTGTGGACGGAATTTGACGTTATTGGCCTCCGGGAGCTATCCCCCAGTGCTTCATTGTGACCGCTCTGGACAGCATTCTCAACTCAGATGCACTGACCAGGTAGACAGGAAAAGGCCCACGAACGTTTGAATTTCATTTCCTGTTTGCCCAGTGAGGAGAGCACAGGTGACCACGCAGAGCTCATCAGCACAGGTAACCATGATGGAGTCCCAGGATCGCAAAAGAGCTCCAGCATGGACCAAAAGGGAGGTACGGGATCTGCTCGCCATATGGGGAGATGAATCAGTGCTAGCTGAACTCCATAGCAGTAAATGAAATGGTAAAATATTAGAAAAGGTCTCAAAGGCCATGAAGGACAGAGGCCATAACAGGGACACACAGCAGTGCCCCGTGAAAATTAAGGAGCTAAGGCAAGCCTACCACAAAGCCAGAGAGGCAAACGGAAGGTCTGGGGCAGAGCCGCAAACATGCCGCTTCTACGCAGAGCTGCATGCAATCCTAGGGGGTGCAGCCACTACCCTAACCGTGTGCTATAACTCCGTCAATGGAGAAACACGCAGCAGGGAAGCGGGTTTGGGGTATGAGGAAGATGAGGATGAAGATAATGTAGATAGCTCACAGCAGCAAGGAAGCGGAGAAACTGGTTTCCCCAACAGCTAGGATATGTTTATCACCCTGGACCTGGAACCAGTAACCCCCGAACTCACCCAAGGCATGCTCCCAGACCCTGAGGGCACACAGGGGACCTCTGGTGAGTGTACCTTTGTAAATATTACACATGGTTTAAAAGCAAGCGTGTTTAATGATTAATGATTAATTTGCCCTAGCAATCGCGGCCAGTACAGCTACTGGAAAAGTCTGTTGACGTGTATGGGGATGGAGCGGAAATCCTCCAGGGACATCTCCAGAAAGCTCTCCTTCATGTACTCCCAAAGCCTTTGCAAAAGGTTTCTGGGGAGGGCTGCCTTATCCTGTCTGCCATGGTAGGACACTTTACCACACCAGGCCAGTAGCATGTAGTCTGGAATCATTGCATAACAAAGCATGGCATCGTATGGTCCCGGTGTTTGCTGGCATGCAGACAATATCCATTTCTTATCTCTCTTTGTTATCCTCAGGAGAGTGATATCATTCACTGTCACCTGGTTGAAATGAGGTGATTTTATTAAGGGGACATTCAGAGGTGCCCGTTCCTGCTCGGCTGAACAGAAATGTTCCCCGCTGTTAGCCACGCGGTAGGGGGGAGGGGTGAAGTGATCATCCCAGAGAATTGGGTGTGTATGTGAGGGAGGTAGTTGGGTTTGTGCTGCATGTTAACCCGGAAACCGCAGCCCCTCCTTTTACATTGCAAACCCATTTTAAGTGGCCAACCCAAGGGGTGCTTGGTATGGGAAATGAGGGCGCTACTGTTTGAAACCATTCCCACATATTAAGAAGGTTTAAAAAGCCAAAAGATTGTCGCTTACCATGGCTGCCTGCAAGCCGAAATCTGTTGCCTGGCACTGCGTGAGTGATCTCTCACACCAAACCGGCAAGTCCTCAATATAAGAGGAAAAATGTGACCTTGTAACAAAAGCACATGTGCTGTGTAATGTGAACAGCAAAATGTAACATGAAAGAGTGTACCCACTGTTCTCTAAAATGTGTCTTTTTTAACCACCTCTCCCTTCTCCTCCACCAGCTGCAAATGTTTCTCCTTCACAGAGGCTAGCGAAGATTAGAAGGAGAAAACGGCAGACTCGGGATGATATGTTCTTGGAGCTCCAGATGTCCTCCCACGCTGACAGAGCACAGCAGAATCCGTGGAGGCAGTCAATGTCAGACTACAGAAAAGCACAATATGAACAAGAGGAGAGGTGGCGGGCTGAATCGCGGGATGAACAGAGCAAGTGGCGGGCTGAAAATGATAGGTGGCGTCAGCTTGCAGACAAAAGGCAAGAGTCGATGCTCCGGCTGCTGGAGCATCAAACTGATATGCTCCAGCGTATGGTTGAGCTGCAGGAAAGGCAGCAGGAGCAGAGACCGCCGCTACAGCCCCTGTGTAACCAACAGCCCTCCTCCCCAAGTTCCATAGCCTCCTCACCAAGACGCCCAAGAACACGGTGGGGGGGCCTCCGGCCACTCAGTCACTCCACCCCAGATGATTGCCCGAGCATCTGAAGGCTGGCCTTCAATAAGAGTTAAAGTTTTAAACTGCAGTGTGTCCTTTTCCTTCCCTCCTCCCCCACCCATCCCGGGCTAGTTGTGTGATGAATTAATAAAGAATGCATGAATGTGAAGTAACAATAACTTTATTGCCTCTGCAAGTGGTGCTCGAAGGGGGAGGAGAGGGTGGGGTGGTTTGTTTACAGGGAAGTAGAGTGAACCAGGTGGGGGGGCGGAGGGTTCATCAAGGAGAAACAAACAGAAGTTTCACACCGTAGCCTGGCCAGTCACAAAACTCGTTTTCAAAGCTTCTCTGATGCGCACCATGCCCTGCTGTGCTCTTCTAACCACCCTGGTGTCTGGCTGCGCGTAATCAGTGGCCAGGCGATTTGCCTCAACCTCCCACCCCGCCATAAATGTCTCCCCCTTACTCTCACAGATATTGTGGAGCGCACAGCAAGCAGCAATAACAATGGGGATATTCTTTTCGCTGAGGTCTGAGCGAGTCAGTAAGCTGCGCCAGTGCGCTTTTAAACGTCCAAATGCAAATTCCACCACCATTCGGCACTTGCTCAGCCTGTAGTTGAACAGGTCCTTACTACTGTCCAGGCTGCCTGTGTACGGCTTCATGAGCCATGGCATTAAGGGGTAGGCTGGGTCCCCAAGGATCACGATAGGCATTTCAACATCCCCAACAGTTATTTTCTGGTCCGGTAAGAAAGTCCCTTCCTCCAGCTTTCGAAACAGACCAGAGTGCCTGAAGACGCGAGCATCATGTACCTTTCCCGGCCATCCCACGTTGATGTTGGTGAAACGTCCCTTGTGATCCACCAGGGCTTGCAGCAGCATTGAAAAGTACCCCTTGCAGTTTATGTACTCAGTGGCTTGGTGCTCCAGTGACAAGATAGGGATATGGGTTCTGTCTATCGCCCCACCAGTTTGGGAATCCCATTGCAGCAAAGCCATCCACTATGGCCTACACATTTCCCAGAGTCACTATCCTTGATATCACCAGGTCTTTGATTGCCCTGGCAACTTGGATCACAGCAGCCCCCACAGTAGATTTGCCCACTCCAAATTGATTCCCGACTGACCGGTAGCTGTATGGCATTGCAAGCTTCCACAGGACTATTGCCACTCGCTTCTCAACTGTGAGGGCTGCTCTCATCCTGGTATTCTGGCGCTTCAGGGCAGGGGAAAGCAAGTCACAAAGTTTCATGAACGTGCCCTTACCCATGCGAAAGTTTTCCAGCCACTGGGAATCGTCCCACACCTGCAACACGATGCGGTTCCACCAGTCTGTGCTTGTTTCCCGGGCCCATGGCATGAACCTGCCCCAGTAACACCATGATTTGCACATTGCTGGGGCCTGTATTTTGTGCGAGGTCTATATCCATGTCAATTTCCTCATCACTCTCGTCGCCGTGCTGCAATCACCTCATTGGCTGGTCCTGGTTTTGCTTTGGCATGTCCTGGCTCTGCATATACTCTAGGACAATGCGCGTGGTGTTCATAGTGCTCATAATTGCCGCGGTGATCTGAGCGGGCTCCATGACCCCAGTGCTATGGCGTCTGGTCTGAAAAAAGGCGCAAAACTATTGTCTGACGGAGGGAGGGGTGAGTGACGGCATGGCGTACAGGTACAGGGAATTAAAATCAACAACGTTGGCTGTACATCAGGGAGAAACACAAACAACTGTCACACAGAATGCCCCCCCCCAAAGATTGAACTCAAAACCCTGGGTTTAGCAGGCCATTGATTTCACGGCGGGAGGGGGAAGCAAATGAATACAGAACAAATCTATTTTTTACATCTTAAGCTGGCAGCCGACGGTGCAGCATGACTGATAGCCCTCGGCATCTTCTGGATGCTTGGCAGAAAATACTGGGCACTTGGCAGAAAATAGTGTACTACGACTGATAGCTGCCGTAATCATTGGGAAGGCAGCAGAATATGACTGGGGGACATATGGAGTTTCAGCCATCATCTGATCGAACCAATCGTAATACACCATCTACTGCCAAAAGGCAAGGGGCTGCTGCTGAATAGCAATGCAGCCCTACGTCTGCCAGCCCCACGTCTGCCAGCACCCAGATCGCCGATGAAGGCTACCAGTCATACTGCACCGTCTACTGCCAAAAGGCAATTAGCTGCTGCTGTGTAGCAATGCAGTACCACGTCTGCCGGCACCCAGATGACATATGGTGACGGTGAGCTGAGCTGAGCTGAGCAGGCTCCATGCTTGGCGTGGTATGTTGTCTGCACAGGTAACCCAGGTAAAAAGGCGCGAATCGATTGTCTGCCGTTGCTCTGATGGAGGGGGAGGGGCCTGACGACATGTACCCAGAACCCCCCGTGACACTGTTTTGCATCATTCAGGCATTGGACTCTCAACCCTGAATTCCAATGGGCGGCGGAGACTGCGGGAACTGTGGGATAGCTACCCATAGTGCAACTCTCCGGAAGTCGATGCTAGCCTCGGTACTGTGGACGCGGTCCGCCGACTTAATGCACTTAGAGCATTTTATGTGGGGACACACACAATCAGCTGTATACAACCGATTTCTATAAAACCGGCTTCTTTAAATTCGACCTAATTTCGTAGTGTAGACATACCCTAAATGTAGGGAGGAAACAGCGGTATCTTGAACACCATAATGTTCTCAGAACAGAAGAATGATGACATTTTTAAAAGGTGACTCTGCGAGCCACCAATATGAGTCAACTATGTGATGTGGTTGTGAAAAAGGGAAATATCATTCTGAGGTGTATTAACAGGAGAGTTGTATGTAACGCATGGGAGGTAATTGTCCTGATCTACTCGGCACTGGTGAGGCCTCAGCTGGAGTACTGTGGCCAGTTCTGGATACTACACTTTAGGAAAGATGTGGACAAGTTGAAGAGAGTCCAGAGGAGAGCAATAAAAACAATATGAGGAAAGGTTAAAAATCAGGGCATGTTTAGTCTTGAGAAAAGAAGACTGAGAGGGGACCCGACAACAGTCTTCAAGCGCATTAAAGACTGTTTTAAAGAAGACTGTAATCAACTATTCTCCATGCCCACTCCAGGTAGGACAAGGAGAAATGTGCTCAATCTGCATCAAGGGAGATTTAGATTACATATTAGAAACAAATTTCTAACAAAGAGTAGTTCAGCTCTGGAACAGCCTTCCAAGGAAGGATGTAGAATTCCCATCACTGGAGGTTTTAAAAAACAGGTTGGACCAACACCTGACAGGAATGGTCTAGGTCCACAGTGCAGGAAGCTGGAATTTAGGACTTCGCAAAGTGCCTTCCAGCCCTTCATTTCTATGATTCTATGGTTCTATGTGTAGTGAAAACGTTTTGCTGCCTTTTAATTGTTAATAATTAGGGTTAGTTGCAATTTTAATGATTTTCTGCAGATATCTGAATAAAAAGACAACACTTCAAAAAAAAATTGTGAAAAGTATATCCAATATTTTGCTCAGCTCTACTAACAATTATCCATTTTACATCATATTGATTGGTAAATAGATTCATAATTGTATTTGAGATTACTGTTGCACTGGGTAAATTATTGTATTGTTAAAGAAAATAACACAACATTTAAAAAATGACCTGTAACATTTTTAATCAGCTAAACCTGGGTGAATCAGGGGGGAAAGGAGCCCAGAGAGGGGTAGGGGTGGCAGGGAGAGGCTGGGACTGGAGGCTGGGGAGGGAAACTGAGGCTGTGATTTTCATGGAAGACTGGAACTGGCTTTGAAGGGAGATTGGGACTGGTAGCCAGGAGGGGCAGAGAAATCTAGGAATGGTTGCACCAGGAGACTGGGACCGGGAAACAGGTGTGGGGAGACTGAAACTGGCTAGAAACATATGTGGTCATATAATTAAAGATTATACCATAATGCATTTGCAGAAGGGTACTGAATTAAGGTTGCATAGGCAACATTAAACTTGGGCAGCAAAGCCAAGTCATTACTAGTTAAAGATCTTTGGCTGGGTTCTCATGTACACCATGATGTGCACCGCGGGGTGGGGGGACCCAAAGATGGAATTATGCCATCTTTCCATTCCCTGCAGTCCTGGTAGCCAAGAGTCCACTTGACGCTAACATTGTTCTAAATTCTGCTGGTTGGTAACAGCAGTTACACCAGCAGGGATCAGTAGAGCACATGGCACTCCAACCATGCCCTGTGCTACTTTCAAAATGCCCTGAAATTCCCCTTATGCCAGGAGATGGGAGAGGAGCCAAGAGACAGCTTCACATTGTCTGGAGATTCCTCTATGCATGGGGGATCGCCAGCTGGCTGTTTGTACCTTTCACGCACAAAAGAGACAGAGCAGGGCCAAGGAAATTCCCAATCCTATCTTTCTCTCTCATACTAATAAATTCATCACGCAAGCTGATTTTCTTTATATGAAGCCAACATGCAGTTCTCAATTCCCACTATGTTTTCATGTTTTTATAAATTCTGCTGTGATCAGCTATGAATTTTGTTATATCTTTTTTCTAATCCTTATGTTTCACATAATATACCTTCATCACTTATCTTCCTCACCCTGATTTCTCATGTACTAACACCTATAGTTAATCACATTTTGAATACTTGCATTAAAATTAAACCCTAAAGCCACTTATAGTTCCTTTCCAGATGCTGCTGTTGATTATTTCCCTATGGGTTCCACCTAACATTCCACAAATGTCCTCTGGCACATCAGACCACATCTCTTGAATTCAAAAGTTTTTAAGCTTTTCCCCCCTAAGAAACTCATAAAATAACACCTTTATTTCCATACAAAACAGCTAACATCTGTGGCCAAAAACATCCAAAGAAGAAATTTCTACCCAGCATAGTTTCATGTTGATATACCTTTTAGCGATTTTTCATATGCAATTAATCAATTTCTTTCTCACCAGAACTATTAAGAACCAGTCTCTTTCATGTGAATAGTTAATATGGACAATAACTTCAGATGCAGCATAACAATTCAAGTAGATTTCAATAATTCACGTCCTCCTCCCCATATAAAGTAAATCTCTACTTAGCAAGGGAATCACCTAAAGAGATGTATAAGCTACCACAAAATACTTTCATGAAGTACAATTTCTCTTCATATCAACTGCAGTTTCTTTGGTAGCTTGTGTATCAGCACCAGAATTTTCTCTGTGTACAGCACTGAAATCTTAATCAAATATCAATTACTATGTTTGACCCCAGTCCAAGTTTTAAAAGTCAGTAGTTGATCACTCCCAACTATATGACCTTATGATTAAAAATTAACCTTTAAAAATCACCCTTGAAATCATTTTTATTGAAATGTTTATCATGCAAAGTTCCTCAAGTTTTCAGGACAAAAGGTTGATATTACTTTTGAGGGAGAAACTGGTGTTCAGATCTGTACTCTGTACCAAACCGCCGGAAAATAAATACTCAGATGCTGCCTCAGAATCTCATATTTAATACACTGTTGATTATCTATTCACAAAGTGCTTTGCCACCCTCATATTGTAAGATAGAAAATACAATGTTCCACTATTGACTTTTTAAATGTAATGCCTTCACAGCACTTTGAGACCCCTGAATAAAACGCACTATACAAATGGGAAGCCATAATAAATACATATTTTCCCTTTTACTCTATAGCCAACATGCTAATTAAGCTTTACTGTTATTTAACAGAACATAAAACAGTCTGATTTTATCATAGAATTACTGTCTATAGAGACTATTATCTCACAAGAATGGCCAAATAAGCCCATAAATTAATCAAAGCATAGATATTTTACTGATTTTTTTCTATCCAATTAGATGTTCTGATAGAACCTTTCCATATAAATTCAGATGTGATGGACTGTCTCTATGATTCTCCAAACCAGTATTTTCTTGTTCCATTATTTCCTCCAGATTAGTAGAGTTACTTTCAGTAAACTAAACAGTACTACTTCTAATACTTAAGTATTAGTATTGAAAAATGTTCTTTCATTATAACGCAGACTTGTCAATGTCCTCATGAGCATTGTGATGAGTACATGGGCACTGTCTACTATTTCAAATACACTTTTCAAATCCTCCTGAGCAAATATACAAAATCCCACACCCTCTTTAATAGAGATCGTCTGTCTCTTAGTATTTTTTTTCAACTTACACCTGGGAGAAAAAGAATGTTAAAGAAAATAGTGGACCTTTCTTAAATGAGGAAGGGAACTAAATGACGGAGGACCCAATAAGGCTTGAAGTTCTAAATTACTACTTCTCTGAAGACCCCTGCAGTTTCCTTAAACTTAACTCCTTCCATAGTAGACAAACTGTGACAGAATGCTAGCTGTAAAACCCTGATCACTAAGGGAAATGCAAACAAAGCCAATTACAGGATTAATTGGAGACAATTAAGATGTTATGGTGAGATTGGTGACACTTGTGGACAATGAGATAATTAGCCCAATAAGGGAAAATATACAATTATCAGGACCAGGAAGTAAGGGGGGAGCTCAGAAAGTGAGCTGGGTGTAGTAAAGAAAGCTGGGTGGAAGGCTCCTTATGACCACAAAGAGGGTAAGGGTCGGATGGGAGGGAGGCCACCCTCCCCCAGGAGGCAATAAAAGGTCTCAAACAAAATAAGGAGGGAAGATATGTGACAGAGTGCTACTGTAGCACCCTGGTCATTTAGGGAATTGCATAACAGAAGATTACAGGCTTAATTGGAGGCAATTAACCTGTTATGGTGAGATTGTTGACACTTGGTGCAATGACTGGGCTAATGAGGTAATTAGCTCAATAAGGGAAGAGCTGGGTGTAGGACAGAAAGCTGGGTGGAAGGCCTGTACTACGTTCTGTGATGGTAGGAATCTAAAGATTAAGGATACACATGGGGAAAAGAAGTGGACTATGTGATATTTTGAGTAAGAGAAAATCCAAACAGGTCAGGCAGCATGGCACACCAGGTAGCTGAAGGAGCGCCCTGTGACACACAAAGACTCTAGATTACTCTCAGCTTCTACAGTTGGCTACTTCAGAGCACCACCAACTTGATAGAAAATATTTATGGTGTGAAATAGGAAAAAAAGGGGGGGGGGGGGAACAAGCACTCATTTCAGCTTTACCTTTAGATTGTATTTAAAATCCATTTTCTACCTGTTCACATGAAAACTGAAATTTAGCCACAAGGTCTAGATATAGAATGAATCCTTGAGCCTGCACATCCAGCCAGTTGCATCGCCAAAAAAGTGGAGTCACCCTCCTTCCTCCAATGGCTGCAAAACCTTTTAGCAATAAAACCTAGGGGAAAATGAGTCAGTGACCTCAATCACTTTGGGATTTCCTACCTCGTCTGCCATGCATCAAAGGCTCCATCTCTTATGAATCAAGTTCATTAGAACGAGAGAGGCAGGTCATTAATAGTGATCTTTATTATTACTATTTTGAGTCACCTACTTTGTCATTGCCATTTTAAATACAGTACCAAATGGTGATTTAGCAAAATTTCTTTCTCATAAGATAAATAAGACATAACAAAATGTTGCTTGAAGACACCTCTCTGTCTGGACAGTTGGCAATTCTTACTGTAGAGAATGTAGCTTATAAACTTTCCCAGTTGAACCCATAGCTATTCTCATTCATAGGAAGAAGAGGAGTGGACACCAGGAGAATCATGGCTTATCATCACTTCTGAAACACTCATATGGGACCAAATATGGCTGCTTTAGAATTCAGTGGCAAAACTTATATTTACTTCAATGATAATCCAATTTGGCTGTGGATGACTGTGGGCAGTTCACTTAATTTCAATGTGCCTCAGTCAACCCACATAGAAAATTGAGTGAAAAGGAAGATTTCAAGCTGCCCCGATGTTTTAGTGCAATGAATTGCCATGGGGGTGTTACTGAAATCAGTCTCTTTCTCCTTGAGCTGGAAAGAGAGAAAACGAAGATCACTTTGCCTGTGTGTACTCTTAGAGCGAGACGGAGGTGCAACAGATCACAAGACAGGATATCATCAAAAATACAGATGATGTGTCTGAGTAGAAATTTCCTGTGTGTTTTTTTTAATTCCCAAATTTACAAAGCAATATCTATAAAATGTTTTACAGTGTTTCTAGCTATATTATATAGCCCTGAAGCCAGCTAATAATCTCTATGTAATATAAATCTGTAACTGCTAAAATGTTTCAGTTATCTTTCCTCTATTTCCAACAAACTAGCATAAAAGAGCTAAACTGATGACTCCACTGAGGCAAACTTTCTTGCAATTTATTATCAGGCTTTTAATATCCCACATCCTGTTTGGCATCTTCAGCCTCCTTGTTCCTTAGTTTTTCCAAGTCTTATTCTCTCCCTCTTTACCCCTACCCCATCCACGAACATTATTATGCTCTTATTTCACAGCATGAAATCTATCACGCTTGGTCTACTGGCTTGAGCCTGAAATTATGCAGACAAAATTTCATTGGTTTCTAGGGGAGTTTTGCCTGAATAAGGAGGGATTAAAGTAAGGGAGAGTGGAGAAAAGCATAGCTCCCCCATCCTTTGCATAAAGCAAAAAGAAGCTCCTTCTCTTCTCCTTTCTTGGGTCCCAATTCTAGAAAACACCTAAGCATGTACTTAAATCCATTCCTACCCAGGAAAGTAGTATAGGTGGGATTTTCAAAAGCATTCAGCAGTGGCCTAACCTTACTACCACTGAAATCAAAAGGAGTCTTTAAAATGTAGCATTTGAGTGTCAGGATGAGTTAAAGGCATGAATGAAATTATTCCACTTATCAATTCAGAAGTCATCCAGAGACATTTAAGAAGATATGGGACCCTAATCTGAGTTTGAATTGGGCTACAATTTCATTTTTAAATGTTATGTTGTTTACTATAATGTTTATATGGTAGTCCATTGTAAAGGTTTTATTTGGTTTACCTATGTATTAACATTGTTTGATGCTTTTATAGGTACTTCTACGATTCTATATTTTTTAAAAACTGTGCAGAAATGATCATGCTTGGAAATCTGCAACAAACCAAGGCCCCAATCTGACACATCACCCGATTGACTTCATAAGGGCCTCAGAAGGGTGCAAGGGTCCACCTGTGCAGGGGGACTTGCAGGGTCGGAGCCCAAATCTGGTCGAAGTTTCTTAATGGTCAATCCTTCAGTTTTACTGTAGACAAAATTCACTTGGAAGTCAACAGAAGTTCTGCCTGCTTTGGGAATTTAGAACTGGTATATAAGATGAAAGAACTTTGACCTACGAAATTAATATCCTCTATAAAATATTGAGCTCATTAAACGATTGGAAATATGGTTGCCTTTAAAAATATGCAAGAACAAAAAGAATTTTTTGGTATTAAGACAAAGACATCTGGCTTCTTTTCTCTCTCATGGAAACATGTTTATTATGCAATTTTCAGCAGATCAAATCATCTGAATGCAAAGGATGATGTATTGTGTAGAATAACTGTCAAAAATAATTACTGTTTTTGTAGTAGCTTTGACAGCATTATTTTATAATTCTTCTTAAAATAAATAAATAAATGTACAAATCCCAAAACAATCTAAATAAATACTCACAATTACAGGCTACTTTAGATCTGAGCTGTTGTGATCTCACATGTCACCTCTCCAACACTTCAAGGAGAAGTTAGTAAAATTTTGGTTAATTTTGGTTTCCACCTATAGGAAAAACTCCTATAGGTAAAGGTGGTAAACCCTAATCCAACTCTGCATGCTGTTCCTGAGAAAAGGCAAATCATACAAACATATCTGGCAATCACAGAGCTGTTATTATTGTTATGTTATTACTGTTAGTATGTTATTATTCTTATTATGTTATTATTGACAGAAAGACTCAATAAACCTGGGCACCCCAATCTATTTGATTAGATGTTGGCCCCAAATCTGTGATAACATCTCTCAACAACAGCCCCTATAAGGAGTCTTTAGATATGGGTAGTTACTCCTGGTCTGGAGGAGAAGTAAACTGTAAGCCATTCAAATGGTCACAGAACAGTATGGAGTACACCATATGGAGTTCTGTATTTGGCCCTGACTCACCTTTGCTGTTTCTTGGGTACATCCCCCTTTCCTCCAAGGCAAAATGTATACAGCCCCTACCTGCTACGAACCAAACAAATCCTAGTCAAGCCATCACAGCACACAAAGTAGTCATAGGTTTGTATTTGCCCATCAGAAATAAGAGACAAAGTGAGTGAAGTAATATATTTTATTGGACCAAATTCTGTTGGTGACAGAGACAAGCTCTTCAGTTCTGTATGTGCTAAAACATCACTCCATACATCAGAAATAAATAAGTGGCCTACTCTTATGTAAGCACTAGCATTGTAGTACAAGATGCATTGACTTAAACTGACAGAACCTGAAAATTCATATTAAAGTTCAAACTTTGTTTTCAACAAATTCTAATTTGCCAGTCTATTGTAGTAGGTATAACAATTTAATCAAAACTTGGATCCGGAATTGACTTAAATTTTGTCAATTTCAAATTATTCAAATGTCCAGCTTTTCCTATAAATGTAAATTCTCACATACCTAATTTTGTAAAATCTGAATCAGAACCATTAATAATAATTTATATTAAGGTAGTGCTCAGGGGCCTCAATCTAGATTGGGGCCCCATGGTAGGTGATAGTACCTCACTTGAAGAGATTACAATCTAAATCAACAGAAAATGCAACAAGTGGGGGGGGGGGTAACAAACAAAGGAAGGGAACAGGAGTGGGAAGATGAGGTAACTGTAACAGGAACATGGAGTTATGTAAACTAGCTATGTGTGCAATAGATTGTTCTGAGTAAATTAATATTTATGTATAAGATACAAATAAACAAATAAAACAGATATTAATAAACTCTATGGGCCCTATAACTAGCCATTAATCCATTCACTCTCCCTCCCTCCCCAGATTTTAGTTCCTCTAACAAGACTATGTTACTCTAGTTCAGAAATGGCTGCAGGGATATTTGAAACAAGTAACTACATAGGGCAACAAGACAAATGGAAAATTATAGATGCAAACCCTTCAGGCCTCTCAAATTAGACACTATTATATGCTTTAGATATAGCTCTGGAAACTCTACACTAAGCATTTATTAAGTAGTCAGCCCAGAAAATCACATACAGTAACTCCTCACTTAAGGTCCTCCTGCTTAACGTTGTTTTGAAGTTACGTCGCTGCTTCATTAGGGAACATACTCATTTAAAGTTGTGCAATGCTCACTTATAAGGTTGTTTGGCTGACTTTACAAGGGAGCACTGCACAAGTTACTCTTCTCCGACTCCTCCCCTTCCCTTCCTCCCTCTCTCCCAGGGCTTCCCTTACCGCCAAACAGCTGTTTGGCAGCGCTTAGGACTTTCTGGGAGGGAGCGAGCGGGGAAGCTCCCCCCCTCAGGCAGGGCCACCCGGAACGCAGGGGCTTTAGGTGCTGCAGGGCCCTGGGATAAGGGGGCCCCGGGGCTCTGGCCTGCAGCTCTAAAGCCCCTTTCAGAATGTGGACCTGTGAGCACGGGCTGGAGGACTCAGGAGGAGCAGGGGCAGCCGCGCAGCCAGCGGCCGGAGAGAAGCGGCGCTTTCCCCTTCAAAGCCAGCCGGAGAGAAGCGGCACTTTGAAGGCGAAATCACCGCTTCTCTCTGGCCGCTGGCTGCGCGGCTGCCCCTGCTCCTCCTGAGTCCTTCTCCAGCCCGTGCTCGCAGGGCTGCATTCCGAAGGGGGCTTTAGAGCTGCAGGCCAGGGCCCCGGGGCTNGGATTGTCTTTTCCTCCTATATAGTGCCACCACCGCCCTGAAAGGACACTGCATATGTTTAGCAGTGATGTTAATAAAAGGACCGTTGTTTAAAATACCAAATCAATAATAAACAAATGACCAAACAATCTTCTATGTGCTTCCCTGGCAGGCAGTCTGGGACTACTAATAGGCACATTTATAGGGGCCTTCAATGTCTCACCTATTGAATTTAATTTTCCTCTTTTGATTACTTAAAACTTTGCTATGAGGGTTGAAATGCTGCAGGCTGAGTGAGGTAGATAAGATAGGTGGGACCACTAGAGAGGGGATAGGAAGGGCAGCAGGAGAGTAATCAGAAGGGGTGTGTGTGTGGGAGCAGGTGTAATAGCAGCTGGCTGGGGTGGGGACAGCAGGGGAGTACCCAGAGGACAGGGAGGGAAGAACACACAGGAGAGGCAGCAGGCAGGGGAGCAGGGATGGGAGGAGACAGCAGGCTGAGGAGTGGGGGTGGAAGGAGGCAGCGGGGGGCGGGTGGTCAGGAGTCACACAGGTGAGTGGGTGTTAGGTAAGCAAGGCAAAGGAGTGGGCATGGAAGAAGGCAGCAGGCAGATGGGTGGGTGTTGGAGGGGGCTGCAGGGTAGGGAGTGGGGGCGAGAGGCGGCAACTGTCAGGTGGGAGGGGGCGGCAGGCAGGTACGGGATGGGGGCTGTTGCTGGAGAACGCGCCCTGGTAGCCCATGGATGCTGCAGCTCCTCCTGCCCCGGCTCCTTCCCTCCCTGCCCGCCTCAGGCCCGGCTGGTGGCGGTACCTGCCCGGGATGCAGAGCAGGCGGCGGCGCGGCCGGCTCCCCGATCCAGAGCTGCTCCTTGAGGAGGTGCTGATAGCTGAGGCAGTGCTTCAGCGCGGACGGCACCGTGCCCATGGCCCGGCCCCGGGGCGCTCGTTCTGCGCCTGCCGCCCAGCCGCAAGGTCACCGCATCCCCCCACGCCGCCGCCGCCCGGAGCCCTGCCGGGCCCGGCGCCCGCCGCAGCCAGTGGCTGGAGCCCGGGCCTGGGGAGCGCGTGTGATTGGCGGAGAGCGGGGGAATCCTGCATCCCCGCCTCGCCCGCTCCCGACGCTGCTGCGGCAACAGCCTCCTGCGCTTGGCCGCAGCGCCACCAGGGAGCAGGCTCCGGCCAGCCGCGCCGCTCCCTGCAGCACGGCGCAGGGGGGAGCTGCTGCAGTCCCGGCGGCTCTAGCAATCGCCCCTGCTGCTCGCGCTGCCCAGGAGCATAGGACAGCTGGAATCCGCCCGCCTACACCGTCCCACGCCTCAAGTCCCTCATTGTGCAGCCTGCGGGCAGGGAGACCCAGCGTTTCCATCCAGGCGCACGGGAACTGCCACCGCCCCCGGTCTTCACAGCCTTGCGGCCTTAGTCCACACATTGTATAGGAGCCAGCTGCGGCCTTCAGATAGTTTTGGGGGTGCTCAGTGCTAGGACTTTTGGTACAGACCCATCGCTCTTCCATATCAGGCATGGAAACAAGGGATGGGAACAGGCCTGTGAGATATTAGGCCAGGCCTCTAGAGCTGTAATAATAAGAATACAACAGAGAACCTGATTAGTCAGGGCCCAAGTCTGCATTCCTTGCACACCCGACATTTCAAATGGGATCATGGAACTTGGGCTGTGCAAAGGACCTCAGGAATCAGGCACTGAAGGACATATGTAGAAACAGGGCAACCAGCTACACTTAATTATACAATTAATTATAACATTTTAAAAATTACCTGGAGATTTTCTTTGACAAGTTACAATACAACAGCATGGGAACTGGGAGATGAGCAGGAACATATTATAGCTAAAGAAGGAGAAAACTGATATAATAAGAAGCTACTAGCACAAGTTGTTCATACTTTAAAATACATATCTGCATCTTGAATATTCAACACGGTGGTTGGATTGTGGTTGTTGGGTTTGGGTTGGGTTTTTCCCCAGTAAAACCAAATTGTATGTATATATTTTGGTTTTGGATTACAGAACTACAAGAAAGGTTCTGAATAAGACATTTTAACATCATTTGGTCCTTCATGTGGCAGTGAATCATTTACAAGCATTTAAAATAAACTTTTGTATTTATTCTTTTCATTTGTTGGAGCAACAGTAATACAAGACCTATGGAAAGAAATATTTTTCAAATGTTAACAGATTTCTCAAAAACAGCAAGTTATATTTTGTCATCTTCAGCAGGAGGTCTGCTCAGCCAATTTTCCAAAGCCACTTTCTCAAGTGGAATACCATATGCATTTGAGATTTTCTAATTAATTTACTTTCCTTGATATCACTGGACACTTGTTAAATTCACTGGCCTCTCCAGAGGTCATCTTCTGCAAAAGAACATCAGGTTTACAGCCAAGTCTGAATTTAAGCCTTGGGCTCATACACATAATACTTTAAAGCACTTAAAGTATTTGCTGCTATAAGGCTCAATCCTGCATTTCTTGTGCTTCCAAAACTTCCCAGGTGTGTATATTTTCATGAATTCTGAGTGCTATTGTAAAAGATAAAAATAGAAAATGATAGTATACTTTGGAAGCTTGTAGTTTCTTAGTGATAATGGAAGCTCCAAATGGTAAAATTGTTTAGAAATATAATTAGAAAAAGGGCTTTAAAAGTATTGCTAATGATCATCTCTGTAATTCTAAATCTAAGTGCATTTACCTACAGTAAGTGTCATGGGTATTTCCCCACTGATTAACATTTTAGGTAGCTAGTATATTTTCTCTCTTTCTTATGTCCCTTCAGTAGTCTTGGGGGGAGGGGGGAAATCTATACTCAAACATCTTATATTTCCACAACTTCAGAGAATTTGATGGGTTTTTTTCTAAATATCCAATCCAAATTACTGCATGTAATTTAGGGCCAATGAAGTCAATGGTAAAACACTCATTGACTTTATTGGGAGCAGAACTGAGTGCTTACTTCTTGGTTCCCCTGTGACAAAACAGATAATTTTCTAGTTTCAGTGATACATGTGAAGAGGAAGATACTTTACTGACAAAAATAATTATCCTTCACACTCTTGCCTTTCATGTAGTTAGCACCTTTCATGTGAGAGTATCACAGTACTTATATATAGTATATACCTACCTCTCCAGCTTATATGACAGTCACTTTTCACATTTTCTTTCTTTCTGCCAGTGATGTCAGCCTCATTTCCCCATTTGTTCATCTTTTCCACACGTGTCTTTTCATTCCCACACGTCTCTTCACTTATTTTCCATGCATGGAGTTTATCCATCAACTTCTACCTCCTCCTCATGTAAATTCCCCTTCTTCCCAAAAACACTACTTCTACTACTTCTGTATCTGTTAAGAATATTCACTCTTATTTTGGCTCCTTAATAAATATAAACTTAACTGAACAACAAAAAAATGCACACATTGAATTTCTATGCTATTGAATTGCATTAACCCTTGTCCTGTTCCTTCAGGCTGATTCTACTGTGAATAGACAATTGCCAGCTTATACCATCTTTATGCTTCTTCATCAGTGTGACAATGAAGTTTAAAAAGGAGCATCCTAATCATACACCCACGTTTTGAGGGGGCAGAGACTGTAAATATGGCAATGCTATATTAGAAATAGAATCCCACAAATGTAGTGAATTAGATTATTGTGTAACAAAGTATTTCTCATAATCTTTTACTGTTGTACCTCTCATCTCCCTAGAGCCTTCTAACCTTTGTCATCCCTTCCGAATTTAGGGCCCAAACCTACAACTCTCACTCAAATATTACATAAGTAGTCTCAAAGCCAAAAGAATTACACACATGAATAAGAGATGCAGAATTGAGCCATAGATTCCAGGTCTCTTGGGAAAGAGGCTTTAGTTATCTGTTAAACACCACACACATACACACACACACACACACACACACACACACACACCATGGAAATAAACTAGTATGAGCTAAATCTTGGCCATTATGCCACAGGCTTGAGTAGAGGCCATGATGAAGCTCCTGCAACATTCAGAAAGTAACATCAATGAGGTTCTCGCCTGGTGTTGTTCCTTGCATATAGGGGCTAAAATATTTTGTTCCATCTCAGGGAACCAACCCCACTCCTTGAACTAGCGTGGAGAAGGATAGGGCCATGACTCTGCCCCTCCAATGTCCTTCTCTGGCCCCTTTTTCCGTGTTCTTTTCCCCAATGGTGGGGAGAAGTCCAGAGACTGTTGTGGTTAGAGGCTCCTGCAGAGCCATGCAAGAGGTCATGGAGGCTTCTTGCACACCCCTGAATGGCTGCATATGGTCTTCTCATGATTGGGTCCTTTATGACCCATGTGCTGTTCCTTATTTTTGTTCTGTGTATTTTGCTTGATAACACTGGTCTACAATTTTTGAGAAGTCGTCTGCTTCAGAGATAAAATATGCTATTTATTATGTATTTTGATGTGCTGAATTCAAATATGACAATTAAAACAACTGATTGGCTACTGTTTCTAAGATATTTAAGTTTTTACATTTTATGTCTATGTAAATTGTGTGATAGTAGAGTTTTAATCATAAATTGTAAACCTAGGTCTTTTCATGTGTTTGTGGTTGCTTTACATGATAATATTTCACCTGTCCTGTTTATGTAACACTTTAAAAATCAGCAAAAGGGTTATATAAATAAAATTTATTATGAAACAAAAGGCAAAAAACTATTATGTACATAGTTTAGTCCTATTCAGTGTCTACTCAGCGCTTCTTGGCTTGTCTCTTGTATTCATTAAATGGAGCATCTCTTGTCACTGTCCAGCAATAGTCTGCAAGCATTGATGGGCTCCATTTGCCCTGATAGCGTTTCTCCATTGTTGCCATGTCCTGGTGAAATCGCTCGCCGTGCTCGTCGCTCACTGCTCCGCAGTTCGGTGGAAAAAAATCTAGATATGAGTGCAAAAAATTTATCTTTAGTGACATGTTGCAACCAAGGCTTTTGTATGCCTTGAGGAGGTTTTCCACCAACAACCTGTAGTTGTCTGCCTTGTTGTTTCCGAGAAAATTTATTGCCACTAACTGGAAGGCTTTCCATGCCATCTTTTCCTTGCCACACAGTGCATGGTCAAATGCGTCATCTCGAAGAAGTTCACGAATCTGAGGACCAACAAAGACACCTTCCTTTATCTTAGCTTCACTTAACCTTGGAAATTTTCCACAGAGGTACTTGAAAGCTGCTTGTGTTTTGTCAATGGCCTTGACAAAGTTCTTCATCAGACCCAGCTTGATGTGTAAGGATGGTAACAAAATCTTCCTTGATTCAACAAGTGGTGGATGCTGAACACTTTTCCTCCCAGGCTCCAATGACTGTCGGAGTGGCCAATCTTTCTTGATGTAGTGGGAATCTCTTGCACGACTATCCCATTCCCAGAGAAAACAGCAGTGCTTTGTGTATCCAGTCTGCAGACCAAGGAAGAGAGCAACAACCTTCAAATCGCCACAAAGCTGCCACTGATGTTGGTCATAGTTTATGCACCTCAAAAGTTGTTTCATGTTGTCATAGGTTTCCTTCATATGGACTGCATGACCAACTGGAATTGATGGCAAAACATTGCCATTATGCAGTAAAACAGCTTTAAGACTCGTCTTCGATGAATCAATGAACAGTCTCCACCCATCTGGATCGTGAACGATGTTGAGGGCTGCCATCACACCATCGATGTTGTTGCAGGCTACAAGATCACCTTTCATGAAGAAGAATGGGACAAGATCCTTTTGACAGTCACAGAACATGGAAACCCTAACATCACCTCCTCACAGATTCCACTGCTGTAGTCTGGAGCCCAACAGCTCTGCCTTACTCTTGGGTAGTTCCAAATCCCTGACAAGATCATTCAGTTCACCTTGTGTTATGAGGTGTGATTCAGAGGAGGAGGATGGGAGAAAATGTGGGTCCTGTGACATTGATGGTTCAGGACCAGAAGTTTCATCCTCTTCCTCGTCTGACTCAAGTGAGAATGATTCTGGTGCATCAGGAACCAGCAGTCCTTCTCCGTGGGGTACTGGGCGTATGGAATGTTTGGATAATGCACAGTCCACTTTTTCTTCTTTGACACACCTTTCCCAACTGGAGGCACCATGCAGAAGTAACAATTGCTGGTATGATCTGTTGGCTCTCTCCAAATCATTGGCACTGCAAAAGGCATAAATTTCCTTTTCTGTTCAACCACTGGCGAAGATTTGTTGCACAAGTGTTGCAGCATATGTGTGAGGCCCACCTCTTGTCCTGATCTCCAATTTTGCAGCCAAAATAAAGGTGATAGGCTTTCTTAACCATAGTGGTTATGCTGCGCTTTTGTGATGCAAAAGTCACTTCACCACAAACATAGCAGAAGTTATCTGCACTGTTCACACAAGTACGAGGCATCTCTGCTCACTTTGACTAAACAGAAATGTGTCCCTTTGCAAAATCAAACACTGACAAATAAGAGAGCACAACACTGTATGATTTCTAGGGCTGATATAGGGCAATTTGTTCAGCAGAGTGATGTCAGCTTCATTATGATTGCATCATCCATGACTTCTAGGAATAACATGATGCAATTCATATCATGTATGACGCAATTCATATCATGTATGACGCAATACCAGCTTCAGATTGCATCATTCATTGTTTTGCCTAAAAAGCAAGTACTGTCGAAACCCAGTCAAAGATTTATTCATAGATCCAGTCAAAGATGTTTTTTAGTCATTTCTGGTTTAAATTGAGATCCCTTCCCTTTATAACTCACTTATTCTCCGCCATTCCCAAGTCAAGGGTTGTATATACTGACCCAATAGCATAGCTTGAAAACTAGAGCCAATCAACAATTTTAAGCATCATTTTCATTCTCAGTGACCCAGAATTAGTAAAGTTTGCCTACATTTATTTCAGAAGCATTTTGGCTGTAGAGCAGTGTAATTACATTTTGCAATAATCTTAATTTACCAGAACACATGGAATAACTCATATGTTTAATACATCAGAATAGAGAGCATGTATTACATATGACTGACTTTTGGCTTTCAATCTGTTTGTAAAACTGTATATCATTGTAATACTTCTCTGAATCTATCATTTAATTGGAACATCGTATTCTGGTCAAAGGTTTTTAAATGTTTATTAAAAGGAATGCCTTTAAAAAATCTTACAGCAAATTATACTGAAATTCAGCAAAATGGGAAGAGCATGTCTATCATGTCTGTTTGTATAATGTACAGCAAGACTACTACTAAGAAGTAGTAAACTAAAAGGTGATGTGTCTATACTGCTTAGTAGAGCCCTATGCTGAACTATTTTTAATCCCACTCCCATCTGGACCCACAGTACCGACTCCCACTCCCACTCCCACCTGCTCCTGTATTATGGCAATGGGTCCTGTGGGACCCGCAGGATCCCGGTTCTGCTGCAGGATTCTACACAAGTCCCACACAAGGCTCTACTGCTTACTCTCCTAATGCAAGACATAGATAGTTGTCAGGAAGATCAATATAAGTGGAATGATCAAACTCTTGGATTTTCCACTCTGTGGTGCAGGACATTGGCCAAGAAAGGCATGGTAAAAATAGGTTGATAGTTTACAAGCAGCTTTGCATTAAAAAAAAAGAATTAAAAAACGGTTGCTTGAAGAGTAGTTTGAAGACAGAACAGCAAGGACAGAATCAGAAGCAAGGGAGTTATTCATACCACTGATAGTAGTAAGTGCCAAACTGGCAAGCAGCCAAAGTGCCTACTAGGCAGGAATAAAAGACACATATGGTGAGCCTCAAACAACAAATAAGCCATAGAATTTTGGCAAGCATTACAGGAGTAATGTGCTCCAGCCTCAACAAAGAAGACAACGACTAAAGAGAAAACAATTGTGCTACCAATAGTGGATAATAGCTAAGGAGAAACAAAGCTTTCATCATCTCAGTTTTATTGGCAAAAAACATAGATGACTTCTCACATATGGTAGGTCTGGATGTCCTAAAATGATGGCAAGTGTAACAACATATTTAAAAAGATTCTAAAAAGTCGTGGCAGTAAATTAGAGTTCCATTAGCAACAGCATCATTCACCATTCTTTGCAGAGTTAGTAATAGATTTACTTTGCCAAAGAAAGACTCCACCCCAGGCGATAGACACCTGGCATTCAAAGCAGACAAAATCAGCAGAAAAGTCCAAATTACATCTCCCCAGATGTTGGATTCTATACTTTCACTAACTCAGTCAGATAGCTATTTTTTGCCAATTAGATCACAGTGTAAAACATAAGAAGCATGGAATGTCATTTAACCAAATAATTCAAACTACAGTTCTAGGGCATTTTATTTTGCAAAAACAATACAAACTTTCTCATATTATTCTAGTATAAGCTGTTGGTACACTTACCAAAAATGGCTATTCTTCTAGGTTAGTCCTAGTTTCATAGTCACAAGAATTAGCCCATAGCTATACCTTAAAATAATATAGTCATATAGAAAAGAACTTCTACATTATATTTAAACACAGAGAGATTATCTGTTGTGTTTGTAACGGTGATATCTTGCAGCCCTTTGAATGGTCCTATGAGTGCTATGGTGTGTAACAAAGAAAACAAAAGCTGTGATGGGAAACATTTGCTTAGGCATTTTTTTTCCATTTGGGACATTTACATAACTTACATTAATGTTAATGGGCCAAATGTGTCCCTTGTCTGATTCTATCGTAGAATGTATACTCTTTAAGTCTGTCATCATGTCTACTTCTATCCAGCATCCACCATGAATGATGTCCCAATCATGATTGGGACGTATAGGTGCTACCATAATTCTCATGGCAGTTTTCCACTTTGAGGCAAGTACGCTATCCACCCTACTCACAGACTCTGCTTTTGTCTTTGTTTTACTCACTAACATACATGCTCACACGCACACCTCTCTAACATTCCTCTCCCCACACAAAGCCTTTTCTACAAATAAATGCTACTCTGTCCTTTTATAAGATGAAATATGCAGTGTTTTCTGATGCCCCCATTAATACTGCCTATTGATCCAACAGAAAAGATCAGTACTAGCAGTAGATGCAGCCATCTCTCTGTTCTACTAAGCCCCATTTACACCATCAGGCAGCATAAAGAGAGTACAAATGTCCCCCAGGGAATACAGGCTGAAGAGATTCCTCACAGGCTTGGAGGGGTTAGAGCAACTCCATGTCGACTCCTTGTCAGCCCCACATATAGCGGGAATATCAGGGTGTAGAAGTGTTGGGCCAGAACGGAGAGCCAGCTCATACTGCATTCTGCCTGTTCCCTGCTTCTTAGAGAAGAAGATTAAATTAGAGTAGCTTCACTATGAGACAAAAAGGCCTCTGAACAAGTCCAGAATAGAGGGAGCATGAATATTAAAACAACCTTTGATCCCCCATTCTCATTCCATTCTGAAAACAGATGTGGAATAACGGAATTCAGTCCATTATGTCAGCTGCCATTGTCCAAAAATCAAAGAGCAGCACTTCCACTCTGCCGCTGGTTTCTATTTGCCTTGAGTGGGCAAGGAAGTTCTCAAACCACTACAATTGGTAAGCCTTTTGTCAGTGTCAGAGGAAGGGCCAAGCCTGAATCAGCGGGATGGGTTCTCCTGAAATGGGGCAAGGATATCAGTGGTACAATGTACAGTGTCAGTTTTTAGTTTTGTTAGTAAAAGATAGATTAGATAGGAACAGTTTTTGACTAGCAATATGTTTCATATAAATGGTTAAAAAAAAAAAAGTTTTCCTTTGACAACAGAAGTTGCTACCAGGTTATTCTGTTGGTATGGGGAAAGACGCCAATACCATGCATGCTGTGAGTCACTGGTATATAAACACTGAGCACAATACTCTCACTGCCCCAGAGAGTTGCTAAAGAGATTGTATAGAGTAAAGCACCCTGGGTCTGGACAGTCACACTTTTTCTGCTATTCCTTGTAATGCACTGAAGCTGCATACGATAGGTTGATGCCTAGGCTCACCTGTCGAGGTCACATGGTCCTAGTTGAGCTGCTTTGGGTTAGCTAGATTCCTATGTGAAGTCCAGGGGCTGAGGCAAAAAAAAGGAACATTGTATTTAAATTGTGAGATTCCAAAAGAGTCCAAGGGATAGAGGTCCAAGTCAGCTGCTTATTGGTGGTAGGGTAGAGGTGATTTAGCAGAGGATTCTGCAGGTGGAAGTTGCTTGTGTGATAACCTCTTTTTCATTGTGTTCATTTTGTAAATAAACAAATTACACTAAGAAAATACCCAGACACTGAATCACCAATTTCTCTTCCAAATGGAAACAGATCTCCATGGCCTGAAATGTACTATCACTCAAAGGGGCAACACTAGAAATATTTCTAAATATTGTGCTGTTTAAAATAATAAAGAACAAACTTTACATTCTAACATACATCTGTATCAATTTAAATATTTTTTTCTGCCAACATTTGAGTGAAAATGAATGAGCAGCCCCTATGGCCAGCAAATTCTTCTTTTAAAAAAATAAAAATGCCAACTTAAGGTGCAAACAAAATATTTAAGGGCCATTTAATGAATTAAGGTTGTTTGGGCACCATTATGACCACATTTTCAAAGATGCTCAGCAGGTAGGAGTTCCCATTGAGAAAACTGGTAGCTACTAGTTATTGAGTACATTTCCAGAACTGTATATAAATGTGGGCATTTTTATGTTTTTTGAATGGTTGGGTTTATTTTAAAGTTTAATCTTAATTCTGAATTTCCTGGCTTCCTAATGCCTTTTTAAAAATAACAACAATATTTTAACATTCTTGCATCCTTAAGTTACTGTTATGTTCTCTATCTTTTAACTCCATATTAAATTGTTTTGTCTGACAATTATAACTATATTAGTGAAGAAGAAGACATAGCCCACATTTTCTTCAGAGCAGGTCTCATCAGTTAGTGGAGGAATCTTATGTCCCTGGAAGCTAAACTTTGTATTACAAATATTTCACTAACTTGCCAAGGTAGCTTCCCTGTGTTTAAAACAGCTGTTGGAAATTCTTCCATTTACTGCATAGCGTTTTGCCAAAACAATGAGTAATTAAAAATGCGTGCTCCAAAATAACTGAATACAATTGTTAACTTATCGACATGGCAAAAACATTTAAACAAAATTCTGCTAACTAAATGAAAAATAAATTGAAATAATGTGTGATGTGAAATAAAAGCAAATGTCAAATGCACTATTATGTAAAGTGATGTGAGATCAGCAAGTAAATGTGTGTATCATTTATTTCTTCCATTTCTGTTTGGACTTAAGTTCAGAGGTGGGCTGCAGTTTTCAGCTGTATCCTATGATCTAAGATTTTCTTTGGAAGCGTGCATAAGTTAGGACTAAAGGTTGTGTTTTTTGGCTTCAGTAGCAGAGAATATGCAATGTCAATGTAGACAACAATTCTTTAGTAAAGTATCATTTAGGAATTATTGGAACCATATTAACTTTTAGGTTTTTTGAAGCTGCATGTATGGGGTTTCCACGCTGTGGTATACATACCCCTTGGGAGTATGCAAGTCATCTCTGGGGGGTACAAGGGAGAAATTGTGTAATGGTGGATTTTATTAATTATTTTATTTATTGCATTTTCATAATAGGCTATTCAGACGAAGCTTTAAAACTTTGTGGGAATCTGTTATACAAAATACAGTTGTTAATTTACTTCAAGATATACCAATGAGAACACAGATACAGAGAGTCTGACGTACAGAGCCCTCACCTCCAATCACTGTACAGCACAGGTTCAGTTGCCTAGCAACTATCCAGACTAACTGAGCTCAGAACTTTAGTCAGGTTTTTTTTTCAGTTGTATATGTTGCACTATAACTATATCTGTATGTAACAGCTAAATATGAACAGATGGCTAAAGACAAGTCGCGTTAAGAAGAACACACAAAGTATCAGTGAAGAGAAGCAAACTGATGAAATTTGTCTTGCCAGTACCAGTGCACTTGCTGAAATTGCTGGTAAGACAACAACTACTCACTCCACATGCAGATCTCAGCCTGTGAAGCGAAATGTTGGCACGAGGGGCAAAACACGATCTATATCAAAGAGATGTAAATATGATGAAAAGTACATCGAAATGGGATTTACTTGGACTGGAGACAGTGAATACCCTCAGCCACAGTGTGTGTTATGTGGTGTAGTCCTGTTGAATAACAGCCTAAATCCATCTCTTCTACACAGACACTTGGAAACAAAATATGAACAACACTAGGACAAACCACCAGAATTTTTCAAGCGGACGTGGGCACTGGTAATGGCGAGCAAGAAAGTTTTGCACTCTGCTGGTGATGATGACAATATTAAGGCCCTTGAAGCAGCATATGTAGTTGTGAAGTCAGGAAAACCTCACACTGTAGCAGAGGAACTAATACTACCTGCAGCTGCAAACATGGTAGGAAGTATGCTTGGAAAGAAGGCCCAAAAATTAATTCAGTCAGCACCATTATCAAACAACACAGTGTCATGTTGAATTGATGACATGGCCAATGATGTCCTAACTCAATTAGTGAACTGTGCCACTAGCAGCCAGTACTTTACTCTGCAGCTGGATGAATCCCCTGGATGTGGCAGGCTTAGCTTACCTTCTGGCATAAGTACGGTACATTTATGAATGTGCAATACAGGCAGACATTTTGTGTTGCCAGTCACTGCCTACCAGAACTGCAGCATCATAAATCAACATATCATCTGTTCACGATGTATTGGCAGCTGCACCGATGGAGCAAAGCCTGGTAGGCATAGTGGAGTAGTGACACGTATCAGTTGCTCCCAGTGCGATGTGGGTGCATAGCAGTATACACAGGGAAGCACTTGCTGCAAAAAGCATGCCTACCAACTTGAAGGAGGTGCTAGACAATGCTCTGAAGATGGTAAACTTTATAAAAGCTTGACTCTTGAATTTCAGAATCTTTTCCGCTCTATGTAATGAGACGGGAAGTGAGCACATCAATCTGTTGCTCCACACGGAGATTCAATGGTTGTCACGGGGCAAGTTCTTGGCACAAGTTCTTTGAACTTCACTCCAAGGTCAAGGTATTCTTTACAGACCACCCATTTCCACTCTCTTCCTGTCTGCATGACATGGCCTGGCTCTCATGGCTGGGTTGCTTCTCAAATATATTCTCTCACCTGAAAGAGCTAAGTCTAGGACTTCACAGGCTGAATGCAACCATCTTCAATGTCCAGGACAAAATTGAGTCAATGATAAAAAAAAAGCTGGAATTCTGGGCCTCGATGTGTGGAGGAAAACAACACTGAAATTTTCCCAAACATGCATAAATTTCTGATAACGAATGAATTACAGTTGCAGGACAGTGTTAAAGGTGAAATCAAGCAACATCTCACTGATCTGTTGATGCAATTCCAAGAGTAATTTCCTTCAATGGGAAATGCAAACAGATGGGTCTCGCTAGCCTTTCACAAATTTTTCTGTAGTACCCATGCTACAAGACTTGTCAATAAAAGAACAAGAGAATCTCCTGGACATCTCAACTGACAGCGGGCTCAAGATTGAGTTCCAACAAAAGCAGTTGGCTGAGTTTTGGATCCAAATGCGAGCAGAGTTCCCTGAATTGTCAGACAAGGTTGTCAAGGTATTGATGCCATTTGCTACAACTTACCTGTGTGAAAGTGGATTTTCATCACTCACTGGAATGTAATCAAAGTATTGTCAGCGCCTTTATGTAGAAAACAACTTATGACTCAAACTATCAACTATGACTCCAAACATTATGAGCCTGTGCTCGAACAAACAACCTCATCCATCACATTAATGGTGAGTCGTACTATTAAGCAATTGTTTAAGTTGGTCAAAAGTAGGCATACATTAAAACTAAAACCATAAATGATATGCATTATTATAGTTCTATATATTATATGTGTTTATGTGTATTATAATATGTACATTTTGTACAGTGCTTGGGCATTAAAAGGGTTAAAATATAAAACCTGTATTCTGATAAGAGTAGGCAGGCAGTTGGTAGATCTGGACGGGGGTACACAGTAAAAAAAGTTTGGGAACTTCTCATCTATAGGAATTCCCTTTTCAGCACAACAGTAGCAGCAGCACATTTAAAGAAAATACTGTTTAAAAAGTTTGGCTCTGTTTGCAACTGCTTTCTAACTGACTATAACATACTGTATTTTCATCACTAAACTGTAATCACACAGGAATCAATGTGTAGTAGTTGATTACATATCTGTGATGATACACACCCACGAATGGAGCCCACAGTATTTAAAATAAAAACATGGCTGCAGCCTTCACTTGGGAAAATGAAAGTTAAATCAGTATCAGTACAAATGAAAACACTGATGTCATGTTGCAAAAGAAGAAATTTGTTATTACACTTAAGTGTCCACAATGTGTTCTACACCCACCATAACCAAATGATATTCACCATATCAACCACTCCCTTCACATTCCTCCCCCCAAATTAAAACATATTTCTTATCCCAAGCAGAGCTTTTTATACCATGGAAAAAGGATTTTATTTTATAAGGAATGCACTGGGTTGAGGCATAGGCAATATCGGCTCATGTCTAGGGCCCAAGATCTTGGAGTTACGTGATTACACCAAAATCTTGACTTTCATTTACAAAAAATAATAATTTTCTTGCCCTTGTAGTTGTAAGGAAAAGCTTGAAAGCATAGCCTGAGTATAACTAATGCAGTAATGTCCACCTGCATTTGCAGAGAGTCTGAAACAATAGATAGGAGAGGGGTGAATGGCACCATCCATTTCAATTTGTGGTTAACCCCAAGATCCAATGCTCTGGGGCCCCTGGACCACACCCCCAAACAGGTAACTATGACAGTGAGAGGAAGAGAAGAATGAAGTGGACACACACACTCAAGCAGATTGATCCATCCCAGCAGCTTGGGTAAGTACTGAAGGTACTGCCTTTTGCCAAGTTTGTCTCTCTGTGGAGGAGAGGGGTCCCTGCTGCTGCCCTGCTGCTACTTCTGGAGGGCAGAAGGGGATCCCATACTGCTACCCTGCCTCCCAAATGTGGTGCTCCATCCCTGCCATTCCAACGTCATAGATTAGGTACAGAACTGGGGGTGTTTCCTTGGAGGTCCCCATATCACAGTATGCCTAGGGACCATATGGCCTTAAATTGATCCTGGCTTAGGCCTCAATCCTCAAAAGGTATTTAGACACCTAATTCCTGTTGAAATCAATACTGCTTGGTGCCTAAATGCCATTGATGATGTGGGCCTTAGATTCTCCGATGAATAGCGGTACAGAACAGATAGATAAGATTAGAAAGACATCTGATGTTGCAAACATGCACATGAGTAAATTACTCCCATGACTATTTCAAAAAGTAATCTGGTCCCAGAACAGTTGATTGAAATTTGTTGAATGAAAACAGGTTTTTTTGGGTCAAACTATGGTCTTTTTCCAACAACAATTTTTTATTAAAAGTTGTTGACATTGTCAACTTCTGGTTTGTTTGTTTTTTTAATGTGTCTTTTAAAAATATTTTGTCAAACTTTATTTATAGACAATGTTATTATAGTTGTTATAGAAATTTTTCATTTACTGAAATTTTTTTCTCAAACATTTTTAATTGGCAAAGAGATTTTGAAAACAATAAAGGGTCCATTTCAAACACTTCAAAATGGAAACAACTTTAAAATTTAGAAATTGTTCATGAAATATCAATATCAAGCTCTGGCAGTATTTTTAGAGCAATTTAAAAATATTGTATGCAATAATTAGAAACCAGAGAACCCGAGCAATGCATATAGAGTTTTTCTTCTACGTCTATAGCAATACATTAGAGTTTAATTTATGCTTTTCTATTGTCTTTCCAATATTGTTGGTTCTGGTCCAGAAAGATGATTAAGACCTGAAGCTCCCATTGAAGACAATGGGTAAACATTGTTAACTCTTGGTATTGGGCCTGTTCTTTATTATTATTTTTTTCCTTTTAAAAAATATAGCTAAAATTATCCTTCCTGTTTTTGTACTCTTGGGCCAAGTTCAGTGCCTTTTGTTATCTCTATGAAAATCTTTTCCGATTGGGCTGAGTTATAATCTATTGAAAATTGCCATTTCCCATTTGTGTTTTGCTCTGTAGAATTTGCTAGGGGCTGGCTGCTCTAAAATCCTTCAACACTTCATCAGCACTGAGCATGCACTGTTCTGGATCTTGTCTCACTGGGCCACACAGAGCTGAACCTCCAGATGAGACACACAATATGGTTCCTGCTTGTGTTCCATAGCAATGTAATCTCCAGGAGTGAACTCTAGTAATATGCTAAATAAGTTTTCTAAGGGAAATAAAACCTCATGATTTAGGGCTTATGCCAGTCTGAGACCTTCACAAAAGGCAGAGAATCTCGTATTTGCCTCCTGTGGGGTTTCTTTAACCTTCTTCTGAAATATCTGCTGCTGGCCACATTCAGAGACTGGATACTGGACTAGATAGACCACATATCCAGTTCCTATGTCAAAATCAAATTATGATATTGTGGATCTCCAGTTGGGAAAGGTTCCCTAGTGTGCATCCGTGATACACAAAATTATTTTTGTTTCATGCTAGGCTCCATATCAACATAAAAGGAAGACATACCTACCCAAGAGAGCTTACGCTTTCTAAAAATGGCAAAACCAGACAGAGAAAGAGCATGGAAGGAGGGGGAGAGAAAGGAACAATAAACCAGTCAAAAAGGTCAGGTGGCATATCTGTTTGGGCAAGCTTCTCATCCAATAATAATACCTACAGAATAGCCAGCAGCATCTCTCCTGAAGACAAGCAACTAAGAGCAAACCTGTAGTATAAGTGGCAGAAAGGTGAAAATGCTGAGCCTTTAAAGATTACTTTGTTGCTATGCTAAATTTGTTCATATGATGGCTAGATATTATGGACAAGCACATTAACAATGCCTAGACAAATGGAGTGTTGAAAAACCTTCAAGAAAACAAATAATCTCTTTTTCTATCCTACATATTTTTTAGTCACCTATCCCTATGGCATCAAAACAATGACATGCCATAAAGAGAACAAGATGATCCCTGTCAGGGGGGTGGAGGCGAAAATTAGGTTCTGGAAGCAGAGGCATAGGTGTGGTACTGAAAGCATGAGATAGAAGCGTAGCCAGAGAAAGCTACATAACAATATGTGGGCCTAGAACTTGGGACAACTGACATCCCTATACTACCACAGGAAGGCCATATGGAGATTCATCCAAGCAGCATTATGGAGCTTAGATGCCACAGGACATACCAGAGTGACAGCACCTGTAGCCCTCTGATAGGCCAACTCACACTCACTCATGCCCGTCACCCCAATTGGGGTATGGGCCGCCAACCACAGATCTCCAGAGTCCTCTATCCTGGGCCATTTGCTCCATTTGTGTTTCTTGGACGGCCTCTTTTCCGCTTGCCTTGGGGGTTCCACCGCAATGCCTGTCTAGTGATGTTGGTTGGCTGCTTGCGTAGTGTGTGTCCTATCCAGCCCCACCTTCTCCTTCTAATTTCTTCCTCTGCTGGGGGATGGGTCCTCTCCAAGAGGTAGATGTTGCTGATGGTGTCTGGCCAGCGGATCTGGAGAATCCTTCTAAGGCAACTATTTATGAAGGTCTGGATCTTCCTGATGGTTGTTTTAGTTGTCCTTGAGGTTTCAGCTCCATACAGTAAGACTGATTTCACGTTGGAATTGAACAGTCTAATCTTTGTTGCCAAAGACAGCTCTCTGGAGCTCCAGATGTTCTTGAGCTGTAAGAAAGCTGCTCTTGCCTTACCGATCCTTGCTTTGATGTCTGCGTCCGTGCCACCCTGTTGGTCAATGATGCTGCCTAGGTAAGTGAAGGACTGCACTTCTTCCAGAGGGCTTCCATTCAGTGTGACTGGGTCATTACTGATGGAGTTAATCTTGAGGATCTTGGTGTTGTCCTTGTGGATGTTGAGGCCAACCTGTGATGACGTGGCTGCCGCTACATTAGTCTTCTCTTGCATCTGCTGTTTGCTATGCGAAAGGAGTGCAAGGTCATCGGCAAAGTCCAGGTCATCAAGCTGGGTCCACAACGTCCACTGGATTCCGTTCCTGCGCTCATAAGTGGATGTCTTCATAATCCAATCAATGACAAGGAGAAAGAGAAATGGTGACAACAAACATCCTTGTCTGACTCCGGTTTGCACCTGGAAGCTGTTTGTAAGCTGCCCTCCATGGATCACTCTACAGTGTATGCCGCCATATAAGTTCTTAATCAAGTTAACCACCTTTACTGGGATGCCATAGTGCCGAAGGAGCTTCCAGAGAGTCTCTCAATCTACGCTATTGAATGCTTTCTCATAGTCAACAAAGTTGATATACAACGAGGAGTTCCATTCCATAGACTGCTCGACTATGATGCGGAGCGCTGCTATCTGGTCCGTGCATGATCTATTTTGCCGGAAACCTGCCTGCTCATCTCGTAGCTGTGGATCGATGGCATCCTTCATTCTTTCTAAGAGAACTCAGTTGAAGACCTTCCCTGGCACCGACAGAAGTGTGATTCCTCTGTAGTTGGCACAATTGCTGAGGTCTCCTTTCTTGGGGATTTTAATAAGGTATCCCTCTTTCCAGTCTGCCGGAATCACTCCTTCTTCCCATATCTTCTCAAAAAGGGGGTACAGCATTTCCACTGAAGCATCCAGATCTACTTTCAGGGCCTCTGCTGGAATATCGTCAGGTCCAGCCGCCTTCCTGTTCTTCATCATAGTGATGGCTTTTCTGATCTTATCTCTGGTAGGTCTATCACAATTGATTGGAAGGTCTTCGTTGGTTGGGTCAATGTCTGGTGGATTTAGTGGATTTAGTGGTGCTGGTCTATTTAGGAGTTCCTCAAAGTGCTCCGCCCATCTATTCATATGGGAGAGATGAGTGAGAATGGAGAGAGATTTGTGGATTTGTGTGCACTTAACAACCTGGTCATAGGAGGTAGCATCTTTCCTCACAAGCGGATCCACAAGAGTACCTGGGTATCACCAGCAGGCACGATAGAAAACCAGATCGATCATGTCTGTATTAGTAAGAAGTTCAGAAGATCTTTGCAGGACGTTAGAGTTAGAAGAGGAGCAGACGTAGCGTCCGACCATCACTTAGTGGTGGCCAGATTGAAGCTGAAGCTGAAGAAGAACTGGATAGACGTGTCAGATAGAAGAGTGAAGTACAACGTCAGCCTTTTGAAGGATCAAGCATACTAATTAACCCTGGAGGGTGGCCCAGGAGATTATGTGAGCAACCACACAGACCTCTAGCCTGCTGTGACTCCAGACTGCACCTTGCTTTCTGACACCAGCCTGACTCTGACCTGAACTCCTGCCTCCCAATTCCAGCTTGGTTCTACCCCTGATCTCTGATCTCCAACCCTGACTCTTGCTTATCGATCACAGCTCAGCAATTACCCCAATCCCTGCTCATTAACTACTGCCACATGCCCATCCTTAACTTGTGGATACCAGCCCAGCTGTGACCACTAGGTCAGACCACATACACCCCAGTCCCTGTTGCCCAGACCCACTTTCAACCCCCTTCACAGAAGCCCCTTAGTAGACACATGGATGGATGCAGGTCTACCATCACCCACTGGACCCCATGGGCTGCTAAATCTGCAGAAGTGGGTCTTTCATCTCCAAACCAAGAACCATGTGCTGTAGTCCAAAGCAGTGCAGCTCACAGGAGAAAATCAGACCCTCCACGAACAGCTGCCATGGTCCCAGATGAGAAGTCTGTGTTCGAGGCTTGGGTTGGACCACTGCCTTCTCAACAGGGTCCCCCAGTGCCGCTACCTGAATATTTTGATGGGAACTGCTGGAAGTTCAGAGGGTTCCTGAAACAATGCCACCTCCTTTTCCTGCTCTGGCCTCAAGTGTATGCCACCAATGAGTCTGCTAGCTAGAGAAGCGCTGGATTGTGCCTCCTCCCTGCTGGAGCAGGATAGCCCCATGTTCACCAGCTGGAATGCCTCCCTGCAAGTGTTTTCCACCATTTTTGATGACTCCAGCTTCCTTGTATGCTGCCCAGTTCTGGCAACTCATGGCCAACACTGAGTGGAATGAAGTGGCCCAACTGCACCAATTTAAGTGTGGACTTAATGAGGAGGTAAAGGGTGAGCCCAGATTGAGACTTCGATCAGCTTGGATGATTTTAATAACCCCCTCCACATATCGAGAACTGGCTGTGTGAGAGAAAGGAAGAGATGAGGGGCATGATGCTACTGCCTTGCTCACACCCCATGCTGAAAACCCCAGAGTCCAACCATGAACCAATGCAGGTTGATCTGAGCTGCCAATGCTTGATCCTGGAGTGACAGTGTACCCCTAAGGCTTTATGGGGGGTGCTCACAAATGTATGTATGATATAACTGGAATAGGGTTTTGCTACATATGCCATGTAACATATCTATGTAAAGGTTATGATCTACTGGTTATGTTCATCCTAGTTGTATGCAGGCACCATTTGTGTGTTCAAAGTTATGAACATTGGCTGTATAATTGCTTGATTTCTAAGTAGCCTTAGTTAGAACATTTGGTCATTTCTTGGGGAAGGAATGTGCAAATTAAGTGCTCAATCAGGAAGCACTTAACAGACAAAAGAGCTTGGAAGACTCCAATCCACATAAGAAGTCTACCTGAGAACGTTCAGGATAGCATGTGGGTAATGGCTGCTACCTGCAAGTCCTGAGTCATGCATGGGTATGTGACTTGCCCATGTGATTCTGAATCTCCATTTTGTGATTGGATTCTACACAGGGTGAGGAGGGGGTCTCCACCCACAAGAGAAAGTCTATTTAAACCCCAGGGAGACCCTTCCATTTTGTCTTCAACTGGCTAAAGAAGGAGCCTCTCCACCCCCCAGGATACTTGAAGGAAACTGGAACAAAGGACAGTAACTACAGGGGATGTAAGTGATTGCTGGACCCAGGCTAAAAGGAGATTAGTCTGTAAAAGGGAGTATTCTGGAACTGGTGAGGATCTTATCTGTATTTAGTTTGATTAGACATAGATTTGCACATTTTATTTTATTTTGCTTGGTGACTTACTTTGTTCTGTCTGTTACTACTTGGAACCACTTAAATCATACTTTCTTTATTTAATAAAATCACTTTTTACTTATTAATTAACTCAGAGTATGTGTTAATACCTGAGGGAGCAAACAACTGTGCATATCTCTCTGTCAGTGTTATAGAGGGCGAACAATTTATGAGTTTACCCTGTATACGCTTTATACAGGGTAAAACGGATTTATTTGGGTTTAGACCCCATTGGGAGTTGGGCATCTGAGTGTTAAAGACAAGCACACTTCTGTGAGCTGTTTTCAGGTAAACCTGCAGCTTTGGGGCAAGTAATTCAGACTCTGGGTCTTTGTTGGAGCAGATGGGAGTGTCTGGCTCAGCAAGACAGGGTGCTGGAGTCCTGAGCTGGCAGGGAAAACAGGGATAGAAGTAGTCTTGGCACATCGGGTGGCAACTCCCAAGGGGGTTTCTGTGATCCAACCTGTCACACCAGGGAAAAGAGGAATGGCAATGGCACAATAATTTATACTTTTATTGTGGCACATTAGCGTATGCCCCTGCCTCTCACCCATCACAGACCTCGGCCACCAAGGAATTGGGAAACAAGTGAGCCCAGGCCATATAGTGGGGGGCCAGCCTGGGCACCACCAGGGCACTATGCTCCAGAACTACCCCTTAGCCCTCAAAGACAACCCAATCCAGGACATGTGGTTCCTCCCCACACTTCCAAGAACAAATACAGTTATGTACATAGATGGGGCCATTCCTATTCCCCCTCAGTGGGCCCTGATCAACTCTGGGGCTATCAACAATTTCGTAGACGCTAAAGTTGCCTGAGAACAACAAATACCCCTCTGTTTAAAGCCTACATCAGTTCTTGTAGAGATGATAATGGGTCACACTTTTCCTCAGGATCAGTGATGCAGGAAACAGTATTCCACCTAGAGGCTATACTTTGGTGTCATTGAGAAGAACTACAATTCAGTGATTCAATTCTCCACACTTCCCCACCAATTCTTGGAATCATCTCGCTGCAGCAGCATGACCCTTGCATCTCCTGGTGAGAGAAAAGAATCAGCTTCCCCTCTGAATACTGCCAAAAGGTCTGGCTGCGTGCAGCCAGTCTCTCCAGTCCTGGACTCCTGCAGCTGATTAGAAGCATCAGCACCTGTGGGGGAACCCCAGATGGCAGCAGCTATCCAGAAGGAATTGTTCCCATGCATGAGTCTCGATCTCCCTGACAAGTATCGGTATTATGCAGATGTTTTTTAAAAGAAAAACGCAGAAACACTACTTCCACATTGGGACTACAGCTACCCCATAGAACACTCCTGGGAACCTGCTGCCCCATCGTGGTAAAAAGGTTTAATTGAGACCATCCATGCCCAGCGCCAACCCAGAGGAAAGTTGGGGTTAATGTAAGGATCCAGGGGACTATAACCCAGGTCTTCAGAGCCTAGGACAGATGACATTCCCACATTGCCACAAGGAGGGCATGCAGAGCTACATGCAAGGAGCACTGTGGAGATTAGCCACCACAAGAAGTACCATCCAATGGGTCCAGAGTGACAGCACTCTGATTGTCCAAAAGCACTATTTAACACTGGAGGTTGGCCCAGGAAGTCGTCTGGGCAACCACACAGACCTCTGGCCTGCTATGACTCCAGCCTGCACCTTGCTTTTTGATTTCCAGTCTTTGACCCCAGTCTGATTCTGAACTCTTGCCTGCTCATTCCAGCCTCGTATCTATCTTTGATTTCCTGCCTCTGACCACATCCTGACTCTGACCCAGATGCCTGTCTCCCAATTCCGGGTACTACCACTGATCTCTGGTCTCCAACCCTGGCCTGACTCCGATCCTAATTCTTGCTTATCAATCCTGGCTCTAGCGATTACCCCGATTCGTGCATACTGACTGCCATCTCGTGGCCATCTTTGACTTGTGGACACCCGCACAGCTCTGACCGTTAGGTCAGACCTCCTACACCCCAGTCCCTTACAGCTAAGTTCTAACATTGCTGAAAGATTCACCCATAGTAGCAAAGGGGAATGTGCTTGAGGATTTGTTTTTGTTGGAAATTGTGAAGCAATCTGCTAAATTAAGCAGCACATTCTTGCATATTGAATAATTTTGTTACTTTTGTTTTGAGAAACACTCACTGGTCCTCTTCTTATTAATTCTCTGGTCTGCCCAGGCACATTTGGCCAGGAAAGGCAAAGATTTTAACATATAAATGTTTTTAGATATGGTAATTACTGTATTAGTGCTCAGTGTATCATATCTGTAATGCATTATCATGAATTGGCAGGTGGTGTACTACACCAGAGTAAATTAAAAAAGAGTTGATTAAGTAAGAGAAAGTTATTTGCCTTTTAAACTTCTGAAGTCTTACCAGGCTTTATGAGCAATATTAAGGATTTGCACTTTCTTGAGACAAAGAAGAGTAAATGAAGGTCAACAGAAAATGAGTTGCTTGTTTTTGGTAAATTAGACCTTCATTAAAATAAGTGACATTATTGTACATAGTGAAGAAGCAACTTCACTGAAAATAGAAATCTTTGCAAAGAATAGTGTACTTTTGAGAAAGTATCTTTGTGAAAAAAAAATCTTGTTAAAATAAGTAGTGTGGTTAGTCTGAGAGAAAAGGGGAGGATATAATTGAAAACACATTTCCTGAGGAATGATATCTGAAAACAGTGATTCAGCTTTTAAAAACAAACTGCAAATTATATTCCCATACAGTTAACAAAGCAAGTGATTCCTCTGATTCCTAACACATGTCATCATAACAAATCAGAAAAATATGGCTCGCTTTCTCAACTTACCAAGGTTAAAATTCGGTATTTCACCGATCAAGGAACAAGGAGACACTCAATGAAATGGAAGACAAATAAAATTAAAACTGATAAAAACCATTTTTTACATAATCTGAAGAAGCTGTTGCCAAAAGATATAATGGAAACCAAGAGCTCAATCTGAGTCTGAAAAGAGGACTAGCCATTTATATGAATGAGAACATCCACAGTTACATTATAAAGGATAACAAAAACAAAAAAAGGAATATAAATCCTCATGCTTCAGGGCAACTGTTAGGATTAGAAAAAAATAGGGTTATTTCCCTATTCTCCACTATCAGGTTCCTTACCCAAAACATCTGGTACTGAACATTGTCAGAGACAGGATACTGAATTAGATGGGCCATGGATCTGATGCAGTATGGCAAGTCCTGTTTTTTCTCTGTTAAGAACAACCTAATATATGATATTAGGTCTGTGGGTGAAAACATTTCTTAGCAATTATCCTAGATCTAAACAATGGAGTAAATACCTACAAAATACAACATTATCATTTTTACATTCTGGGTCTGATTCAATATGGCAATTTGCATGGTACATACCTAAGAATCAACAGCTTATTCTCTGCTGTACAAGAAAGAAAGGAAGAAATGCTCCATGCCTATAGGTCCTATATTTAGGTCATATAAATGCTGCCATAAACTTTTCACTTGAGAACATTATCCAAAGCATAGGTTCTGAAGGATGACTTGGCCCCATTGTTGTTAGCTTGCCATACCTAAATCCAGCCATCTAATGCATTGCAAAAAGATATTGGTGTATATTATAGGTGAAAGAATGCTAAGCATATGATTGTTCCGAATGAAAGTTCTTCAGCATGGAATTCACGCTGTAGAGTGTCACCTAGCAATAACAGGAGAACATGAGGCATAATGACAGAAGGTAATAAAGTTGATGGATTTCTGTCTGTGCTGAAATCAAAGCATTCTGCCAAAACAGCTGCCCAGCAGCAACTGCAGGAGTATCGGAAGAAATAAAATAATGACTTCAGATTTCAATCTCTTGCCAGAACTCTTCCTCCTATACCTCAGCATTTGGCTTCACCATCATGCAGCAGCAGGAGTGGAAAGGGAGAAATTACTCAAAGAACCAAAGTGTGTGTGACTGGTCATGATAAATGGCATGGACCCAGCATGGATGCCTTTACTATTAACACTATGTTATTACACTTTTAACTGTAATTTATTATCCATGTAGTTTATAATTCACAGGGTGTAAATATATCCTCTTCCCATCAGTACATGTGGTTATAGTCTATCGGCCCTACATTATTGCCAACCATTCTAGATGGCATTAAAATTTAAGCCTATTTCAATTTCTGCCCTGGCACACACCACAGTGTATTAAGAACCAGTATGTGTACCAATATATTAAGAACAGGTACAAAGCCCACCTCCCTTGTGCACAGAGGGTGAAGAAACCCCCTCCATAGCCATCCTTATTCCCCTCACTCTGCAGAGGGCTAATACAGAGGTTCCTCAGTGCCAGACCTTAAACCTGGGAGTCTCTCAGAAACAAGGAAAAATTCTTATGATCCAAATGATTCAGAAATACCTATTCATTGTATCAGTGAAACCATCTGTCTACCTTAGGGTTTCATATGGCTGCCCATCAGCATAGGATCAAGCGCTTTCCACATACAATTGATAGCAATAGCAAATTCCCTAGTGGACTTTATGGAGTCGCTGGGACTTCTCCCTTCTCAGGGAACACACAGCTTGGAGCAAGTTTTTATTTTTTATTTTATCCATTTACTTTTTTGGTTTCAGTTGATTTGTTTCAAGGTAATTGGGGGGGTGGGGGTGGGGAGAAGAGGTATCACCATAGTAAGTGAAACTCTTATGGTTTTCAAAGAGGAATATACTCAATGGAGATGAAGAGGTTAATTTTAGAAAAAGGAACCTATTTTGTCAAGTCTTACACAGATTATCTGTTTTTAACAAAGATACCAGTCTTGGTTCCATTGGAATATGATCCTGTAGCTTTCCATATGTCCTTGTTAATCTAAGTGCCTTGTATATACTTTTACAGCTGGATTCATGAGGTGAAGCTGTTAAATGTAATTTCTAGCAAGCTAAATAGATTATGGCTAGTTTTCATATTCATATTTCTGGACCTTAAGCAATAAGATGTTGCCTGTGGGGATGTATTAAACCAACACATGACTAATCCGCTTCTTGAAACTAGAGTAAAGGAGGGGCCATGTATCCATATCAAGTCCCCAAAGCCTTTTTCCTCATTATTCTTGCAGACAAAATAGTATCATTTTTAAATCAGAGCAATAATAGAGAAGAAAGCTTGGAGGTTAACGTGATGAACTGCTTAACAAATTTAATAAAAAGAAACAAGGCTGCAAGACAAAGTGAATTAAAGGGAGTGTTCTTGGTGTCATTATTCATATTTGACAGATGTGCTGTGAAAGGAGATATAAACTTTCCTGCTGAGATATAAACTTTCCTACCGAGATATAAATTTTTCAAACCTTGGTCCATGCATCTCAGACTGTTGAAATAGATGAGAGATAAACCCTCTTCTACATAAAAACATATTTAAAGGCATACTAATATTTTGCAACAGACACCACCTATTACACCTCCATTAATCTGAATGATAAATTAAATTAAAGAATCTCTCGTCACACAAAATAAGTATTTTAATTTTTGAAAAACATTATATTATATTTCTCCAGCAACTGTGTACATGTGTGATAGGGTTCTCAGAGACCCAGGCAGCCTGTTGGCTAGCACACCTTGCCTCTCTATCAGGGTGACAGAGATGCCTGTTCCTGATCCTAACCAGGAATCTTTAGTTCTCCACCAGTATTTTGGCCCTTACAGGGGCTTGGTAGGGGGGAACCTGGGCCCTCCATCTCCACCAAGTCCCAGCACAGGGCTCTGGAGGAAGCAAAACTGGCACAGTCCTCCCTGAAGTGAGTTTAAGTCCACTTCCTACCTGTACATCCCTTCATTTTGGGTGATGGCCCCTATAGTCCAAACAGCAATCCCTTAACAAGAGAGTCTAAAGGAGCAGGTCCCTGCCAACCTGCTAGTTCTCCAAGGGCATAGTTGTTGGAGAAGGCACTGTCCAAGGGCCATACTCTGGGCGGGGTCCTCTCTCAGGCTCTGCCTCCTGTCTGGCTTATCATTCTTCTCTCCTGAAGCCTGTCCATCACCCTTTGCCTGGGCTGCTGAGCTTCTTTTAACCCACTCCTCCAAGTCAAAGCATGCTCAGTAGACCCAGAGGGGTGGAGCTACCTGGTCCCAGTAGTGCCTTTTAAGCCTTTTGGGTCCAGTGTAGGGTTTGTTTACCCCATCACAACATATATATGTTGACGTGTAAATTAACTTGTGTACAGTATGTATTTTTCATGTGAAAAATATCAGGAAATTTACACATTATGTAATTTGACTTATGATTTCTTCACTAACTTATAACTAATTTTAATTTTATTTTATAAATTTTGTTTTGGTAAAAGCCTCCTTGTGTACAAAACCCCTGTTGAATCAGCTCAGCACTTCACAGAATTGCCAGGCAACTTTGACACATTGCAGTGCATTCGTCAGTCTTTGTTCAAAAAAGACTCAGGACTAGGCTAACAGTGGTGTTGCAGATCAGGAATGGAGTGCATTGGGAATGCAGTGCAGGGATGATTGCTTAGCATCTGCCTGCAATATACTTAGTTTTACTCAAGGCACTGCCAAATTATGCCAAATTGGGTGTTGGTGTTTTACTGTAGAGTACAAACAAGTGGGCTGAGACCTGCAAACCCATTTAGCATATGATCGACATAAAATTTGAACCCAGGTCTGAGGAGGTGAAAATCTTGCAGAGTGTATGTTTAATATCAGTTTAATAAAATAAAAACAGCTGTATGACTGTTCAGCTTATGGACTCAGTTCTGAGAGTGATCAGCAGTCTCAGCTCAGGGTTCAACACCTCTACATGAGGATCTTTGTCAGACACAGACAGGGGCATTTAATGCTGCCTTCAGACCTGACTGCAACAAAATAACTGCTTAGTAGGAAAAGTGTTTGAGTAGACACCAAATATCCTATAAACCAGCTTTAAAGGAGAAGTGTTTGAAACTTTAAAATCTTGAGTCTATCAGGAAGCTTCACACTTCTAATAGCTGAGCAGGTAAATTTTCACTAAAACACGTCCCTTTTATCCTTATAATAGAGCTATAGTGCACTGATCTAACAGTATTAGCCAAATTCTCTAATGCAGTGGTTTTCAACCTGTCATCCATGGATCCCTGGGTCCACAGACTATGTCTAAGATTTCTAAAGGGGTCCACACCTCCATTTAAAATTTTAAGGGGTCCATAAATGAAAAAAGGTTGAAAGCCATTGTTCTATTGTGAATTTTAAAAATTATTTAAATAACTTGGCCAGTTCCTAGAAAGACAAAATTCCTGTTTATTCCAATAAAACAATGGGAGTTTTAGCTGCATAGGAACTGAAAGATCTGGTTAATTATGTATAAACTGTGTATTTTAAATCTGACAAAGGTGTTTCTTATTCACTTATGTGAAAATGTGTAGTAGACAGTGGGCTTCTCATAAAGATGTTTTCCGAAAGAGGAAATACTTTTGTAAACATGGGGCGGGATTCCTGATAGACTGAAAAAGAAGAAAAATGTGTCTAACTCCCAGTCAATTTCTCAACTTGTGAATGAATTAGTCCAACTGAAGAAAATATTCTTTCTGTGTCTGTAAATTATTATTCATGCTCAATCTGGATAGGGTTGGTTACTATACAATGTCAAGCGACTCCTTGGACCACATTACAAACCAGGGAAGGCTTTCAAAATTCAATATATTTTAATAGATATTATATCAGAGTAACAGTGGCTCTGGTAGACAATGCAAATTAGAAAGAGTTCTGACAAAGGAGCTGCTGTGCAACTGTTGTAGCCACTTCACTAAATCTGAAAAGGAGTGTGGTCTTGTGGTTAACATAAGGGACTGAGAAGCAGGGTTCTAAGTTCAACCCCGTGCTTTGATATAATACATAACCCTATACTTTATGTTATGAAATGTAGAATAGAAAAGAGAATCCACATAGTCCTCCCTTCCTCCCATTTGTCCTGATCATATTCTCCATTCTGGTGTGCATTTCTATAAAACATCTTTTTTGTTTCAGAATTAAGCATAGAATCTACGGTCCTTAATGAATGGAACCAATACAACTTTACTATGCAAATAATTTGTATGTGAATTTGGCTTTTAGACTATGGTAACTGTAGTACCCTAACTGAAACAGTAGATTATGCCAGAAATGGGATCCTATTTCAGTACTCAAACCCACAGGGTAGTCAGTCAGTTAAACATCTGTATTGGAAACCAGTTTGATGCAATCAAGAGTACTAGAAATCTGTTATCGTGCAGCATGGTGAGTTCAGTAGTTCCAGTCTGAGGGGGCACTTCTTTCCACAGCAGTGATGTAAAATAGTTTCCCGCTCTATTGCCCCATGCACTCCAGCTGACGGAAAAATGTTCAATATAGAGGCTTGGAAAAATTCACCATTCTGAATCTAAGGATCAGTCTTAACTTTTTTTAAATTTTATTTTATTAACACACGTTATTTTTACCGCTGTATATCCTCAGCTTGATTCTCCCCTTGCACCAGTGGAAATCAATTCACTGGACTCAGATTCATGAAAGGGAGAAGAGAACCGGGCCTCCCAATGAGAACTGAACTACTGTACATAAGCCATAACTTTAAAAGCCCACATTTTAATTACAGCATGTGCAGCAGCGGCCAGTTCAGCAATCTGCACTATTTAAACATTGCAAAATGACTGGAAATATCTTCTGCCAAAAATGCATGGAACACCTCTTAAACAGACATGGGAGCAATATGCTACAAAGGACAGAGAATTCAACTCCCCTTTAAAACAGTTATTCCACTTTAAATACTAGCTGACGTGAAAGCCAAAAACAGTCAAAAAACTGGAACACCACAGCTTGGCCTTCCTCACACTATGTGATGGAGAAAAGGCTGTGTTGTAAAAAGTCATGAACGGAGCTCCTATTAACCTTTGCCCAGACTTCTTAACTCTGAAGAGCACAGTGTTTCATGTCTGTAGATAACTATAATCATGCTTCAAGCAGAGATATTCCAGATTCAGGATACCTGCTGACGTTACTACACACAAGTAGCAGAAAAATATCGTAAAATGTTCTTCTACCTGATAATTAACCACAACAAATAGGTCAGGAATTACATTTCTTTCCTGATAGCCACTTTAGGATACATCCTAATAGTTACATTCAGCACTGTTGTATCACTGATGTTTTGGATCCTAGCTTTGCGACTTGGGCCAATCTCTAATTGTTACATGTCTTAATGTGTTTATTGAAAATATCTGGAAATCTCTCTATCATGAACTTCTCAAGTGTAACTTTTTAAATTAACAATTAAAGGGAGATGATATCAGATGGCTGTAAAGAGCAGGCTAAGGCAGTCTAATTGCAGTCATTTGCATATGCAATCTAATGGGTTTACAATGTTTCAGATCGCAGTGTTGTTGACCTCTGAGAAAGTAAACTGTTGGGAAATTACTGACTTGTCACATTCCTAAGAGTCTATCCTGGTTAAGAGTCACTTCTTGTGTACAACAATACTGCATGTTGTGCTGAAAATGAGTTACTTGGATGAGCAAGCATAGGCCAGACATATTGCAATCTGTCAACAAATCAGGAAGAAAGAAAAAAGAAAGGCAGGACAATTCCCATTTCAAGTACCCTCAACATAAAAATAAAAGTACATTCCTCTTCAAGCATTGGTAACTTTATTCAGTGGGTGCTCTTCTGTCTTGGTTTTGTAAAAAAATAAATAAATACGGGAGGCTTGAAGGTGGAAAGCGATCTGGAGCTTGGCAGGGTAAGGTTCTTTGCTGAAACTGGAACGCACTTCTGTTTTTTCAGAGCTCATACTGGAAGGAAAAGTAATAGCAGGTTCCTTCCTCTCCCCTCCCACCCCCCAATTTCCTTCCTTCCCTGGCCTCTTTTCCAACTATTTTTCAACAAACAGCATAAATTCATAGATTCCAAGGCCAGAAGGAATCTTTATGATCATCTATATACAACAAGTTGTAGACATTCCCCAAAATAATTCCTAGAGCCTATCTTTTAAAAAAAAACAGACAATCTTGGTTTAAAGATTGTAAGTGATGGAGAATCCACCACAACCCTTGAAGAACAGGAGTACTTGTGGCACCTTAGAGACTAACAAATTTATTAGAGCATAAGCTTTCGTGGGCTACAGCCATCCAAAGAAGTGGGCTGTACTCCTGTACTCCTAACACGGCTGCTACTCTGAAACACGACCCTTGGTAATTTGTTCGAATGGTTAATTAATTACTCTCACAGTTAAAAATGTATGCCTTATTTCCAGTGTGAGGGCTTGGCTACACTTGCAGATGTAGAGCACTGGGAGTTAAACCAGCCTTCGGCGACTGCAGCAGGGAAAACGCTGCTGTGTGATTACACTGTCAGCTGCAAGCGCACTGGCGTGGCCACATTAGCAGTTCTTGCAACACCACAAAGAGCAGTGCATTGTGGTAGCTATCCCAGCATGCAAGTGGCTGCAGCGTGCTTTTCAAATGGCGGGGGGAGTGGAGTGTGACTGGGAGTGTGTTTTGTGTATGTGGGGGGGGAGACAGTGTGTATTGGGGGGCAGAGAGTGTGTCAGCATGCTGTCTTGTAAGTTCAGACAGCAAAAGACCTTCCTCCCCCTCGCATCTCTCTCTCACACACACTCACAGCAGCAGCATTCCACACTAATGATTGCTTTGTCCCAGAGCAGATAAGCATGCGGGCTGTCAGAAACAGAGCTTTGAAAGGGGATAGCCACATACCTGCAGCCGAGTTCAAAACAATGACAAGAGTGGCCACTTGACATTAAGGGATTATGGGACGTTTCCGGAGGCCAATCACAGCGCAGTAATCGCAACATGTCGTCCACACTGACACCCGGGCATTTCAGCTGGGGCACAGCAAGCTTTATGCTTCTCGTGGAGGTGGATTACCAGGAGCGCTCCAGCTGCAGAATCCAGGCACTCTAAGTGCCTTGCCAATGTCGCCACCGCAGGAGTTAGGGCGCCCGGGGCTGATTTAATGTGCTCTAACTTGCAAGTGTAGCCAAGCCCTGAATGTGTGTAGTTTCAGCTTCCAGCTGTGAATCATGTTATTCCCTTCTCTGCTAGATTGAACAGCCAATTAATACATATTTGTTTCCTCATGTAGATACTTACAGACTGTAATCAAGTCAACCCTTAACCTTCTCTTTGTTAAGCTAAACAGATTGAGCTCTCTGAGTCTGACACTATAAGGCATGCTTTCTAATCCTTTAATCGTTCTTATGACTCTTCTCTAAGCCCTCTCCAATTTTTCAACGTTCTTCTTGAACTGTAGAAACCAGAATTGAACATGGTATTCCAGCAGCAGTTGCACCAGTGCCAAACACAGACGTAAAATAACTCTTTACTCCTACTCCAGAGATTCCCTTGTTAATGTGTCCAAGGATCGCATTAGCCCTTTTGGCCACAGCATCACACTGGGAGCCTGTAGTGGGGTGGTTACCCCGCTCCTGCCCTAAAGGGCTTAAAACAGCCCTGAGAGAGGGCTGTTGCAGGGGGAAGCAGCTACTAGGCTGATTGGGGTGTGGCCCAGCTGCAGCTGCTTCCCCAGTCAGGAGCTCAGCAGTCTCTCTCTAGCTGTAGAGGGAGACGGGGCTGGTTGCAGGGAGCTAAAGATAAGGTACCAGGAGTGGAGCAGGGCTGGGGGAAGGCCAAGGGAGCTGGGGAGCTCTGGCCTGGAAACCCTCAGGCGGCGGCCTAGTATAAGGCCAAACAGGTACTGTGGTTGTAGGGGACAGCCCAAGGCTAGACAGAGGCAGCAGGCCCAAACCCAATCTTGCCGATGATGAGTAAGCTGATATTGCAGTCTGCCCCAGGGTGCAGGGGCTAGACAGTGACTGGCCGTAGCCTTATACTGAGGCGAGGTGGGGCTAGTGGGTGGGGGATCCCTGGGGAGGGGAGACCCTGAGACAAAGGGGTTACTGCCAAGGGGCAGCACCCCAGAAAATGGGGCACTGGGACCGGGAGGGACACAGGGGCCAAGCGGCAGCAGGACACCGGCCTGCAGAGGGTGCTCTGGAGGCTGGATGAGCTAATTCCCTGAGACGACCAGCAGGAGGCACCACAGGTGTGAGTCCTTGCATCGCTACAGAGCCCATGTTCCACTATGACCCCCATTTCTTTCTCAGAATCACTGGTTCCATGATAGCATCCCCCATCCTGCAAATATGGCCTACATTCTTTGTTCCTAGGTGTATACATGTACATGCATATTGTTTGCCTGGTTTACCAAGTGATTCAGATCACTCTGAATCAATGACATGTCCTCTTCATCATGTACCACTCCCCCAATTTTTGTGGCACCTGCAAACTTTATCAGTGATGATTTTATGTTTTCTTCCAGGCATAGGCGCCGATTCCATGGGTACTCACAAGCTGGAGCACCCACGGGGCAAAAATGCTGGTGGGTGCTGAACACCCATCAGCATCCCCCCTACCAACTTTCCCCACCCCCCCTCAGTGCCTCCCTCTCCCTCCCCACACCACCCACCCTCCACAATAATCTGTTTCGCGGTGTGCAGGGAGGCTTGGAGGGAGGAGGGGGAGCAAGGACACGGCGTGCTCGGGGGAGGGAGGCGGAACTGGGTGGGAAGAGGCGGGGTGGGGTGGGGCCTTGGGGGAAGGGGGTGGAGTGGGGGGCGGGGCCTGGGGCAGAGCCAGGGGTCGAGCACCCCCCAGTTTGAAAAGTCAGCACCTGTGCTTCCAGCTTATTAATAAAAACATTATATACTGTAGGGTAAAGAACTGATCCCTGTGAGACTCAGAGAGAAACACACATGCTTGATTATGATCCCCCAGTTACAATTACATTTTGAGACTATCAGTTAGCCAGGTTTAATCCACGTAATGTGTTCAGTGTTAATTTTAGATCCTTCTAGGTTTTTAATCAAAATGTTGTTATAATTCAAATACCTTACAGAAGTCAAAGTATATTACAACAACACTATTACACCTCTACCCCAATATAACACGACCCGATATAACACAATTCAGATATAACATGGCAAAGCAGTGCTCCGGGGGGGCGGGGCTGCGTACTCCGGCGGATCAAAGCAAGTTCGATATAATGCATTTCACCTATAACGCGGTAAGATTTTTTGGCTCCCGAGGACAGCGTTATATCGAGGTAGAGGTGTATCTTTATCAACCAAACTTGTAATCTCATCAAAAAAAGATATCAAGCAGTGAGAAGCATGTGTATGGCCTACCCATATACCCTACTATTGAAGTACTGTATTTCTTAGCAGTTTGGCTCTGCAATAGCAGAAACACAGTCACTGTTAAGATTTGAGCTGAAACTATCTATACCATATGCCTGTATCTCCTTTAATTAACTGGGTTTTGTAGTTAAAAGAATAAGATTGCCTTACTTTTCTGCCCACCACCCCCACGTTATTTATATGAAATAATGTATTATGGTCTAAATTTTCACATTCACTCCCAATTTAGGTGTGCAAGATGCAATTCTGCACATGCCACTGTGGGGATTTGGGCACCTAAATGAGCACTGGAAATTTAGGCCAGTATTTCTTTAAAAAAATAATTAAAATTTATTTGCCTTTAATAGACAAGGTATGTCTCTGTCAGCTGAGGGAAATAACAGCTGGGCCTAACAGCTCCCCATGACAACCTCTCTCTGATGGCGTTGGTCTACGGTGTGCCAATGCAAGCTAGGCACAATAAAGGCACAAATGAGTCCTAAGTGGGAGAAGGATCTGGCTGTGCAGGGTCATCTATTCTGGCTACTGTTCAAGGAAAGCAGGGGGGCACGAAGTAAGGGGAATGATCAAACTTCTATTTTTCACAGAGTGGAGGACTGAAGCTCGAGAGGTAGGGAACCAAGAGCCTCATAGAAGGTTGGGAGTATGCCTGGGAGGGGTGTGTCACAAAGAGAGTACATTCGTGGTATGTCTCAGTTTCTCTCAGCTGAGCATCCTGGGAAAGTATGCATGGGAGGTGCGCTGACATAGAATCATAGGACTGGAAGAGACCTCAAGAGGTCATCTAGTCCAGTCCCCTGCACTCATGGCAGGACTAAGTATTATCTAGACCATCCCCGACACGTGTTTGTCTAACCTGCTCTTAAAAATCTCCAATGATGGAGATTCCACAACCTCCCTAGGCAATTTATTCCACTACTTAACCACCATGACAGTTAGGAAGCTTTTTTCTAATGTCCAACCTAAATCTCCCTTGCTGCAATTAAATCCCACTGCTTGTCCTATCCTCCGAGGATAAGAACAACAATTTTTTCCCCTCCTCCTTGTAACCACCATGATATGTCTGGAGCTGTGGAGGAACTCACAAGAGTGAGTGGGTTATTATTACTGTTTGAGATTACATGGAGGAAGTAACAGTTCGATGCAGCGTGAACCACCAGCAGCTTCCCTGTACTGGTCCTGCTCTCAGCCACCAAAAGTCCCCTGATAAACATGTGTTAGGCAGAGTCTGATGACAAATTGTGATCAGTTCTGCAAACCTTTATTTCTTTAAGTATCTGCATTGAAGTCAGTGGACTATGGGCCTGATTCAAACCTACTGAAATCAGCGAAAGATTTGGATCAGGACCAATGTGATTAAGAGTTTCTAAACTGGGCCCATTACTTTACTTCTTGTTTGTTAGCATAAAAATGGTGAAGGCCAGGACTCAAGCATTTTTTGAGGGGTAGCTGGTTTTTGGTAGTGTGCAGTGCGATGACACAGAGAACCCCTCCCATGAAAAATCCACCTTGCAGAGTTTTCTCACATCAGAACATTGTTGAGGCTGGGTTTGCTCCCCTATAAAATGAACAGGCGGATCTGTCACCATGGCCCTCAGATCCCACAAGACATTCATGGATCTTGTGTGATTTGTCAGAGACCTGGATCATGCAGCTGTCCTGGAATGTCCCTTAGGGGTGGTTCCACAGCATGGAGGCAGCTCTTTAGGAAAGTTAATATCGCCTCAGGGATTTTCCTAAATATTCCATCTAGGGCTGTTGGGAGTGGGGGTGAGGCATGTATCTCCTGAATCCAGCCCCAACCCTGCACCCTCCCTAGGTACAGGTTTCTGTATCTGTGGAGAGCTTTCTTTAAGGATGGAGAGGGAAGGTGTGTGTGGAGGATGCATTCCGTACACACAGGAGATGATGATGTCTGCTTTTGAAATTTCTCCATATGTCCCCTTTCCTTGAACTGAGGCCTCTGAAATCAAAGCAAGTATGAGTAGCTACATGTAGCTCTATCTTTAGGTTAGGTTTATGTGCCTGATTGCTTCTCCATATTTAAGGCACAATACATACTTTGGAGAAGTCACAGTTCATATTTTAAGATGTTTCATCACTCAAGGCCACAGCTGGTCAATTGCAATCAACCAAAGACATAATGACTGTAAACAAAGAACAGTTCTTTATATCACAGAAACTGACACACTTGCACTCAGTTAATGCACCACTTAAAAAGAGACGAAAATAAGCAGCCCCTGCAAATACCATAACAATACACAATGATATATTGCTTCATCACTCCATTTGATACAATGTTAACACAAAAACAAAACAAAGCCAACTTATTACTGTGTCTTGGTCACATTTGTATGAGAGATGCTATTGGTACAGTCAAAAGGACAAAAAACCCAGTGTTTGTATTAAAATTTGTGCTGGCATATTTTAATAAAACAATATTGTTCACTTATAAGGGATTTAAGTAAGAAAAAATAACATTGTTTAAGATGCATAGGGCTAGGTCATCAGCTGAAGCTGATTACCTCTTCAGCTGTGCCAAGAGTGGACGGCTTAAAGGGGGCTGTGACGGGCTGGATCACAGAAACCCCCTTGGGAGCTGCCACCCGATGTGCAAAGACTACCCCTGCTCCTGTTTTCCCTGCCAGCTCAGGACTGCAGCACCCTGTCTTGCTGAGCCAGACACTCCAGTCCACTCCAACACAGACCCAGGGTCTGAATCACTTGTCCCAAAGCTGCAAGTTTACCTGAAAACAGCTCACAGAAGTGTGCTTGTCTTAGCACTCAGATGCCCAACTCCCAATGGGGTCTAAACCCAGATAAATCCATTTTACCCTGCATAAAGCTTATGCAGGGCAAACTCATAAATTGTTCGCCCTCTATAACACTGATAGAGAGATATGCACAGTTGTTTGCTCCCCACAGGTATTAATACATACTCTGAGTAAATTATTAAATAAAAAGTGATTTTATTAAATACAGACAGTAGGATTTAAATGGTTCCAAGTAGTAACAGACAGAACAAAGTGAGTCACCAAGTAAAATAAAATAAAATGTGCAAATCTATGTCTAATCAAGCTAAATACAGATAATCTCACCCTCAGAGATGCTTCAGTAAGTTTTTCTCAGACTGGACACCTTCCAGGCCTGGGCACAATTCTTTCCCCTGGTACAGCTCTTGTTCCAGCTCAGGTGATAGCTAGGGGATTCTTCATGATGGCTCCTCTCCCCTCTCTGTTCTCTTCCACCCCTTTATATATCTTTTGCATAAGGTGGGAATCCTTTGTCCCTCTGGGTTTCCACGCCCCCTCCCCCCCACTGGAAAAGCACCAGGTTAAAGATGGATTCCAGTTCAGGTGACATGATCACATGTCACTGCAAGACTTCATTGCCCACTTGCCAGCACACACATATACAGGAAGACTAACAGGTAAACACAGCCATCTGCAGACAATGGTCCTTGTTAATGGGAGTCATCAAGATTCCAAACCATCATTAATGGCCCAAACTTTACATAATTACAAAAGGCCCTCAGAGTTATATTTCATATTTCTAGTTTTAGATACAAGAGTGTCAAGTATCAGAGGTATGCATCCGAAGAAGTGGGCTGTAGTCCACGAAAGCTTATGCTCTAATAAATTTGTTAGTCTCTAAGGTGCCATAAGTACTCCTGTTCTTCTTTTTGCGGATACAGACTAACACGGCTGTTACTCTGAAAAGTATCAGAGGGGTAGCCGTGTTAGTCTGAATCTTTAAAAAGTAACAGAGTGTCCTGTGGCATCTTTAAGACTAATAGAAGTATTGGGAGCATAAGCTTTCGTGGGTAAGAACCTCACTTCTTCAGATGCAAGTAATGGAAATCTCCAGAGGCAGGTAAGATTTCCATTACTTGCATCTGAAGAAGTGAGGTTCTTACCCACGAAAGCTTATGCTCCCAATACTTCTGTTAGTCTTAAAGGTGCCACAGGACCCTCTGTTACTTTTTACAGATACAAGAGTGGTACATTTATACAAATGGGATGATCACACTCAGTAGATTATAAGCTTTGTAATGATACCTTACAAGAGACCTTTTGCATGAAGCATATTCCAGTTACATTATATTCATTTATATTTTTATAAAACTATTCCAGTTACATTATATTCACTACTTATTATGTTTTTATAAAACCATGTAGACTGCACAACGTCATAGGGGCTTTAAGCTACTACTGTTGGTTCCAGAGGTTTAGCGGAAGCCATCTTGGCTCTGGCATAACTTAGGGCAGGTGAGGACTGTCTTAAATTATGCCGCTGTCCAAACCCCAAGGATCAGCGATGCTCTGGCCACCTCTCCTTTTCCCATACCCCCTTCCCTTTGTCACACCACCTGGAGATTCCTCCACCCCAGGGGATGCCTCATCTGGGTAGATCAGCTAGCTTTCCAGCCTCTTTGCATCACCTGATTAGTGCAAAGCAGAGAGAATGGGGTTAAGGATCTGGTTCAGTATTTCAAGCTGAAGCAAACTCATGTTGTGACCAACTACAACAAACAGTTCAATAAATCTGTCAGCCCCAGCTCACATAATTCAGTTACCGTCCTGCAAAGCTGTATATGGAGAAGGCACAAAAAACAAAGAGCACTCAACAAAAAGTAAACAATTTGTTCATTTTCTTTAGCAGCTTCTTAGTAAAGGAAAACACTGGTAACTTCCTTTTTATGTATGTATAGTTAGCTAGAGATGTTTCCCATATGCAGGAGAAATGCCTCAGCCTTGCTTTAGTATTTACTTGGCACTTAGGACTTATTTATTACTTCATATACTAGGTTCTAATGGCAGTTAACACACAGTTATGATGGTGAAATGATGTAGGATTCTAAAAGATATAAACTGTACTTCACATTAAACTTTAATTTGCTGCCAAGCTCACAGCCTTCAGTTTTCCCAACAAGCCTCTCCTTGAGCTACATGGTGGATATGGTACTCCACTGGCTGCATCAGCTCTTAGGTGGACCCAGGCAGTCCTGCAGCCCAGCACCAGCATGGAGGGGGAATAAAGTCATGATTTTCCTTCCCTGTCCTTTCCTGCTCCTTTTGAGGTGATTTACACTCAGTCATACAGAGGGAACAGTCTCCTGCACTCCCAAGCACAGGGACTGCAATTGCTCCTGGTCATTGTAAAGAGCTTAGGGTTGATAGTTCCTTGCACTACTCACCATGCCCCAGTAAAAGCCCCAGGTACACTATGACCCCAAATGGCTTAATAGTAAAATGGGTCCAATTATATGATTTGGCCACTAAAGAATAATATAGGGTCATTACCCATTTGTAATTCATTCCTATATAATTCAGGGCTTTGCCTCTCATGAAATAATAATACTGGAGAAGGAGTTAAAGTCTGGATCTAAAAGTTAATGCAGCTAATTAGAGCTGGTTGGGAATTTTTTGACAAAACATTTTTTTTTTTTTGTCAAAAATGATCATTTATTGAAACAAAATGTTTTATGGTAAAGGGTCAGTTTTGAAAAATTGCTTGACTAAACTTTTTGGGGAAAAGGTAGGAAATTGTCGAACTGTCCCATTCTAACATTTTTGGGGAGGCTGGGGGTGAATTTTCCTGATTTTTTACATTTTGTCCTGCTTCAAGATGGAACATTTGTTGAAATCTCAAAAATTTTAACAGGATGGGAAAACCGTTTCCTTCCTACCTCTACTTCTAATATTCAGAAAGGTTTCGATCTGGAGTGGGGGGTTGTAAATAATACCTCATTTCTTTCCACACCACCTGCCATTTCCATTCAAATAATTTTATTTTGAGAATCAGAGATAGAGAAGAAAAACAAATAGAGTGAATATTTTAATGATATAGTTGCTTTCAGGTCACTGAGCAATGGAAAGATTATTACAGGTAGATAGCAGTCTGGAAAAGGTTAGGCAGTTGGGCTACCTGGTTATGTGAGTTAGCATGGATGAGAAATGACAGTCAGATTGCAAAAATATTATATTATATTTCATACAAATATGCTTTTCTACTACCAATATCTATCCCTTCTCTCACCCAATGTAAACACTGAGGGGCTATGGCATTGGGCTGCAATATCAAATTAGGTCACTAGGCAAAGGTACAGCAGAGGATCCATTTTTTTTTGATGACTGGATGTTATCTCCTCTTAGAAAAGCAGTAAACATTAATTGTAGAGGAAAGCTTGGACCAAGCTTTTCTGTCTCAATAGACATCCTAGAAAATCTTTACTCTGTGGCAATCCCCTTCTCAAATCTAATGTATTTGACTGCAATAGGTGCAGGATCAGGACCCCAAACCACTTGTGCTAATTAGCAGGAGTGCTGTACACAAGACACGAGAAGTAATTCTTCCACTCTACTCTGCACAGATTAGGCCTGCCCACAGGGTTTGCAATATACAGGAGTATTGTGTCCAGTTCTGGGGGCAACATTTCAGGAAAGATGTGAACAAATTGGAAAAAGTCCAGAGGAAAGCAACAAAAATTATTAAAAGGTCTGAAGAAGAGAAGACTAAGAGGAGACATAACAGCTTTTTAAGTACATAAAAGAGAAGGGATAGGACAAAAAGCAATGGGCTTAAATTGCAGCAAGGACAGTTTAGGTTGGACATTAGGAAAAACTTCCTAACTGAGAGGGTAGTTAAGCACTGGAATAAATTGCCTAGAGAGGTTGTGGAATCTCTATCATTGGAGATTTTTAAGAGCAGGTTAGACAAACACCTGTCAGGGATGGTCTATATCAGCCATGGCTTCCTAGCCAATGAGAGCTGTGGGAAGCAGTGGCCAGCATGTCCCTGTGGCCCATGCCACTTTCCGCAGCTCCCATTGGCCGGGAACAGCGAACCGTGGCCACTGGGAGCTGTGGGCAGCCGTGCAAATGTAAACAAACTGTCTGGTGGCCCACCAGCAGATTACCTTAATGGGCTGTGTGCAGCTCGCAGGCCGCAGGTTGCCCACCTTTGGTCTAGATAATACTTAGTCCTGCCATGAGTACAGGGGTCTGGACTAAATGACCTCTCAAGGTTCCTTCCAGTCCTATGATTCTATAATAAAGGACAAGCTCCATTAAGTAAGTACCATTAGTAGAGTCTTCTCCTCTGTGTGAACTAGCCACTTCTAGGGGACAACACAAGTGTAGACCTACATTAATGTTCCCCATGAGAAATTGGCCAGCCATTGTAAGAATGGAATTTTCTATGCAGTGTTTGTTTGATAGTCTTGTTCAAAACTATGTTTTAAATGTTTGTGATTCCTATATTAAAGCTGTAAGACCATTTTATATTTGGACCCAAACTCCCATGCATTGTGTGCCAAATGACCTCCCTCTGAACTCAAATCTCTCCTTAAATTATACTTCTTCCAAGCCTTTCCAGTGCAATTCCCTGTTGATATCTGTACTGGTTTAGGATAGAACCTTCTGGTGTATTATATGTGTTTGAATTGTACCATTTGTGGTTGATGTGGGGGCCTGATTTTGTAAGCCTCTGAATTCAGAGGGCTCACAACACTTACTCATGTAACTTCACTTACACACATAGTCCTATTAACTACAATGGAACCGCTCATAGAAGTAAAATTACTAACATTAAGCAGTTGCAGAATCAGGCCTTTATATTGCAAACCCCGTGGACGGGGCTGTTTCTTCAGCATTAAAGTTACTGATCACAGTTAGCCAAATAAAAATAAATAAATAACAATAAGCTACCGTAGAGCGTTTGTGGGAAAATCTAGCTACAAATGTAATTATCATAATTAAAATCAAGTTAAAAAACAATTTATAACTAAAAATTATTTTAATATACATAAAACTAGTGTATAAAAATATTTTAGTTCTCTAGTTTATTCCTTGAAGCCCTTTAAATACAGGAAATATAAATAAAAAATTAGACATTATGTCGCATATGAAACAATGAATTAAATATCTGCTCAAATATTTTCCAATAATCTAATATAGTTCAATAAAGATGAAAGTATTCTTTTCTGTAACCTGAACTGAATTATTTACTCATTAATGCACTCTATTCAGTTGTGTTATCATATACATTAAATGTATTATTAAAATTTACAAGGAAATGACCATGAAATCAATTGCTGTGATAAAGTCTACAATGCTCTGATAATTACAAAAATAGATTAAAGAGCACATATATTTAGGATGAGCACAAATATTTAAGATCCTGAAAAGTAACTTTGATTCTATATTGAGGAAGACATCCTTCAACTCCTTGAGTGATAATAAAGTAAGTTTCAAACAGGATGTTTCCAAGAAACTTTGTCTTACATAAAAGAATAGCAACTATAATCTCAAGAGGACAGTAAATGATGATATACATTTGGATCTTGTTTTGGGGCTTCTTCTCATACTATCTAGGAGGTAATATTGCCATGAATGTATTTTTTTTCCTGTGTATACTATTTTTCTTGCTTCTCCCTCATCAGAAAAGTCTATAATTTTTGGAAGGCTGATATAGATCAGAACGGCATGGGCCAAGAAAGCCAAGATCGTCTTGATAACATCCATACTTTGAACTCATCAATACACAGATTTAGGCTAACTATCCTGGTGGTACATACTTTAAAAAAAAATCAGTTGAAACATTCTGTGCTTGCATGCATACCATTTTCAGTCTGAGTTGTATTATGCACTAATGCAAATGGTGAGCATCATCTTTCAGAAGGAAGAAAAGGTCTGTTAACACTCTCAGGCAAGAATGGATTCATTTTTATCTTAATCCATCTTGTATAAAAGTATTTCGTCCCCTTTGATGTGGTATAAATGAAGTAAAAACATCATACTTTACCCATGGAAATCAAGCGAGTGGCCATTCCTTCTTTTGCACGGATGTTAACAGAGGCCTTGTCTACACTACGAGAGTAGTTCGATTTTACTTAAATCGAATATTTGGAATCGATATTGCAAAGTCGAACGTGTGTGTCCACACTAAGGACAGTAATTCGACTTTGTGAGTCCACACTAACGGGGAAAGCGTCGACATTGGAAGCGGTGCACTGTGGGCAGCTATCCCACAGTTCCCGCAGTCCCCGCTGCCCATTGGAATTCTGGGTCGAGCCACCAATGCCTTCTGGGTAAAAAAATGTGTCGAGGGTGCTTTTGGGTAACTGTCGTCATCCATCCATCACTCACTCCCGCCCTCCCTCCCTCCCTGAAAGCGCCGGCGGGAAATCATTTCGCGCACTTTTCAAGTCATTGACAGCGCGGACGCCACAGCACTGTGAGCATGGAGCCCGCTGCAACCATCGCTGCAGTTGTGGCCGCTCTCAACGCCTCGCAGCTTATCATACAGGTTGCCCTGAGGCAGATGCAGAAAAGTCAGGCGAGGAGGCTACGTCAACGCGGTGATGGCCTGAAGTGTGAGAGTAGCACAGACCTCTCAGAAAGCAGGGGACCCAGCGCCGAGGACATCACGGTGGCAATGGGTCATGTTGATGCCGTGGAACGGCGATTCTGGGCACGGGAAACAAGCACTGAGTGGTGGGACCGCATAGTGCTGCAGGTCTGGGATGAATCACAGTGGCTGCGAAACTTCCGCATGCGGAAGGGAACTTTCCTTGAACTTTGTGAGTTGCTGTCCCCTGCCCTGAAGCGCAATGACACCCGGATGCGACCAGCCCTGACTGTCCATAAGCGAGTGGCCATAGCCCTCTGGAAGCTTGCAACGCCTGACAGCTACCGGTCAGTCGCGAGCCAGTTTGGGGTGGGCAAATCTACCGTGGGGGTTGTTGTGATGCAAGTAGCCAAGGCAATCGTTGATGTACTGCTGCCAAAGGTAGTGACCCTGGGAAACGTGGAGGCGATCATAGATGGCTTCGCAGCGATGGGATTCCCAAACTGCGGTGGGGCCATAGATGGAACTCACATCCCTATCCTGGCACCGGACCACCAGGCCAGCCAGTACATTAACAGAAAGGGCTACTTTTCCATGGTGCTGCAAGCACTGGTGGACCACAGGGGACGTTTTACCAACATCTACGTGGGATGGCCGGGCAAGGTTCATGACGCTCGTGTTTTCAGGAACTCTGGTCTGTTTAGACGGCTGCAGCAAGGTATTTACTTCCCGGACCACAAAATAACTGTTGGGGATGTGCAGATGCCTATAGTCATCCTCGGGGACCCAGCCTACCCGCTAATGCCCTGGCTCATGAAGCCCTATACAGGTGCCCTGGACACTGAAAAAGAACTCTTCAACTACCGGCTGAGCAAGTGCAGAATGGTGGTGGAGTGTGCTTTTGGACGTCTCAAGGGGAGATGGAGAAGCTTGATGACTCGCTGTGATCTCAGCGAAACCAATATCCCCATTGTTATAGCAGCTTGCTGTGTGCTCCACAATCTCTGTGAGAGCAAGGGGGAGACCTTTATGGCGGGGTGGGAGGTTGAGGAAATTAGCCTGGCTGCTGATTACTCACAGCCAGACAGCCGGGCGATTAGAAGAGACCAGCGGGAAGCGCTGTGCATCCGGGAGGCTTTGAAAGCAAAGTTCCTGAGTGAGCAGGGTAACCTGTGACTTTCTAATTTTGTGTACAGAGAAGCCTTCACCCCACTTCCAACACACGTTTCAAAATAAAAATAGTTCTACTTTGTTAAAGCACACCGTTTTCTGTAATACTGTTTTCGCGGGAATTTTTTAAAACTGGGACGCAGACTGTGGTGCGGAGCGGGTGTAGTGTAGTCGCGCGAATGCAGCTTCTAAACTGAAGGACTGACAGGCTCCGGTGCGGTGGGATGGTTCTTTCAACGGAGCCTGTCACCCCTCCTGATAGGGACTGTGTGTATGGGGGTACTATGTGACTTTGTGGCGGGGGGGGACGCTTACAGATCCCCTGCTGTGTGGCTCTGTGATCCTGCCTAAGGACCGCCGCTTCAGATCTCTAACTGCCCTCCCGTGCCACAAAGTCACAGAGCAACCCACCTCCCACCACATAACATGAAAAGAACCTCCCAGACTAACCAGGGTAAGTAGTCACTGCATCACTGCACTATGTATGTGCCCTGCTGCTGTGCCTGCCCCCGACTATGTACCCTGCCAAAGGTGACTGTCCTGTCCAATTACCAACCCCCTTTCCCCCCCTCCTCCAAAAGAACATGATGGAAACAGTAGTTAACAGAAACATATTTTTTATTAACAACTACACAGGGGACTGGGAAGTGAAACTTGGACGGGGGCTTGTGTCAGGCGGGAAGGAAAGAACTTGTCAAACTTTGGGGACTGAGAGCCTTCTGCTGCTCGAGCTCTCTGCAGGGGTGCAGTGAGAGTTAGCAGGGACTCTGCCGCCTCTCCTTCTGTGCACTTTGGGTGAAGGGAGTATGGGACTTGGTGGCGGGGGAGGGCGGTTAGAGATGGACTGCAGCGGGGCTCTGTCCTCCTGCCTCCGTTCCTGCAGAACATCCACAAGGCGCCGGAGCGTGTCCGTTTGCTCCCTCAGTAGTCCAAGCAGGGTTTGAGTCGCCTGCTGGTCTTCCTGACGCCACCTCTCCTCCCGATCCATGTTGGCTTGGTGCATTTGGGACAAGTTCTCCCGCCACTGGGTCTGCTGTGCTGCCTGTGCTCTGGAGCAGGCTATAAGCTCGGAGAACATGTCCTCCCGTGTCCTCTTCTTCTTATGCCTAATCCTCCCTAGCCTCTGGGAGTGTGATGACAGGCTAGGTTGTGAGACAGTCGCAGATGGGGCTGTGGGAATGGGAAAAAGGGAGTGAATTCCTCAGAAAGATAAATGTAGTTGTGAACAAAGAACATAGTCTTTCTCTGTGAACAGGACCATGCACAGCACCTATCACATGCGCACTCAGCACAAGGTCGAATTCTCGGCCTTCGCATTCACTGTCTGTGGTTTTGCAGAGCACTTTTGAGAACCCTGTCAGGACAACGGAATTTCTGTTGCAGGCAGACATGGTAAGCCGTAGATTCGTGGCAGCTTAAAACTTTAATATTAGCAATGGCCTCATTTCACATTGAAATCAATGTCGGTCCCTGCTGCCAGCAATCCGGCAAGCAGGAAGTTTGCTCCTGTCCCACACCCTCGCGGCTGTCCCCGGGAACGATCCCTTTCGGCTGACCCTTTCCCGCCTCCACCGCGTGGCTGCAAACCAGCCAACACTAATAACATTCCCCTACCTCATTCAAAGCAGGTCTTCATGAGCGACATCACCCTCATGAGGATCTCTGAGAGCGACAGACAGAGAATGCTCCGGGAAAGCCTCCAAAGACCAGGGCCGTATGCCGCCATGCTGTGCCAAGCAATGATTCCGGAGTACTTGCTAGTCTCGTGGCGCGGCAACGTGTCCTACTACGGAGGACCCAATAAGGCCGCTCTCCCCAAGAACCTAATGCAGCGGATTTCAAATTACCTGCAGGAGAGCTTCCTTGAGATGTCCCAGGAGGATTTCTGCTCCATCCCCGGACATATAGACCGCATCTTACTGTAGCTGCAGTAGCAGGGACTACACAGTAGAGCGGCTTGGGCAGGACAATCATGCAAAACCGGACATTGCTAGATTTTTTTGAAATACTTGCACTGCCCATGACTGAACCGTTAAGTTATTCAAAGTAATCATGAGAAACCCATTTTTTACATTGTTAATAATCATGTTCTGTTACAAATAAATGTTTAGATGTTTACAACACTTACTGGATGATCCTTCACCAGATTCTGTGTCCGGGGTAACGGCTGGGGAGGGTTGGTAGGGGATCTCTGTAAGGGTGATGAAGAGATCCTGGCTGTCGGGGAAATCAGCGTTGTGAGCGCTGTCGACTGCCTCGTCCTCCTCATCTCCTTCCTCATCTTCCCCGTCCGCTAACATGTCCGAGGATCCGGCCGTGGACACTATCCCATCCTCAGAGTCCACAGTCAGTGGTGGGGTAGTGGTGGCGGCCGCACCGAGGATGGAATGCAGTGCCTCGTAGAAACGGGATGTCTGGGGATGGGATCCGGAGCGTCCGTTTGCCTCTTTGGTCTTCTGGTAGCCTTGCCTCAGCTCCTTGATTTTCACGCGGCACTGCGTTACATCCCGGCTGTATCCTCTCTCTGCCATGTCTTTAGAGATCTTCTCATAGATCTTTGCATTCCGTCTTTTGGATCGCAGCTCGGAAAGCACGGACTCATCGCCCCACACAGCGATGAGATCCAAGACTTCCCGATCAGTCCATGCTGGGGCCCTCTTTCTATTCTGAGCTTGCACTGCCATCAGTGCTGGAGAGCTCTGCATCGTTGCCAGTGCTGCTGAGCTCGCCACGATGTCCAGACAGGAAATGAGATTCAAACTGGCCAGACAGGAAAAGGAATTCAAATTCAAATTTTCCCGGGGCTTTTCCTGTGTGGCTGGTCAGAGCATCCGAGCTCGTACTGCTGTCCAGAGCGTCAACAGAGTGGTGCACTGTGGGATAGCTCCCGGAGCTATTAACGTCGATTTCCATCCACACCTAGCCTAATTCGACATGGCCATGTCGAATTTAGCGCTACTCCCCTCGTCGGGGAGGAGTACAGAAGTCGAATTAAAGAGACCTCTATGTCGAACTAAATACCTTCGCGGTGTGGACGGGTGCAGGGTTAATTCGATGTAACGGCGCTAACTTCGACATAAACGCCTAGTGTAGACCAGGCCAGAGAAGATAGCCTGCATGACTGGAAGGTATCTATGATATTAAACAGTTCATGGGACTGTGAAGTGCTGAGAGTGATCATGCAGAGCAACAGGCCACAGGAATGCAAATCATCCACAAAGCCAAAAGTGGAGCTAGCAGGTGGCCTCTCCTATTCATCTGATGTCAACACACTGTTCAGATCAAGCCCTTTTAACATCTGGGTAGGCCCACTATTGCTTTTAATTAAATATAATACAGTCATCCAATGTTCTTGCATACAAATAAACCACACAGTAAAAAGCATATCTTCTGCACTCTGAGGGTCACTATAGTTATATAAATAAATATTGCCATTTAACTCAGATTGTAAGGTAGTGTAAATTTCAAATGTTTTCCATATACTATTCAATGTTCTACAGTGGGAGCTTCTTTGACATTTCAGTGACTGACCATATTTCCATGGAAATGTTCTTGTTCCTTCATAGGATTTAGAAAAAATGCCTAATAATTAACTTTTTATTTTTAACCTTTGAAACATTTCCACTGGAAAAGGTTTTGAACAGAAACATTTGTTCTCAAAAATTAGTTTACAGACAGAATGTAACTGCGGTAACCTATAAGCCATGGAAACTGTCATAATGTATAATTACATTATTTCTGACGTCCCAATCAGTAGCAAAAACCATCTGTAACTGTAATACTACTACAGTAAAATTATAATTAAATCTGTTCAGTAATGAGTAAAAAGACATTTCAAAAATATAATTCAACTCCCTCCCTTTTGAGTGTGCCAAAGATCTTTTTCAAATATAATAAGCTTTTAAAAGAGACAAAGACAGAGAAAGCATGCACTCAGTGGAAGCACAAACATCTACACATAGACATGCTTTTGAAAACCCTTTATTAGTATTGAATTCAAATACATTTATCATTAAATTATTTTTCTTATTTGTGATATCTTTGAAAAAAAACAAAACTTCTCTTTTAGGCCCCAGTTCAGGAAAACGCATAAGCAAATCTTCAGTCCATCCTTTTTCAGGACAGAATTTAAACACATACTGAACTTTAGCCCCATGAGACTTAAGCACATGCTTAAAGTTAAGCACATCAAGTGCTGTCCTGAACAGGGACTGAAAAATAGGTGAAAATGTTGAAAATAATACATAATTGTAAAGAACTGGCTCAGGAGAGGCAAGTAATAGGATATGGAGCATTTAAACTCAAGGTCACTAGGTCACAAGTTGGTAATAGACAGAGTTTTCCACTTGAGTGATGGCCATTCAATAGCCTGTGTAAAGTGAGATATATGTTCTTTTCCCTGGTAGACAAGCTGTAATCATCACAAAAATTCTCATACAATTTACTCTCCCCTCCCCCCAATCAGAGCAGAACTCTGCATAGAACTAGCTTCTCATTCTAGAGTAGTCCTTTCAAGTCAGGGTTGAGGCACATTAATGGGGCAGTGCTGGGAACTGACACTGCCCATCTGTTCTGGGGATCTTCACTCTCCCTTCTCCAATTCTGAGATTACTAAATTCTTGCTTAATTTAAAAAAAATAGAGAGAGTGCAAAGGAGTCAGAGACATTCAAAACTTCCTCCATTTCCTGAGTCAACAGCAAGTTTTTACAGCAAAGGGGTGAATTATATACTGTAGCATTTCTTCTCTCTACTAGGGCCATTGCCATCATCCAGCAATTGTGCCTCATTAATGCACAACATTTTTATCATAGCTTATAGATTATCTGTGTATCATTTATTTATTCTGGTGCAAAATGTTGGATATTTGTGTCTAAAGGCAGCTGTACCATAACAAAATAAAACAAAACCAATGGAAACACAAAAGGATACATTTTCAGAGTGAACCCAGGTTCATCTGCATAACTCCCTTTGATTTTAATGGGGTTTCTGTAGCTAGAAAGTCCTAACAAATTCATTCAAAATGGATGGCTATGTAACATCACCCAATGCTCAGTCTAAATATATATGTAGTCATTGTGTGGCAAAGAAGTTCTTTGGCAGGCAGAGGCAACACTTATGGGGGCATACAGGGTCACATTTGCTTGGTTTGGCTTGTGCTGAGTATGCTCATACAGACTGAGCATGCTCAGTAACATCTAATGAAGCACTGCCCTCACTCTGCCCTCCACCACTATCAGCAGGCATGGGTCAGTCCTCTCTGCCTACAGGAAGAAAAGAAGTTGAAAGAATGGAGCATGTCTAAAATGAAAGGCCCAGTACTGCTCCTGCTGAAGTCACTGGGAAAACTTCTATTGACTTTAACGGAAGCAAGTCTAGGCCTGGAAGGAAGGAGATGAGATTTTTCTTCTCTTTCATGTACATTGTATCTTTTTGTTGTTGATGTTGGTTGTTGTCTCTAATGTGGGGAGAAAGAGGCTGAGATGACCTTTGGCCTGTGTGTTCAGGATTTTCAAGATGTTTGCTAGCAGCTGAGTCAGAGCATAGGGATTGCAAAAACCTAACTGAATGGAGAGATTTCTCTAGTCATATGGCTATTGAAATATAGGTGTACAATGATTATGCAAATCCCTTCACTCTGATTAGCTGGTAACCATTATTCAATCAGATTACAGGTACTCACATAGTTAAGAAAAAGCTACATATTGATTATGTAAATCACACACCCAGCACCAGTGTTTCAGAGAATTGCATAAATGAGGAAAAGCCTGTACAATTTTGCGTCAGTAATTGTACAGAATTTCTGCACTCTGACAGCCTGAGAATTTTATTTCAGTATATTTATTATTAAAATAGTCTCTTGTGCCTTAATGAGACATGTCTATATACTTAATCAGAGGCATTATGAGCTCCATATCCTCTAGGTTTCTAAGTACATTTTTATATCCAATCATTGGTTACATAGTTTATAATCTCTTCAGTTCACAGTCAGAAACATCAACAAAAATAATCATATGGAGATCATTATTCCTTTGCTCATTGCTCTCCAAGATATTAAAAGCTCATAGATATAGGGTAAAATTTTGAAAAGCAGCGGAATGACTTAATTTAAGCTCCTAAGTCACTTAGGTGCCTTTTGAAAATGTTACCATAATCATTATATAAAATCCTTTAGGGAACACTAATATCTTTGAATGTAAAATATTGCAGCAATTTTCAGATATTAAGGACTAATTTTAATACCTAACTAAAAGCCTGCAAGTGTCAGTCTTTGGTTTTAAAGTGTTGTAAAACAGCTTAGACAATTGATATTTTTAAAGCCATGTTCTCAGTGCAGGTATTTCATTTCCACTTTGCAATAATGCTCATCTCTTTTCTTGGAAAGATCAGACTTACTTAAGCACTTGAGTCAATGGTATAGCATTTCAAACAGATCCTATTTTATTATAGCATCTAGACCTTTCTTTCATTCATGCCATTGTGTAATTGTATTTCAAGGTGCTATCTCTGTTTAAATACTTCATCGTCTATAGTATGTCGGTCAAATCTATTTTTGAAAATATGATACTCTTTAGGGGAATTTTGAAGCACATGTACAGATTTCAGCTAGATTAATTGCTGTAATGAAAATGCTGTTCCAGTGTATTTTATACCAAAGTAAGTATTTCTTTCAGAATTCAGTTAGACCTACAGGAATATATTTTGTATCTGATTAGCTAGAAGTGCCAGAGATATACAGCCTTACAGCAGGATCCCTCCAGTTCTGCTTACTGTGTTAATATTTTTAAACAGGAGATTTTTGTGACAACCTTACATAGGGGATGTGCATCCTCCTCTGCACTGCTCCACCTCTGGCTTATCAGGTGATGTCACTTCCTGCACAGGGGTGAGTATAAGAAGAATGCTGTCCTTGTACCCATTTACATATGCTTCCTCTTTGTAGCTTCTCCCTTATAATTATCATTTAGACTAGTAAGGGTTCTAGCTTGTAGCTCTGTGGGGCTGGAGCCATCATTTTATTCTCTTTGTACAGCGCCTAGCACAATGAGGTCTTGCTCCATGATCTGGGCTCTTAGGTCTTACAGTAATACAAATAATAGACAACAATAAGAGCAATGAGAACTTTTCAGGCAGAAGGTGGCTTAGCTGAATTCTTTCATTCTGACCGTAGTTTGAGAGATTACAATTCTTACATTGCTTCTGAATATTTGTAATTAATCTTGATTTTTTTCTGAAATGCAAAGTTAAGATTTTTGTTTTCACTCTGGCTATTTGTATAGTGTGCTCCTAGGTAGATATTGTTAATATATGTCACATCCTTTAATATTAAATGAATGATTTTTAGTTTGCCTTATCATGTTAGGTGTTGCTGACTGAAGTCTGATTTGTTCTGTAGATTATTTGAAGATATTGCACTCAAACAGGGAAAGTATCTTCACTTTATCTTATTTGAATTTCAGTTGACGTTTTTGATTATTTAAAAAACGTTAGTCATATAAGCGGAGTAGGAAATATCTTGTTGAAACATACCATTTTCAGTGCTGCCTGAAGGTTGAATGCTTTTTGAATTGGGATTATGTAAGATAGTTTGAAAGATTAACTTCCTTCATCATATTAAATATATAGGCCCTATGCATACAGTGGATAGCAAAAATACAAAACTTATAAGATTAAAAATGTAATTAAATAGAATTATCATTTTCATAATTTACAATAAAGCTTCTTTGAATTGGTCAGTTGATTTTCTTGTTATGCATCACTTATTTACGGACTCCTCTCTGTTCCTTTACCAAGATAACCTAAAACACCTCTCCCTCCCTCCAAGCCCTCCTATCCTTCCATCCTCTTGATACAGCACAACTTTAACTATAAAAAGCTTTACAATGTGTTATGTGACAATTCCCATATGGAGTCTTCGATGCCTGATTCAGCAACCTTTCTAATCCTATCTGGAAAAAGAATTCAGCAAAGGTCTCCATATTCAGTAAAAATCCAAAGATGAATATTTAGACATGTATAGACAGTTTAGAAGGGCAAATCTCCAGCAAGTTACCTTGGGGGTTTCTCTCATGTCCAACAGAAAAATATACATTTTCTGAACTACAAAGGGACCCATGTGGATTCCACTGTTAAGCAGAAGTAGCTAATGTTTGTCTGAGTCAAGTTGAGCCAAGTAAAAGACATTTCCAAAGAATTTAGACAGTTCAGAGAAACTTGTTCATCAAAAGGTCACAGATGATGGACACATCCACCAACAGTGCTCCCATCTGACCTTCCCTTTTTCACAGTTCAAACAGCTCAAGTTCAAACTGGAAGAGAGTTGGTATACAGAGCATAAGAAACACACATATATGTACAACTTATTATCCAAACTTGGGTCTCTCTGCTTTCAGTGCAACTAGGAATTTTATAAATATGCATAAACATTGTACTCTATCTATTACAGTCAATCACTTCTGCACTCAGATTCATCCAGGCCTTTCTTATTTTGTGCCCATCAACTAAAATACTCTATTTAAAGCAAAAATCAGGCCAGTGGTCATATCGAGCAGGTGGCAATATGTGGCTCACAGGTCTTATTTACAGCACATTATTCAAACCTTGCTCTGAAGACAGAATTATTAACTTCCTCATAGACAGAATTATTAACTTCCTTTTTCTATAGCACTCGTAACTATAATATCTAAGTTCTTTAACATTCATTATTTTATCCCGTGTGGTGAGGAGGTGGATTTATTTACAGTTTACATCTGAGGAGCTGAAGCAGAGAGATTAAGGTCTAAAAAGTTTCCCCTAATTTTGGGTGTCCAATTTTAGAAGCCAAGGACCTGATTTTTCAGAGAATTTAGCATTATATAGCACAACTATTCAAAGCTCAACTCCTATTAACGCCAGTTACAGCTGTGAGTGCTCAGCACTTCAGCAACTCAGTTCCCAGAGTCTCAAGTCAGGCAGCAGAAAATGAAGAACACACAATTAGTGACACCTGTGAAAAGTCTGGTTTAAGTGACTTGCTCAGCATCATCACATATGAATTCTGAAGCAAAGAAAGGGAAAGGCTCTAAGGGTATATCTACAGTGCAATTAAACACCCATGGCTGCCCCATGTCAGCCGACTTGGGCTATAGGGCTGTAAAATTGCAGTGTAAATGTTCCAGCTTGAGCTGGAGCCCCAGCTCTGGGACCCCAGGATAGGGAGAGCCTTGTCACACTGTCTGGAGTGGCTCATGAGTGTGAATGTCAACCTCCCGACAGACTGTCTAGGAATAGGTCACAGAACCCAAACTGGTTGTATGCTTGATAATTAGATTTCACCAACCAAGTAACAAGTGTGAACTCCTGAAGTACTATAACATCCTTAACATGGAGTCACAGACAGTCCCCTTGAGCACTCTGGTCTATCTTGCCATTACAGGTGGTCTCTTACACCAAAAATCACAATAATATTCAGGTTATTCCCAGTCCCAAAGGACTAGTCACTTACTCCAAGTCAACTGTACTTCAGATCTAAAACCAAAGACAGCCCTTGTAGCCAATCCTATAATAAACTATCTAAAGATTTATTAACTAGGAAAAATAAATGAGAGTTATTTAAAAGGTTAAATCACATAATCATACACACACAAATAAATTACAGTCTTATGTTTCAAAAGATAATAGAAACTTCTATAATAAATAAACACTATATGTCCTTTAGGGCTAACACAAGCTAAGCAGCAGGGGACCCCATGCTTATGCTTAGAAATCTTTGCACCTCAGAGTTTAGCATCATAAGGATAACAATTTCTCCTTAACAGGCATTTTTATTCCGTTCCCCCCAGCATTCAAGCTGTGCTGGGGCCAGGGCTTGTGCACCTACCCTCTTCAGGAGTGTGGGGGAAGCAATCAACAGTCTTTTGTCCACAATGGCTTGTCTGATATCTATAGACCTTTTTTTGTTGGGGAGGAGATAACATCTCTTGTGGTAAACTAGCATTTCACACTTAGTAATTCTTCTCCCCTGTCTGTGGAGTATTTACAGTGTTTGCAAACATTTTTATAGTTACTGATCACACATTTAAACATTGTCTTATATCATGAGATACAGCTATTATAAGGATTAATACATGCAGCATCCTACGAGCATTCAATAAAGACTAAACATATTCTTATAACACTAATATATATCTTAATAATACTAACACACAGGTAAGCTAGACTGGTTTCCAGCTATACATTTGTCAGTATTCAGTGAGGCCTGGGGCCTTGGCATGAGCTGGCAGAGGTCCTAGAGATAACAGTCTTCTTTTATATACAACCTTAATAATGTTGTTTTAACATAATATTTTTGGATATAATTTCCTAGACGTGTAAAAAAAGAAACAGAAATTCCATCAGGAGTCATCATATTAACACTCACATGGGTCAACACCAGGGTTGGAACCTTTAGATCCACCACACAGACCTCTGCCACTTGAGCTAATGGAACAACTGATAGCTGTAGTACGTTGTCATCCTCTATGTGGACCAGCACTAGCTGGGGATGGGTCACTTTGCCAGTGGGTTTCACAGATATTTGCTTATAGACAAGGAATAGCAAGACTCAGGAATCTTTGGTTCAATTCCAGGCTTTGGAGGGCAGTTTGCTGTAGTGGGCACAGAATCTTCTGCCCATTCCTCCACAAGCATAACTTCATCTTCTCCAACCTTCCTAGCCCAGTCCTGTCTCTTCTACATCTCTGGGTCCTCATCCCAGTCCCTTTCTTCTCACCTAGCTAGTTCCAGTCTTGACTCCTCAGGCATCTCATCCTAGTCCCAGTCTCCTTGCCCAAAAAAGTCCTAATCTCACACCTTTGGATTCTCAGTCCTAATCTCCTTGTCCAGACATTGCCAGTCTCCTCCCTCAACTCCACACTCTTTGCCCAGCCAGTCCCAGTTCTCCCTTTCCTGGATCCTCATCTAGTCTGTATCTCCGCATACCTGGGCCTCCAATTGCCTTTCATCACCACAGTACCATGCCCACTGGCTCTAGTCTCCCTCTCTGGGCTCCTTATCCAGTCTCAGTGTCTTCCCGCAACCTCCAGCTCCTTGTCTCAGTCTCTTTGTCCAACCAGTCCTACTCCTCCCATTGCACCCTGTCTCTCCACCAGATCTGTCTCTCCCTTATCTATTTCCATCCTGCCCCTTCGGGTCTCAGTCTGCTTCCCCAGCCACTTTCCCCAGCTCTTCATCCAGTCCCAATCTCCTTGCCACTTACTGGCTCCCAGCCAATCTCCCCTCTACTCATAGTTTCCCTCCCTGGCTTCCAGGCAAATCTGTGGATCACAGAATGACTGGCAGAGTGTTAAATAACGATGAGGACACGGTAGTCTGTGAATGGGATCGCTTGATAAACTGGGCCCATTCACACAAAACATTTTTATGTACTGCTGTTTGAAACAGATAGCAGGATCCACATGGCTAGTTAATGCATGGCAAGCTAGTGCCCTGTAGATTTAGATCCTGGCTTGCCACATCTTAAGTCTCCATGTAGACAAGGCCTTAAAGAGTTTAATCTGTTTAGTTTATCAAGAGAAAAATGAGAGGGGACTTGATGACCCGTGTATAAGTACCTTCATGAGGAGAAAATACCCGGCGTGCAAATGGCTAGAGGACACAGTCCTGGCTATTGTCTGTTTTTGAACATAATTACTGCTCCCACTAGTGCTCCACAAATGCTAGCTATGTAACAAGAGACAGGAAAAAGCGGGGACAAGCCTCCCACCCCCATTTCTGTACCTAGGCAGCTGGGCAGAGAGGAGAACATGTGCTGCCCCCTTTGAAAAGATGGCAGAATTACCAATGAGACTCTGGAAGACCTGAACCAACTAGAAAGCCGCCTAGTGGCTCTCGCTGTAGCTCAAGTTCTCTAGCGTGGACCATGGCTTAAAAGTCACAATGAGTCCCAGTGTGTATTAGAGACATCAGACAGTGGCACACAACTAGAAATGGTTGGCCAGGCATGTGCATGGCCCTATCTGAGCAAAGAGTCAGCCACAGGCTCAAGACCTCTACTGTTACAAGGGCTTCGGTAGTGGCACACTTCCTTCCTTGTCAGTATTGAATCATTACACTGTTGCAGTGTCTGTCTGAATGAATATCAGCCCAACAGGAAATAATCCATCCTACCATAGAAATTCAGGAGAATCACTGTGCATCTCATTGCAAGCCCTGAGGTCTTTCCCATGATCCCAATTGCCAGAGCAGGTAGAATCTGTGACTTCCCTCATAAGAGGAGGGAAAATTGTGGGTGGCCAATTTAATACCTCAAGTGGTATTACAAAATTATTAATATGGAAAAACCTCTATGGCTGCATGATAGGGCAGCCTTTAGAAGTTTCTGTAGGCTGGCAGCAGCAGAGTCTACTTTCTAATGCACATCGCCCTAAGAAACAAACAAAATCATAATATATTTTAAAATGGGAGGGGATGGTTATGTTACTGTTTGGAATTCCTTGTTAGGTTTCCTGGCTTCCACTTTCCTCCCTGCTGTTCCATACTTTCCCACCAACACTGTCACAGCTACAGGCTTCAACAGCCTTCATCTGCTGTTGAGATTTCTATAACTTCTTTTTTCCCTATTAAAAAGTACATTGGGAGCCCCTTAATGGTGCCTCTGTTGTTTTCTTTTAATATAAAAAGTAAGTTACAAGCCAGCACAGCCTTTGGTGAAATAAATGAGAAATGACAGCAACAAAAATTGAGGTTAAAAAGAGAAAATACCAGACAGTTTCCATCTTATTTCTATTAATATACATCTGTGAAGGCATTTTTTCAGGCCTTCTGATACTTTATCTCCCCTTTAACCTCTGACACACACACTTAGAAACACCTCCCATCTCTTCTCAGTTACACCTCACCTGTAGTCATATACTACATCTCTGCTATGGAACAGCCACTTCTGAAGAACAGGACATAAAATAAACTCTGAACATGAATGAGGACCTAGTCTCCTAAGGTGCCCTGCAAAGGTAAAGTTGTAGTAACTAAGTAGAAAGTAGGGTGAGAGGACTTCTTTTTTAACATGTTTTTGTAGCACATGGTTAAAACAAGCTTGTGCTTTACTTCCAATACAAGCAACACACATGATTATAACACCTTTTCTGGTCACTCCATTTAAAGTACTAGCATAAATACCATAAATAGTAACAGATATAAAAGCACCCCTTGACAGTCACTTGAGTGGATGCACAGACCACTGCATGGGCATACATTACGATATAGAGAATTTAACAATTTTCAATGCCCAACACCTCTTTTTAACAAACCATCAGTCAGATTTGTCTGGCATAGATTCAGTGAGCAGCTATTTTTTCCTGGCATCTGCAACCTTGTGTTTGCATTTATCTCATTGGGGTATATCTGAAGTTCTTAAAACCTTGAAGTTGCTGTATGCCCTGAAGCATGAAGATGTATATTCTTTCCAAAATCTTGTTTATTTTTTAATCCTTACTATTGTACCTGGATGTTCTTGTCACCCAACAAGTGTCCAATCCTTTTTTTTAATTCTGCTATTATCATGGGCAAGTATTGTTGTGGTTTTCTGTGGTCATTACATCTGGCTCATTGTGGCATGTTAGTTTTGGCACTGGTAATTGTCAAAGCTCTTAAATTAAGGGACAGACATCTCTCAGAGGTTGAAATGAATGAATTAAATGCATATTAAAATATAGCAAAAGATGGTATACACACCATTTTGTTCACATATTCTTCATTAGCAACAGACATAAGAAGATTAATTTATAGTGAACTATTTCATCTTTTTTCGTAGTCACAAAATGTCCCCGAGAAGATTAAAATTTTTGCAAATGTATGCCCTATTTTAAAGTATTTGATAAAACTTCTTGCAAATTTTGTTTAATCTAAGAGGGACTGCTCTTTGATAATTCAGTAGTCAAACTGCGTGGCTCAACTGTGATTGGTCACCTACGTCACATGGGGCTGTTTCTATTCTTTGACTGGATGAGGGCAGCTCTTATAGCCCCATTCATTCTTATAGCTCCTGCTTATGTACTTTACTGAATTATATCCATAATTAAGTGTCCTGTAGGAATGCTCGCAGAAAGCTTTCTATGAATATTCCAACACACAGCCTTAAAAATCACTTTCCGTGAACACAGATGGTAAAGAACTGTAAGTGATTCATGTCAGGAGTGCAGTCTTCATAGTCCCTTGTGCACGGAGTGACTTGGGGAGGGTCCACCCCACCCCTGAAATTCCCATAGGACAAAATTACTGCCCACTACTTGAGAGAGCAGCTAAATTGCATAACTTAGACCCCATAACTTCTTGAAAAACAAATTGTTGGATTTTTTTACTCTTGGGTTTTAATTCTGAAATATCAGTAGGAAATGATAGGGTTTCACTAGCTGCCATTATAGCTAATGTGACAGAAAACAGAGCAAATATTAGATTCAGTTGTCAAAATACAGCTACTTACCAGGACCAAAATAAATATTGTACTTCACAAATAAAGTATGTCTTTGCACTTTCTGCATAAAGGTAGCCAGGATTTGGCAAGCTTGTTCCTAAAATTCAGGAATGAATTGTAAATTCACATTGCAACTCAGACAAGGTCCTGTTTCATTCCATAATTCGTTCCCCACCTCCTCCTACTTCATAGATGATCGTGGGGGAGAGCAGGAAAATATACACTTCCAAAAAAACAGCATAATTTGTAGAGATATTACAGCAACAGATTTCAGAGTAGCAGCCGTGTTAGTCTGTATCCGCAAAAAGAACAGGAGTACTTGTGTCACCTTAGAGACTAACAAATTTATTAGAGCATAAGCTTTCGTGGGCTACTGCCCCCTTCTTCGGATGCATATAGAGTGGAACATATATTGAGGAGATATATATACACACATACAGAGAGCATAAACAGGTGGGAGTTGTCTTACCAACTCTGAGAGGCCAATTAAGTAAGAGAAAATTTTTTTTGAAGTGATAATCCAGCAAGCCCAGTACAGACAGTTTGATAAGAAGTATGAGAATACTTACAAGGGGAGATAGATTCAATGTTTGTAATGGCTCAGACATTCCCAGTCCTTATTCAATCCTGAGTTGATTGTATCTAGTTTGCATATCAATTCCAGCTCAGCAGTCTCTCATTGGAGTCTGTTTTTGAAGTTTTTCTGTTGTAAGATAGCCACCTGCAGGTCTGTTATTGAATGGCCAGACAGGTTAAAATGTTCTCCCACTGGTTTTTGAGTATTATGATTCCTGATGTCAAATTTGTGTCCATTAATTCTTTTGCGTAGAGACTGTCCGGTTTGGCCAATGTACATGGCAGAGGGGCATTGCTGGCACATGATGGCATATATCACATTGGTAGATGTGCAGGTGAACGAGCCCCTGATGGTATGGCTGATGTGATTAGGTCCTATGATGATGTCACTTGAATAGATATGTGGACAGAGTTGGCATCGGACTTCGTTACAAGGATAGGTTCCTGGGTCAGTCTTTTTGTTCAGTGATGTGTGGTTGCTGGTGAGTATTTGCTTTAGGTTGGGGGGTTGTCTGTAAGCGAGGACAGGTCTGTCTCCCAAGATCTGTGAGAGTAAAGGATCATCTTTCAGGATAGGTTGTAGATCTCTGATGATGTGCTGCAGAGGTTTTAGTTGGGGGCTGAAGGTGACAGCTAGTGGTGTTCTGTTATTTTCTTTGTTGGGCCTGTCTTGTAGGAGGTGACTTCTGGGTACTCTTCTGGCTCTATCAATCTGTTTTTTTCACTTCAGCAGGTGGGTATTGTAGTTTTAAGAATGCTTGATAGAGATCTTGTAGGTGCTTGTCTCTATCTGAGGGATTGGAGCAAATGCGGTTATATCTTAGAGCTTGACTGTAGACAATGGATCACGTGGTGTGTCCTGGATGGAAGCTGGAGGCATGTAGGTAAGTGTAGCGGTCAGTAGGTTTCCGGTATAGGGCAAATACTCACCAGCACCCACACATCACTTTGGTCCATGTATTTTGAATTGCTGTTAAAAAAATAAGGGCTTCTTGATATTATTTTACATTATTATTTTTATTTTCCAGGCTCAGAACTGTGACTGTGCTTAATCTCTAAATTAAGTGACTGATATTGAAGATACTGCAGTGATGAGAACAGTTGTGGAAGCTTAGTTAGATAGAGCCAGGGGTATTGGATATTCAACTCCATTCACTCGTGTCCTTGCTGAAACTGTTACTAAGGGTACTAATTAACACCAACTGGTGTGGTGGTTGGGAGAACACAGACTCCTGGCCTGAACTATGACCAGTAGGTCATTTAGTATAATGCCTAAACAACCACCTCATCCAAACATCCAGCTATTAACAAACCAGGCAGGGGTTGACCTGGTGACATAGAGGGGGACACCTCTAATTCTAATTACTAATCACTTCAGCTATTCAGTTCCTCAAAGCACAACCTCCTGTAGCTTTGTTAACCCAACATATAGCATTAGGGAAGTTGTTGCATTTAAGAAATTGCCTATGCTGGTAGGCTACACAAACAATCTACAATTATCTATCATGGGCATTTGAGTCTGCAGTCAGATGAAATCACTGAAAGGCAAGTTGTTAATTTATCATGTCATTATTATGAACATTTAGACTGACATTCAGTAGAAAAGTACACAGTGTCTTTCTCCCAACTCACTGAGAAAAGGATGACTTTTAAAAATGCAAGATAGAAGATTAAAGATGCTGTGTCAATTGCTATGGTGAAAAGAATTCAAATTTACATTTAGGGCTGGGACAGGTGAGGTATGTTAATGACTATTTCAGATCTTGACAAAGGTATTTTGGAAATTCAGTGAAACCTCACATTCTCATGCTGTCAGTCATTGCTCCCCTCATGTTTACATTCTTCAGACCACTTTGTGAGAAAGGCATCCTCTCCTGAACCCGCCGCACTTCCCAATCCTGACTGTCCAATTTACCAAATTCTTAATTTTGCAGACCATCATGAGGACTCTATAGCCCTCTGGTAGTCTATATACCATACTTTAAGTACAGCTGCTGAAGACTGTTAACCAGCATTTTGGTTTGAATTTGGTGCTCAGGAGAATGAGGGATAAATAATACCATTGGTTCCAAAAGGAATAATGCAGGTACCAAGAGATACATCAAACCAGTGATATCACTAAGATTGGGATTGGGACAAATCCAGGTTTTGGTTTTCTCCCTGATTCATTTGCTTCAACACACACACACCTGATATCTGTGTGTGTGTGCTTCAACACGCACACACACACATATATATGTACACACACAGGGCCGGTGCAACCTATTAGGCGACCTAGGCGGCCCTAGGGCACTAGGATTTGGGGGGCTGCATTTTCTTTGGCGGCGACCGCAGCGGCCGGATCTTTGCCCTGGTCGCCGCCGGCATTTAGGCAGAAGGAGCTGGGGCAGGGGGGCGCGGGGAAGGCCGCCTGCAGCAAGTAACGGGGGGGCGGCATGCAGGGGAACTCCCAGCCCCAGCTCACCTCTGCTCTGCCTCCTCCCCTAAGCACGCCGCCCCACTCTGCTTTTCTCCCTCCCAGGCTTGCAGCACCAAACAGTTGATTAGCGCCGCAAGCCTGGGAGGCGGGAGAAGTGGAGCAGCGATGGTGTGCTCGGGAAGGAGGTGGAGCAGAGGTGAGCTGGGGTGGGGAGCTGCCCACGGCTCCCCGGGCCGGGAGGGGAGCTGCCATGGGGGAGGTGCCTCAGGGCGGGGAGGGGGGTGGGGAGCTGCCGCAGGGCTCGAGGAGGGGGTGGAGCAGAAGTGAGCTGGGGTGGGGAGCTGCCGCACGGCTACCCAGGCCGGGGGTGGGGTGTGGGGAGCTGCCACGGGGGGGGCATCTCAGAGGGGGGTGCGGGGAGCTGCCGCAGGGCTCAGGGATGGGGGAGGGTGCAAGGTGGAAGTTTCACCTAGGGTGCGAAACATCCTTGCACCAGCCTTGTACACACACACCCATAAATTATATATATAATTATAGAGAGAGAGAGAAACACACACACACCCATAAATACACACACACACACACACACTCTTCCTGCAACTTTTAAACAAGATCTGAAAACCTCTCCAAAAAGAGCTAATGTATTCCTTTTTCAAAATCTGATCTTCACCAAATCTAAACCCAAAAATCCAGATGCCTAGGAATGGGGAGTAGTGTGACCCTGAAGAACTCATTGTCTCAAAGGGTTCTGTCATGTAACTTATATATAGTTATCAAAGCTTTGTTCTAAGAATAAGCTGAAAAATGCTATTTTACAATTATAAGATAAACCTTTACTGCTTTTTCCTAGTGTGTGTGATAAGTTCTCACAGTTGCACATAGTGATGTAACTTCTCTGTCAATGGAAGTGAGGTGGTTAAATCCCCAAAGAGTGCTCAGAAAATGTCAGCGTCCTCTTGCATTTTTGATCCCTGTAACTTCACAAGATAAAAGGTGCTGGGGGGAATGTCTTCTTTGCATGAGTCATTAACATAATGACAGCTATAAAGGCATAAACAGTCACTAACAACATAATGAGTTAGCCCAGGTATTTGCCTTTGGGGTCTTTAAGAGTTTTCTGCATACAGGTGACCTTGTAGATGCCTTCAGGATGATTCTGTGATTAGGGAAGCTAATACCAGGGTCCGAGTGTAGTGGTACTGAGCAGTGCACAATAATGATAGAAGCAATGGCTTCTCAGGGCAGGTGCTCTTGGGGACCAAGGTGGTAGGAAGGGAAGAGAATAGGTGAAAAAATTAGGAAGTGAAACAGCAAAACGAGAAGGGACAGAGTGTGGCCTCAATGGGACTGCTCATGTGCTTAAATTTAAGCACAGTTGGAAGTGTTAGCAGAATCAGAGCCTACATGCATTTTAAAAGCCAGAGCTATGAAGTAGCTTCTCTGTAAATAAAGTCAAAGTGCTGTGAGGTGAGTCTCCTTCGGATGGGAAAAGCTTATAAAGAGGTAGTTTATTAAGGTTTAACCTCCACAACACATTCTTACAACATGGAAATCAGAAATGTGCTGCAAAAGCTGAAGAGAGGACCAGATTTACCGAAGACTGGTCTACATTACATTACGGCCTATCTATGTACTTCAGGGCTCTGCAAAATTTCACGTGCAATGCAATTAAGCAGACCTAAGTCCCAGCATAGCCCCAACTAGATCAATGGAAGAATTCTTCTGTCAACCTAACTACAGCCTCTTGGAGAGGTGGATTTATTACAGCAATAGAAGAACCCCTTCCATCCCTGTAATAAGTGTCCACTGCAGCTGTGCCACTGTAGTGTTTCTAGTATAAATGTATGCTGAGTACAAAAAGGGACACTGGTCCTGGGGATGACAAGAGAGTGTGTGGGGTGGGGGTGTTGGTGGCAGATTCAGGAAGGTGTGTGTGTGTGGGAGGGGGGGGGTTCTGATAATTGAAAGGCAGGGGAAGAGACGAGGGAGGAGGAGGCGGGAGAAAGAGGGAATACCTTCCCTACTTAGTCAAACAAATCACATCCCCTAACTTCCCTCCCTGCTGTTCTGTGAATGGCCAGTCATAAGCGATTTGCTGTCCAGGGCAGAAAACATTTTCAACACTCCCTTCCCCTCGCCCCCTCTCCACCAGTCAAGCAATACTGCCACACAACCATTCCACCTGACCCCCACAACCAACAACAACACAGGGATTTGGTGCCCTGAACGTTGATCCTGTGCATTTGACACCACACACAAGAGAGTGTGACCTTGAGGACACATATAGTGTGTTTGGGGGGAGGGTCAATAAGAGGCTTTATGGGAGTGAAAGAGAAGGACAGAAAGTCAGCATATGCCAGGCCTGCTGGGGAAGATGGGGAGGGCTAACCTCCAGGGCCACATGCATTTAGCCAGCCTGTCATCAATTCCATCACCTCATCTAGCTGATGGCTCCTTCAAGAACAGGGAGGAAACGCTGCCTTTGTGAAAATTGTAAAGAACACTAGGCCAGGCACTGAAAACAGTAATATTCCCAGTTTGCAGGCATACCTACTCACCTTACACTCAAAGCACTAGCACAATAGTTCCCAAACTATTTTTCTTGGAGCTGTGCTGGATTGGCAGAAGGCTGCCTTCCCTTCCCCTTATTTTGGTCATCTTGAAATTCCAAAGGTTGTCACCATCTCTTGGTTTTTGTTGTTTGTTTGATTTGGGGTTTTGTTTGTTTTGCTTTCTATTTTTAGGATTATTTTTACTCCCCTTCCTGGCTTCACCACTGTCTAGGTGGCTCTCCTAACTCATACCCCAGCTCCCTGGAAGGCTGCATGAGTGAGATTGGAAAACCACTGCTGCCTCTATGAAGCTAGGGTGCTTTGCAGCTGAACTGAGTTCCCTGGGAACAGAGAAGAGGACCTACAATTCTGTAAACATGACTCATTTCCATGGTTGGCTTCTTTAGGGCCACAGTGGTAATGGAGGAAATTCCAAGATGCATCCTTCTTCTCAAGCATCTAGGAGAGAAATTGGGCAGCAGGATGGATTCAGGGTTATGCAACTTTCTTTATCTTCCCCCCACAAACACACAGCCCATTGCCCCTCTCCATGCCTCCCCTTGTGCCTAGCCCAAGGAAAAGGGAAGAATTAAATGGAGAGGGGAAAGAAGAAACATTATAGGAGGAATAGAAAAGTAGTTTAATGCAGAATGTGTATGAGCCAAGGCTATAGGAAGCAACACCAATAAAAGTGGACACATACGGTGCAATCCTGGCCCCACTGAAGTCAATTGGAGCTTTGCCATTGACTTGCGTGGGGGCAGGATTTCAGCCTACTTTAGCTGTTTCGCTAACCGGGGGAAATATTCAGCTGAAAGCACACAGTTACAATATATTTACCACAAAGAGGTGGTTGAAGGGTGGGGGTGGGGAGGAACACAAAGGATTACTTTAAACTTTTTAAGTAAGACCTCAGCTCCTTTAGCTTTAGACAATGAAGGAAAGCACATAGGTTTCAACAGGATGAAAGCAAACTTTATTTTGTAAAGAGATCTAAGGATGAAACAAAGAACTGTAATTGTACCTCCTATCTGTAAATCTGAGGTGGTGAAGGAAAGGAAAGTGGGTGGGTGGTTAACAAGAATAGTTTGAAATTGTGCTTTGTTAACTGAGTAAAATTAGCTTGCTGAGAACCTTTATTTTCCACATAACTTTTAACGAGAGCATTATTTTACATATCTCCACTGTGGAGAGCCCATTTACAAACTATAACAAGTAACCACTGAACTTGAACTAATTTTTCCCTCTGTTTTCCATTTCAGCTACTTAATTAATGCCACTGCATTAGGGTTGGCTTGCTAGCACAGCTATAGTTAAGGGGCTGTCAGCATTTCCATTATGTACATCTAGAGCACTTTCACATGGGTCTATCAGCGGTCTCTAAAAATATATAGTGTATGATCAAGCCTGACAACTGCTTGCAGCTAGGGTGCAATTTGTTTGTTTTTCTAAAAATATTTTAAAAAACCTACGTGGCCATATTTAAAACATAGGACTGTCCAAGTGTAAAGAAAATAGAAACTTATCAATTTTAGACACATTTTTCATTTGTCTGATTTTAAATGCACACAGTAAATTGTCCACCACAGGTGTAATGTAGCAGAATTAATATCTGCAGTTTGGCCATCACACCATATCATTTCTACAGTTTCAGGTTAGCAAAATCATACTGAGCATGACACCACAAGAACTGCTTACTAGAGCTGATATAGTATATGAGTAAGTGTCAAATAATTCTGTGAAATCTGCAAAACAGCTTTTGTAGCATATGGGTCTAGAAGAACATATATACACCTCTACCCCGATATAACTCTGTCCTCGGGAGCCAAAAAATCTTACTGCGTTATGGGTGAAACCATGTTATATCGAACTTGCTTTGAACTGCTGGAGTGCACAGCCCCACCCCGCACCCCGGAGCACTGCTTTACCGCATTATATCCGAATTCGTGTTATATCGGGTCGTGTTATATCAGGGTAGAGGTGTATTTACTATTTAACATTTATATTATGGTAACTACTTCCAGCCACAATCAGGCTGCAAGCTGTGACAGATATGGCAATTTCCTGCAACATCTTTGGGATATCTTACTGCCTTAAATTTATGTATCATTGTGGGCCAGGAATTGTATGTAATTCCATGGCAGAGGGTGACCACAGTTTCTCCAGGAATTAAGAATAGTGTGGGGTTATTTGGCAAGTTCACTCAGGTTGCAGCATCTCCAGAGAGGTACCACCACCTGGAGAAGCTCGCATATCTTGGTTCAGACTGGATTCTGAAGAGACAAACAGACAAAGAAAGAGTAAATAGCCTGAGTTTAAACTGACTCGGGGCCTTCTTTGTGATCCAGCAAATGGACAGGACCTTCTGTCCAAAGGTTGAGGTCGGGGGCAATCCTGCCTGGGAAGTATTGGAAGGACTTGGGTCTACTGAAGCCCCATAAGACTGATGGGTGACCATGGTAAGCTGTTACCACACATATGGGAACTTGTTTTTAATATCTTTTCTCTGTGATGCTTTCACCTTAAAAATAGATGTGCTTACTTAGAAAGAGCTGTGTGGTACCTTATAGCTGCTGGCAATTATGTTGTCCATAAGCCTTCGAAGAGAAAGCAAAGCGCAGATGCTGGCCTGTTTATGCGCTTTGGCTTGCTGGGGATAGCACAATAGGGGCAAGAAACTGTGCAGCCTGGAAAAACCTCGGTCGAGAAAGAGAGACACAGGTCTCCACTCAAGAGAGAGAACAGCTGAGGAACTGGGAGCCAAGAGTGGGTGTCCTCAGTGGACCATGAAGGGAAAATACAAGTGCAGTTGTCCTGAACTGTGACAGGTGTCATTGTGCTAAGCACTGTACAAACACATACATGCCCTCACAATTGACTTTGGCTTGTTAGTTTTTTTGTCCCTTTTCTGCCTTTTTCATAAATTCCAAGTGTTCTGCAGGCTGGTAGAGTAAATGCAAAATACAGATTATCCCCCATTGTCAATTTTTAAAACTGCACAGTTGTCAGGTGCAGGTGTGATACTACAATCCTGAAACCTTCAGATTCCACTCATTTTCCAGGTGATATTTTACCTTGCACGATGAATTTCACTGGAGCATGTCTCCCCTTTTAGGGGATGCTAATCTCATCTCCTTGCATTTTATCTTACTATTGCAGAAGATAAAACATTCAGGGCCCTATTCTCCATTTCAATAGGCCCCTTTGCATTTCGCCACCAGCAAAAAGTAGCAGTTAAGCCAGTAGGACAGCAACCTCAGAACTTTCCTTTTATAAGGGAAATTCTCTGGGTGGCGTGGAGCTCTATGCCAACCTCCCTTCTTACACATACATGAAGTCTCCTCATATTGAGGAAAATGGGTCATGGTCAGAGCATAGATATGCTCTGGCTATTTCTGGCGGTAAGTTTCTCTTGACTATGGGCAGCCTGCTGTAAGTTAGAGTAGAACTGAGGCTGCTCTAGCTTCTGCTGAGGGCCAGACTAACCCCCATCTAGCTCCAAACTCATGGAGCTAACAAAGATGGTGAACAGGCACTGTTACCCCATCACTCGGGTCTTGCACTGAGCATAGCTTGGTCAAAACTGAAAATCAGATCTTGAGAGTCTAACTTGGATTACATGGGATTACAGCAGTGGTCCCCACATTTTGAGGGTCTGTGCCCCCCATCCCTCCGGAGCCTAAGGCAGGAGTAAGGCCGTAGGTCCAGAGATGGGGGGAATGTGGCCAGGAGTAAGGGGTCCGAGGCTGGGATCGCAGCTGGGGGTGGGTCTCAGGACAGGAGCAGGGACAGAGCCTCAGCCAGGGGCCGAGGCTGGGGACTGGAGTGGAGCTGCACCAAGACTGGGGACGGGGCCAGCACCGGGACCTGGGACACAGTTGGGAGCCAGCCCCCCAATGTTCCTAAGTGCCCCCTTAGGGAGGCATGCACCACAGTTTGGGGACCTCTGCATTACAGTGTATAAAAATAGTGAATGACAATGGATAAGCTTAAGGCTTGAGTTTCAGGCTTAATTTTGAACCATCATGTTTATAGGGGTAAATTTAATCAGATTCCTGATATTATCTGAATATATTTGTCATGGGTTTTATTCATTTTTTAAATGTTTGAGTTTGCTCTAATTTATTTAGCAGATCCAACATTGGAGGCAGAAATCCCAACATTATTAAATTCAAGAACTCAAAGAAAGGAAGGCATAAAAACATATTCCTTAAGAAAAATCAGTTGATTAATACTGAAGGGCCCTCTAACCAATTTAAAATTATGATTAATCTCAATATATATAATATATGGAAAACCATTTAAAAACTGCAACTTGAGAAACCTAAATCTATTTTTTATTCTTGAAAGGGTTTGGTTACTTTTGCTAGAGCACAGTGAATGTCTATTTTGTACTTTGACTTAATACATGTGTAACTCTTATTCTCCAAAAAAAAAAAAAAAAAAAAAAACTCTCTCTTTAGAGTGCTCAGCAGTGGTGTAAAGTAATCCCTTCTCTAATTTACAGACTCTCCAGGGTTTTGCAATTTGGGGATTGCAAAAAATCAAAATAAAAAATGATTCCTATGCCAAGAGAAGCCCTCTGCTCCATAGTATACACATTGGAATTTTCCATGTTGTTTCTTTATATTCTTGGAATATTTCCAGACATTTTGTTGCATCTAATTATCCTGTCTGTCCATTAAACACAAACATTATCTCTCATTGTGTCTTTTATTCTTACACTGCTTTAGCCCAGCTGTGCTGCCCAGTTCTTACTGTTTTGGTGCCATTGCGGTATGTGCTCTGAATGGACTCTGAATAGACTATAGCATTTCCCCACGTTAGGGTGGAACACAGAATCTACACTGAATGGAAATGTTATTACAAATCCAGTTCATGCTGAGCCTGATAATTTGGCCCTAATATGTGCCTAAGTGACAGTGTTGGGTCAAATTTGGCCCAAAATGTAGGTTTTACCAAAAAAAACCCCTTTCTATTGTATACCCAATATCACTGGTCCCAGGACTTCCTTCCCGCAGTGTTTCCCAATCAAACCCTGCAGCGCTATGCTAGTGCGTGAGAACCAGAATGGAAAAGAACTGGTTTATTTCCATTTTCTGAACTGAAAGCAAAAAGTAAATAAGCAGCGTAAAAACTGAAAAGTAAATGAGATAAAAAGATTCTTTTCTATTTTAATAATAGGAGGTAAAGGTTAGTAACAAGAATAAGGAAATTATATGTGGAGGCTGGCAGTGATAGTTTAAGTTGCCTGATCTTTATTATAAGACCCTGTGTTTTCAATTGTTTATAACTTTCATCAACTTTAAATCTTTGGGTCTTTTAAAATAAAACTGGCTCTGGGTGGGGGCTCAAGCCATATACTCTTATTCTGTCTCTGATAAGTTAAACTAGAATCTCTCTGCTCCTTTCTGCAGATGGTTCTGCCCCACGAGCAAGCCTGCAGAATCCCTGGTAACATGAAACCACAAGTATCTTTTTGGGGGTTGGGGAGAGGGGAATGAAGGAAGGAAAAAAACAGGAAACATGAAACAAAATGGAGCAATAGTACCTCATGAGTTTGGTCAGCCCCACAGTTCCAAAAAGTAATTGTACAGATTGCTGAGATCCAGAACTCATGGTCCCACCACAAACCCTACCACCTAAAACCCCAGCTCACAGATCCAGTTAGACTCAGTGGTAGTCAAAGGGCACCAAAGTGTGGTTCTGCTTTGCCAATCTGCTCCAGTTCAGAGAGAACCACTCTGCCAGGTCCTACCACAGTGTGCAGATACCTGGGGTATCAGCTCTGCTTCTGGCAGGCTGGTGCACCTTTGTGAGGTAAAATCAACTCTTTTCCACTGTTGGTCTGGTCAAGCCACACTGCAAGATCAGCTCTGCATTGCAACTAGTCCAAACTGGTCTAGTCTCACAGATTCACTCCTCAGAGGGCACAAATCTCCAGGAGGGAAACTCAAATCCAAAGTTGACCCTTGAACAGTGCCTGCTTCCAGGATGAAAACCTAGTCATAGGCATAGAACCCTCTATCCTCTTGATGATCTTTGATTTCATTACCAAACCAAAGTTCACTATCCATAAAGCCAGAGTGACCCACTCACTTCAGGGCATATCCCATACATTTTTATGCTCTCTTATCAGTACAGCAATAGTAACAACCTATTATCACTTTGATTATACAATCAAAACATAAATAAATTCCAACTAAAGTAACAAAATTCAGTGGATGGAATTATGGGTAAGCATCTATATAATTCATTCTGATCTTCCACACACTACTGAGTAACTGTTGACTTCAGAAGACTTATTCCAGTTGTATACTGGTGTAATTGATGTGAATCTAGCTCTCTGACTCTATTGGGCCTAATTACGAGAAAGCAGACTCTTGGGAATGATGTTGGAGAACTCCACTAAGCACGCCAAATGAGTTCCATCATATCTAATATGGGATCCTAATTATTATTTATTTGTATAATCATAGTGCCTAGGAGCCCGCTCAAGGACCAAGAGTCCATTGTGCAAGGCTCTGTACAAACACAGAATAAAAAAACAATACCTGCCTCAAAGATCTTACAATCAAAGTATGGTTTCTTCCATAGTTGTCAGACAGGCAGAATGTTTAAAAAGCACCTGACCATTAAGATGAAAGCCCCTGTTAGAGTAAAGAAGAAAGTGATGATTGCCCTAGGGAAGCTGAGAAATTATGCTCACATGCTTACCAGTCAGTGGGACATCAGTTTAGGATTAGAAAGTCCACCTTTGGCGCTGTTTGGTTGGAAATGTGCATGACAATACGTCAAGTGCTGTAGGGGCATTTAAACAAGTGCAAAATGTGCCTGAGATTAGTAAGGGCTTTTTGAGCAGTTGGACTTCCCAAACTGTACCCTCAACAGTTCTTATGTGCTCATCCCATCAATCGAGTATGTGAACAGGAAAGGCTGCCTCTTTGTGACAATCAATGCAAGCCTTGTTAGATCGTCATGGCTATTTCCCAGATGCTTACAGGCCAGGTTAAACTGTATGATGGCAGCAGATTCTCCCTAACTTCCATCATTTAGAAGTTGGTTTACATCCTAAAGTCTGAGGGATTATGTCTCTTTCAAAACTTTTGGCTAGTTCTTGTTAACCCTTACTATTATAACTCTGGACGTTCTTGTTAGCCATATACATGTCCAATTCTTTTTTGAATCCTGCTAAGTTCCTACCTTCAATGAGCTCATGTAGAAATAAAGTTCCACAGGTGAATTGTGCATTGCATGAAAAAAAACATCCTTATATCAATATTACATTTGCTGCCATGGGACCACTTTGTTTTTCCTGGGCTGTCTCAGCTAGCTGATCTTTCCAGTGAATAGGGTGACCTGAAAGTTGGTACACCTGTGGTGTTCTGTAGTTTGCATGGCTAGAAATGCCAAACAAACATTCTATAGAATCTTATATAGAATCAGGCCCCTATAGCTTTAGAAGACTGACACATAGGTGTGGGACTGCTACATCTGTAATTTCTTTCTTTAAATATAGAAATAATGCAATAACCAGTAGTACTAGTTGACATTTTGAATGTAGATAAATTAAGTACAGGAATGCCATTTAGTTGTAAAGCATTTTTAAAAGTAACTGTGAATTATCCCTTTGATGAGCCAAGCCCGAAGGCTGATGACCATAAACATTCCTGTCTAATGGCAGTCTTCATTAACAGACCTCTGACAGTTGTCTTAAAAATAAATAAATAGATAAATTCTGTGAGAGCTGCATTTCCAGTGCTCACCATGGCTTGGGAGAAAAAAAAAAGACATTTTTATGAGTTGAATTTGATGATGCACTTGTTCCTACACTTTAATTTGTAAAAAGCTATTGTTATTTAAATGAATTGCAGCAGATGCAGTTTCCCCAATGGGTTATCATGGAACAAATGTGTGTCTATGGTGCTGGGTTCGTGAGAAATTAGTTGTGACTCTGAACATAAAAAATAAAAACTGTTTTCAAAGTCTGCTATGTTCTAATATTGTCACTATCTTGTTTTTACTGACAGAGGTTGTTCAAGAAGCAGTTTGTTAACACCCTAAAGACGTGCAAAAAGAAGATCTGTTGCAGGTTAGCTTGTTGATGGTATAGACTGCTTTTTCCCCAGCACTTGCCAAATAATGTTAGGAGCCTTTATTAAATGACTAACATTGTTGTAGACTTTTACAAGCTACTACCACAAGATGTGTAACATAGGAAAAATCATACAGCACAGATTCAGTCTGGAAAACATGACATATGTGGGAATTGCCCATCTTGCTCTTGGGAGGTAAACCACACACAGAATGATTTGTTCAATATGCTTATACATTGCCTCCTGTGTGACCTTTGTGAAAGCTAGAGATTAGAACTTCACAGAAGTGACTAACTTTTCCCCCAAATATTTTGTATGAAAAGTTTATAGTAGTATCATAATGGGCTATTTGGTAAGCCAGAAATGTTTTTTTTCCCTACCATGAAACCTCTGTGAAATAGCCATTGCCACAATAAAAATGTGACCTTTCCCATGTTTTTGATACCAAGCTGATTTTTGTTTGAAGACCTTAGGATTTTGTGTTTGAAAACAAGAGTACATTTGAATGAAAGTGAGCTAAAAATGTAAAATGGTGTAAACAAGTTAAATTTTTAAAATTCATAGGTTGGAACCTTTTTGCCAATTCAAAATGGAATGAAAAAAATATTTCAAGTTTTTGCATTTCATTTTGAACTTTTCACAGAGAGAATCCAGGTCACAAGTTACTGATAGTTTTACAGCCATGTTTATTTAGTGAACTGTGACACTCATATAGTCAAAAGTTTGTCTCCGTCTACTAGTTATGGGAATATAGCTATATGGGAATATAGGAATATGGCTATATTCACCTTCTCATATTTTATTACATTTCTAAAATAGGTTTGATAAGGCAGCTTGAATCATGGAGGTATAACCTGTGTGAGCAGATACAAGAAGCAGGTACACCAATTTTTCCCCCAGCAGTACTACAAGTACTTTCCCTGTTAATTGCCTTTCAGCCATTCTAATCCATAATATCTCTGCATACTACCTAACAACTACAGCTAACTCTATATGACTTACCCTGCCTTACCATTTAGACACTTGTCCATAGTATATAGGTCACAAATCTTTTATATATTAATGCTGGTGTAACAGCTGTCTTCATTTGGCAATCACTGGAACTTTAATGCACTCATTCGTACTCTGGAAAGAAGTAACCATATTATGTGCTTTTAAAATAAATGAGCTCTGATTATAAAATGACATTTCCACACACACTTTTTTGCAAGCCTTCCCCCCACCCCCCATAAAAATAAAGTTATGTGAAATATACAACATTGTCCAGAGAAAGCACTAGTTGTGTGACAGTCATGTTATAGGTACCTGAAATGGTTATCTGCTAACTATTTAGAAGCTTATTCTGAAGTAACTTATATTGCTCTCACTCTGATGTAACCCTGCAAAGTTCAACAGAGTTGCTCCTAATTTAAACTGGGGTAATGAAAGCAGAATTGGGACCACTGAGGAGAACCAAGGTCCTATTTAATCCAACACATAGAGAGATATACGCAAGCAGGTTTTTTTAAACAGAGGGGCTTTTGTGCTTTAGTCAACATTACTGTAAAACTATGGGACTTTCCCATCACAATGCTTTAGGTAAATATCTCAGCTGAAGTTAGTATGCTCATAGATGGCCCAACCTTTCCTCTTACGTGGTTTATTTAGTTTGTTCCTCTTTGCTTAAACAATTTGTATATTTGTATGTTACACTGAAGCACCTTTAACAGAGAAATACTATTTGCATATGTAAGTCAGTTAAGGAACTGGAAATATGAGAAAGTCACTTCATGGAATTCTGGCCTAGTATCAGGAAACTGTGGAGAAGTAAACATTACATCTCATCTACTGACCATGAGGTCATAGTACACTCAATTATGAAAAGTCATTTATAAACTATTACTGCTGTTCCTTCAGTTTGCATCTATAAATATTACAAACCTTAGGATTCCACTTTTATAGGAAGAAGCTTGTTAGTAATGCTACTCCATCACTGGATGCTGTTTTTAAAAGTAATGGTTTCATTATTAAAAGACTGCATCAGGGCAAGAGGATAAGCTGTTTGTATTGTGGCCAGAAATCCTTACATTAAGCAGCCTCTCTGCCAAGTGTGATACTGGAATGTAACAGCTGTGGGAGATTCAGCTAACTTGTGGGAGATTCAAGACCAGTAGATTAATTTGCTTTTCACCTATTATAATTAATCTTATATCAGGACTGTTTACATTTCTCCTGTCATCTACATGCATTAGCACCAGGTTAATGTGCAAACCATGGACTAAATTATGCTCAGTATAAATCTTTCCTGCTAAATACCAAAGTCCCTGTCCTTACTTCCTGAGAATAACCTTTGATCTTCACATCATCAACAAAAATAATTACCATCTCCCCCCAGTCCAGAACTAGTCATTTCACTTCTAAATAGCTGCACAGCTGGAGACAGATGTGCACTTCTCCCTGGTTAGGCCCTAAAGGCTCTTCTACTAGTCTTTATATCATACTTGTCATTCGTTTATCAGTGTCCAAATGTTGTACACTGTAAATGCGTGTAAAGCATTCTCAGAATTTCAAACAATAACAAATCAGAGGTGGAAAAAAGGCTGAAAAAATAGAAGTCTCCCAGCTGTGCAAACTGAATTAGTTGTTGTATTAGCAGACAATGAACTCCAAAAGTTAATGCTATTAACATTTTCATCTACAGCAAATAATGACGGACCACAATGCAGACATCTAGAAAAATACCAGTTTTCTCATGCAATTATTAATTGAGAAAGTACTTTTACTATGGAGTCTCCTTCCTTTCTTTTAAGGAGACAAATGCTTTTCCCTTAAGAGCCAGTTTTAGTGTTTGCTTATATTTTTTCCAGAAATATTTTTTGTGAAAATTATATTTTAGTTGCTTTGCCTTGCTCTGGTTGTCATTGGTTTGGATAAATACAAAATTTACTCCCTTCCTTGAGAACAGAATACAGGTGATAAGAAATTCTCATCACTAGAGTCCCTTTTGATTCTTAATCATATGAAAAGAGATTGGAGTAGTTGGATCTGTTTACCCTGAAGAGGAGACAAATAAGTGGGATCATGATAAAGGTATACAAATTAATCAATGGTATAAATAAGGTAGATCAGGAATATCTGTTCATCTTCTTATGATACAAGAAAAAAAAAGGACAGTCAATGAAATCAGGAGATAGCAAACTTAAAAGTGTTAGAAAGAAATATATTTTTACACATTGCACACTTAGCCTGTGAAACTCATTGCCACAAGAGATCTTTGAGGCTAAGAGCTACTCATAATTCAAATAACAATTGGACATTTACATGGATAGTAACAACATCCGGAGTTAATAGTAATGATTTTAAAAATAACCAAGAGTTTTAGAAGGGAAATAAAACATCAAGCTTTAAGGACTAAGCCAACCTCTAATTAACGAGTTAGAAAAAAATTCTGTTGTAGACAGGGTATATTTCTCTAAATCATCTCGTTGCTCTGATCCAATATGTCACCCCTTATCATCCTACAAGGGACAGAAAAAAAAGAACAAATATAGGTAGAAGCAGCATGAATAATTAATCTCTCTAACAGAGTATCTTCTTTAAAATCAGTAAGCTCTAGGGTTTATCACAAAATGTCAGTCATTAAATAAACTGGGGACAGCTCTGTGATTAAGCCATCTTTTTCCTACCTTTTACAGCGGTTTAGTTTGTCTTCTTCTTCCTCCTCCTCCTCTTCTATTTTTTTTTTTTTTGAGTCTTTGTTGAAATTAAGGACAGTACTGGGTGCATTCAGATTCTAGCTCCCCCTCCTCTGATACTTTCTGCTCCTTTCTTCACTATAGCACCTTCAAAATAGTGTCTCTCTCTCCTGTCTGCATTTAGAGAGTTAGGGGAAATCACATGGGCAGAAACAGTGAAGACAAATAAGAGTATGGCCTATTGCCGAGTGAGCATGATGATAGACAGATGAACACTTATCTTGAGGCTCCCCCTGAGGCTTAAGTGAGAGGTAGGCACTAGCTGTCAGGACCGAGGTGGCTTTGTGTATGCCAACCAGCTGAAATCTTCCAGCACAGAGTTAAAACCCTGTTAAGAGAGAGTTAAGTGGCAGCTCAGTAGATGTTTTGAGGATCCAGATTTTGGATTTGGGAAGCTATGCTTTAACATGTGGCTACTGATATTAAACAATTACTTATATTGAATAATCCTCCAACTGTTCTTCCAATAGCAATTACAATTATGGTACAAGATGCTGTTACTAATTTAGTGAAAGGTTGCATGGAACATTGATTGCCATAGCTGCTTTTCTTCACAAACTGCTTCTGTACTGCTTGCAGTAGCTACGGACCAGGACCTGTTTCCACACATAATCAGCTTGAGTTATAGGCACACAAACCTATTCATTCTATTGTTAACAGTAGACAATACAAACAGTGGTCTGATGTAATGTTTTGCTTTCTGCAGAACTCTTGCGTCAACACTTCAGGAAGATTTCACGCACAGGCAAAGACTTTAAGGCCCTCAGTCCCCAAGGAACCTTAAACTGTACAAAGAGAGGAAGTCATTCTCTACTTCCTGCATATCTCTTCAAGCTTTTATGGAAGAAGAGGGCAAGAACACAAGCCTTCAATTCCCTTTAGAGCAACAGCCAAAGCTCTAGCAACATAACGGTGAAGGGGGAAGGATGCTCATTTTCATCCTTGCTGCGAGCATTCTCCTAGAGACAAGGTGGGTGAGATATCTTATATTGGACCAACTTCTGTTGGTGAAAGAGAGAAGCTTTCGAGCTACACAGAGCTCTTCTTCAGGTCAGCATATCAACATTTCTTCAACACTGCAAACAGCATTCTCCTGTTCATTTATGTGTGATGATATAGTCCTGCAGGACCACCAGCAAGCTAGGTATGAAGTCTAGGAAAGGACATGGAGACTTGACTTAGCAGATGAAAAATGGAAAGAAAATATTTTTTTCCTTTGTACCATTTCCATAAGATTCCCAACAGCAGCCAAACTAGAAAAGCATGTGGAGGTCAGGGCAAGAGAAGGGGGCGATGAAGGGACACTGGTTAGGTCTTCCATCATGTAACAACATTCTTGTAAAGACAATTTATCAAACAGGGTGGGGGGAGGAACTTGTAAATTGTTGTGATCTAAAGTTGTTTTCCATTGCTAGTGGAATCCGATAAGATTCAATAGTAAGCCTGTTATTTTTCCATTCTTTGTCAATTATATTTATGTAGGTTGTTAGATAAATTCCATAACTAGGTTCCATCTCTGTATGCACAACATTGTCATTGTGTATGATATTGATATAACAAGAGTGGAAATCATGGTCACAAAACGTAGGGCCAGATTCACAGCTGGTGTCACCTGAAGCGAATGGAGATGCTCCAAATTACACCAGTTGAGGATCTGGCCAAAGAACTGAACACTTGAGTCTCATGCCTTGTCTGTTTGTGCATCACCCAAAAGTAAAGCAGGATGGTGACAAACAACAGCCTAAGCAATAAGGAGTAGCCATGCCAGGATATTGCTGTCTTTTGTCTATGCGGATTGGGACAGACACATGGGGCCATCACACCTGTACTCAAGTGTCCCAGAAGAGAGCCATGGCTAGTCCAAATGAGAAGGTGATAGCCCTACCCACTGTACAGCTATCTGCCTAATCCTATAGGAAGAAAGTCTATTCATAAGCATACTATACACTAACTGGAATAAGCCCCATGCTTCAGCTGGGCTAAAATTCAAAGCCTAGTGGGATCTATCTGCCTACATGTGATTTTTGCGTACCTTCCAGCTAATTTGGAGATCCATTTACAAAATTCAGACCTTGAAAATAGCATATTGATCTCTGACCCTACCTAAGGGATTTAGAGCACATAAACCAATTAATTACACTCAACTATAGTTTCTTTAATTGTTAGACATACTTTTCTACTTATAAATGGATAAACAACTTCAACAATTCCAAAGACAGCATATCTCCACCTCTACAGGAGGTGTTCACAAATAATGCAGGTAAAAGATACTCCCTAACATATTCAACTTGTCAGAGCCTTTTGTATTTATTGCCCTTCTGAGTATATTGTGTAGAAAGGGGGTGGGGGAGACCTGAAGAGCCGATTATGAGATTGTGGAGGGTAGGAAACTATTCAAGAGAGAAAAATAATCAAAATTAATAATCTGTTACATATTACATGTGCAATATTTTTCATTTAATCCAAATATAATTCAATAGAAGTTTTGCAGCATTTTGTGGCATATTGGTCCTGAATAATAAATTGTGCTGGAGTGATAACTAAGTTTTGATTGTAGCAGTTACAAGTAGGGTGTGCATAACAAAGATAAATATCTCTGTTGTCTTTTTTGGTTATACATATTGAACTCTGCACTTCCAACTGAACAATGCTTACTTCTCACATCTCATATGAGGTGGATCTTAGAGAGCGATTTGAAGGAGAAGAGCACAGGAACCTGTATGGACCAGTTCAATGAAGGCAGCACTGAAGAAGATATAGAGACATTTGTCCGAGAAGCTGAGGAACAGACAGACAAGGCTGGTGTTGATGGAGAAGAGGAACCATGGATGGAAAAGCAACAAGAGACAAGACCAGGTAAGGCAGGTGAGGTAATATCTTTTATGGGACCAACTTATATTGGTGAGAGAGGCAAGCTTTCGAGCTCCACAGGCTCTTCCTTCAGGTCTGGAAAAGGTATTAAGGACTTGTCTTCACATATAGCGCTACAGCAATTCAGCTGTGCCATGAAACACTTTAGTGAAGGCGCTCCTATGCTGACAGAGGAGTCCGCAATGGTGGACTGTGACAGGGGAGGAGTGGAATGTCACGAGTATAGACTGGAGCCAGGAGGTTGATAAGAGTCTGTTGGCAGTGTCTGAGGGGATCATGGGAAAGATTTTTGTGACAGTGGCTGTAGGGGAGGGCGAGAGTGGAGCTGCTCAGTTTGAAGAGCTAGTATCACTTGGAGTGTGTCTGCTTGGTGCTGCATAACCTTTAAGAGCCATTCCATGGCTTCATTCTGGCACGCTGTGTTCTCCTTTTGATCCATCTTCTCGCTGTCCTGCCACTCCTTCAATTCCTGTTTCTCAGTGGTGGGGTGCATCATAACATCACTCAGAAAGTCCTCCTTAGTTTTTCTTGGCTGCTTTCTAATTCTGCGCAGCCATTCAGCCACCGATAACAAAGAGGGAAACTGGGCTCCCAAGGTCATCTCTGTGAAGCTCCTGAAGCTCGTGGGCACAGCACCGGAGTGGCAGTTTGCCTCCCGCACCTTGTGGTAGGCGTGCCACAGCTCCTTCATTTTGACCCTGCACTGCAATGTGTCCCGGGCATGCATCGTGAAATCTGTCCTTAGGTATCATAATTTCCATGGCTGGCGCACAGTTTGGACTGGACAGCCTCCTCTCCCCAAATGCTGATGAGGTCCAGCAGTTTGGCATTGCTCAAAGCAGGGGGGATAACCTGGTGCATGGAGCAGGCATGGCCACCTGGAAAGATACACTGAGAGCAAAGAGGAAGGGGATTTTCAAAATTCCAAAGGAATTTACAGGGTGGGGATGACGGTTGGTCACCTGAAGGCAGGGCAGTACAGTTCAAACCGATGACCAGAGAGGCGAGAATAGGCATTGTGGAACACCTCCCGGAGGCCAATCGCAACATTGTAAACGACCACAGTGTCAATTCTGGCACCACAGTGCTGTACCCCCGACGCAGAAAGCTTTACATCTCTTGTCAGGGTGTTTTTTTTACAGTACTACAACTGCGCAGTTTCTGCACACTAAATGGCTTGGCAGTGTGTACACCTCAGGAGTTACAGCACAGAAAGCTGCTTTACTGCACAGAAACTTGCCAGTGTAGACAGGGCCTTAGTGTAATAGATTCTACATCACCGGAAGACACTTTACCACCTGATCTGGATCTTTGCAGCGGTTGAGAGGACAGTGCTATAATCTTACAGAATGTAACAAGACAGCTTCAAAAACATATCAGTGGAACATATTTTATTTTAATTTCATTCTCTAGTGCTTGATTTTTCCTTTCATGTAGATGTAAATTTTAAGAGTTTGCCAAAGTCAAGGAATTCTCAGCTGTGCACAGATGATTGTACTACTTAGTATCTCACTCAGTTAACCATTTCATCAGGTATTTGTTGCAAAAGAGAAACAAGAAAGCCACATCTTTCTATAAATTAGGGACATGTAGAGGTACCAAGTGAAGCAGAGCTAGAAGCAGGTAAGAGCATTCATAAGAAGTCAGTCAGTCAGAAGATGGCACTGTTACAACAGGACTCCAAAGGCAGCAGAGAATTTATAGGGAGCTACAAGCTATTTAGCAGATCATCAGGCAGGGTGTATAGCATGCTCTTTTCCCTCATCAAGAATCAAATTTCATTTCAATGGGAGTTGAGCGTGCCCACACATCACACAATCAGGAGAGGAGTCACTGAGATTTTAGGTACAGAACTTGGTTTTAAATAATAATGAGTAAACATGAAAAGGAAAATTGTCAAGAACATAAGAATGGCCATATTGGGTCAGGGCAATGGTCCATTTAGCCCAATATCTGGTCTTCTGACATTGGCCAATGCCAGGTGCTTCAGAGGGAATGAATAGAATAGGGCAATTATCAAGTGATCCATCCCTGTAGTTCAGTCCCAGCATCTGGCGGTCAGAGGCTTAGGAACACCTGGAGGATGGGGTTGCATCCATGACCATCTTGGCTAATTACCATTGGTGGACCTGTCCTCCACGAACGTATCTAATTCTTTTTTGAATTCAGTCATAGTCTTGGCCTTCACAACATCCCTTGTCAATGAGTTCCACAGGTTAACTGTGTTTTGTGTGAAGAAATATGTCCTTTTGTTTTAAACCTGCTTCTTATTAATTTCATTGGGTGACCCTGACTCTTGTGTTATGTGAAGAGGTAAGTAATACTTTCTTATTTACTTTCTCCACACCATTCATGAGATTATAGACCTCTATCATATCCCCCCCTAGTCGTGTCTTTTCCAAACTGAACCGTCCGAGTGTCCTCATATGGAAGCTTTTCCATACCCCCTGATCATTTTTGTTGCCCTTCTCTGTATTTTTTCCAATTTTAATATAGCCTTTTTTGAGCTGTGGTGACCAGAACTGCACGCAGTATTCAAGATGTGGGCGTACCATTGATTTGTATAGTGGCATGGTTTTGGGATGTACCAGTAATTGGTAAGAATAGGGGAAACGTGATTAACAAAAGTTCTGGGTGACAGTAAATGAGTGTGGCACCAGGCCAGGAAGCAAATGTGTGACTAGAAATGCATTAGCCACAGGAAGAGTAAGTTGTGACTAAAGAAATGTTTAAAGATGTGTGAAATTACTTCTGCAAACTGTTGGGCAATCTCTGAACTAGAGTAGAGACAAACATGTAGAGGAGAAAACTAGATGTAAGTGAGAGTAAACTCACTGAACTGTTGGTGTTGTGGTGTTTCTGAAAAACAATCCTCTACAAACAATAGAGGCTGGGAAAATTTATCAGGTTTGCAACAGTCTGTATTGGGCAGAAATTTATTTTAAACTTCATTGTGCAAAGACCAGAGCATTTTTTTAAACAAGTGTTGTTCATAAAAGAAAAAAAAAAAACACCTAACGAATGGTACATTTGAAGTTATGTTTCTATTTTATAGATAACCGGTAAATTACAGTAGACTCATGCTAGAATTTCCAATTATCTATGTCTAGGTAAAATGTGAATTCCTTGTGAATTACACATGGTTAATTCATTGTTTTTGTGCTATATATCATTAACACTGTAATATGGTTGATGTGTCAAAATATGCAAGCTTCATATTATAGAGGGATTATGTTACTCTGTGTTGGTAAAAAGAATTATAATATTTGTGATACTTTTCCTGGGGAAACTTTCTTATAGGAGAGATTCACAAGATTGGGACTGTTGACTTTAGAAAGGAGACAACTAAGAAAATACAATAAACTAGTGAACAATCTAGAGAAGGTAAATCAGAACTTCTATTCTTCCTGATAGGAAGGAAGGAAGAACACTTTAACCTGTCTGGTCATTTAATGACAGACCTGTGGGTAGCAATTTTGCAACAAAAAAGCTTCAAAAACAGACTCCAATGAGAAACTGCTGAGCTTGAATTGATATGCAAATTAGATACAATCAATTTAGGCTTAAATAGAGACTAGGAATGGCTGAGCCATTACAAACATTGAATCTATCTCCCTATGTAAGTACTCTCACACTTCTTATCAAACTGTCTGTACTGGGCTATCTTGATTATCACTTCAAAAGGTTTTTTTCCTCTTACTTAATTGGCCTCTCAGAGTTGGTAAGACAACTCCCACCTTTTCATGCTCTCTGTATGTGTATATATATATCTCCTCAATATATGTTCCATTCTATGCATCCGAAGAAGTGGGCTGTAGCCCATGAAAGCTTATACTCAAATAAATTTGTTAGTCTCTAAGGTGCCACAAGTACTCCTGTTCTTTTTAATAAGAATATCCAGAGTTTTCATAATTAGTGACAACAAATTTTGAAAAGGATATTAACCTCCTACACCAGGTTTTAGAACAATCTCTATTAGAGATTAGGATAAGACCATCTGCCTACTGTAGGGTTCTTATACCGTCTTCTAAAACATCTGGTGTTGGCTACTGTCTGACCCAGCCTGTCAGTTCCTATGTTCACAGTAAAATTGATCCAAGGGCTATTCAAGGTCTCCTTTTTATTTGAGGAAGACAAGGAAAAAAGACGTTCAATTTTTCTCCACCATTGATTTATTATTGTATAACCCTCATCACCATTGTAGTAGCATTTTCTTTGAAATAACTATCAAGAATCTTCTGGGTATGGTCATTAGAACCACAGCTACTTAACAAGGAAATGTGCTATTTTAGGAGATGAAGGAACCATGCTGCAGATCAGCAAGTTCATAGACACAATTGGACAAGATAAAATGGGTTTTACCACTGGACAGAGTACTCTCTCCTAATAGGAAAGCTCTCGTGTCTTTATTTAAATATCATGAAGTACCCTACACAAACAAAATCAGTTTCCTGCTTTTTTGTATGGGATACATTTCCATTGCAGGTTTCTGATTATGACAGGCACTGTACAAACACATGCAAAGACAGTCTCTACCCCAAAGATGAGTGGCCAATGACAGTGGGGAGAGGAATACAGTTGATACAAACCATTTTATACACACACACACACACACACACACACACACTTTCAATTTTTAACATTACAAATAAAGTGTCAGCTATTCCTCTCTGCCTTTCAATGAGCCATCATTAACTGGGTGCTTTCTTGTAGGTGTCTCAGCAGCAGAGGTAGGTGAGGAAGAGAGATTTGGAGGAGGGAAGGGCCTTACAGATAAGCACAGGGAGGGCATTCCATCATGTGTAAGGGGCAGCATGGGGGAAAGCATGCACATGACTATGTGAAAGGCTGACGAATGGGTGAATGAGGTTGGCATCATTGGAGAGAGTGAAAGAAGTTGGGCATGATGTGATTAAAGACATGGAGCCAACTTGTCTACTGATACAAATGGGCAAAACCCACTGAAGTCAGTGAAGCTGCACCCACTTACAGCAGCAGAGACTTTGGCCCAGCAGTGGATAACTAGTGAGGAGCAGAGCTGTGAAGGGCCTTGCAGAGAGGACAAGAACTTTGAAGATGAAAGAGTTATTTCTTTTCCAATTATAAACAATGCCTGAGGTTGTTATTACTTCAGTGTTAAACAGAAGTAAGCAAAATGGATCTCCATGCTCTAGAAACAGTTTGGGCCAGATTCTAAGCCCACTTATGCCAGAGTAAATATGGAGTAACACCACTGACTTTAATGGAATTTTTCCAGGATTTACACCAGCATAACAAACCAAAAATCTGGCCCTTTCCATCCTAATTGATACAAGTTATTCATGCTCCCCTTTATTAAAACCCCTTTTTATTTTGTAACTTAAACTAGTAGTGATTGCTCTGTCCAGCTACAGTAAATACAATTCAAATGATCTCAGTGACAAGGTAAAATTGCCTTCTCGAATGGGAATACAAACTAGGCACAATTCTTTCACTAGGCACAATCCTTTTTTTTTTTTGAGAGAGAGAGAGAGAGAGGAGGCTGAATGGGATCTGGATGACTGCCCACGATTCCTTTACTTCCAGATTGTTTGGATCAAGCTGCCTTCCATTTACTGTTTTTATTTTCTACTACACATAGTTTTTGATTGCTAAATGCTTTAGTATAATTCAAAACAATATAGCATGGAGTGCCCTGCACTTAGTTATGTATATATATTTCCCTTAAGAGCTTTTATATGAAGGGTACACCAAGAAACTATCCAAATATGTTTAAGGAGAAAAGCAAAAGTAACAAAACACACTTATTTAAGCTGCACATCCCAGTTAAACAAGCAACCAATTTGATAGGTCCTATCTCTCTTCTAACCCTGCAACACAGTGCAGGCAAAATCATTCCCGGTGGAAGTTGTAGTCCTGAATAATAAAACAGATAAAATGCAGAGAAGGGTAGAAAAAAGCTATTTCCATGGTTAAGGGAGAGATGCTGATTTTTAAAATGAATCAAAATGATAGAAGTGCAGTTGGCCCACTAGAAAGGAATGTAGTTTCCTGTGGTAAAATGGTATAAGAGGCTCCAGCATTTAAAAAAACAAAACAAAACAAAACAAAAAACACCACAGCCACGATGATTTGATAGACAGTATTTTAAAGAAGATCAACATGGACTATCTTGATGCAAACATCATGTTTCTACACCCTATCTTGTTCCAGCTTCAATCTCTATGAAATTCACTAGCTAGCAATACTCAAGATTTCTCAGCTCAGATTTCCCACTGTCATAGAAGGAGGCCTGAGGTGTAGAACACTCCACAAGAATCTCCTCACAGTTTTCTCCCTAGAGCATTTGCCCCTCCATGCTGCATGGGATTCCTCCATACAAAAATATTAACATGGTCCCAGGTTTCATTGACTCACTGCTGGGCTTTCCATTAAGCATGGGAAAAATAAATGTGGGGAAATAAATTACACAGCTCATGCTACCACTGCTTTTAACCCTGTCCTCCTGCAGAAGATTACAAATCCTTCTGAGAAGACTCAGCAAGATCTGGGCCAGGGAACAATTGGTTCTGTGGAGGGGTGACTAACACACACACACACACACACACACACACACACACACACACACAGAAAGGGTGTAGTTTGCACAGAGGAGCCCTTTAATGTTGCTGCTATTGGCTTTAACAGCAGCTACCACTCAGACTTCAGAAAACTATCATGAAACTGAAAAATACTCATTAACTGTATAACACAGGCCCAGATATGTTTTCAAGAATGTCCAAAATTAGTAAACATAAGGAGTTGTAGGAGAAGGTGTTCAAAATGTATATATGGCTCAGACAATGTAGCCTAGAAGATAGAGAACCAGACTGAACAGCTCTGGAGACCTAGGTTGTATTCCCTATACTGCCACAGGCATGTCACTGCTCTGTGCCTCTTTCCCCATCTGTAAAAGAAGAAGAATGATACTTACCTCCTTTGTAAAGTGTTTTGAGATCTACTGATGAAAATCTTTCTACAATTACTGTTATTAATCCATTGTGCCCATCTGGATATTAAGCAGTGCAAGACCAGAGCCCCAAATGCCCTATTCTGGCCAGGAATCTAGGCTGCGATTGAAAGTATCCAACTGTGGAATCTACAATAAATACAGGAACCAATGCAAAAGACCACTAATTCAACATGTGATTCCTGGTCAGCCTTGGTCCATGGTCAGTGCTGGGCTACTTGAATTAAAACAGAAAACACTCAGGATTATTTTTTATTAAATGGAATTGTTGCAGAAGAGGAAGTTACTCACCTTGTGCAGTAACAATGGTTCTTCAAAATGTATGTCCGTATGGTTGCTCCACTGTAAATGTATTTGCTTCCCTGTGCTGTAGCAGTGTCCTTTTGGCCCACACGTGTGCTGTCTCCTCCTCGTGTTCTGCCACGAGACTAACCAGTGCACATGGGCGAATCTCCCTGAGTTCCTTCCCTAATGCAGAGTCCTTGACAAGAACTCTGAAGTAGAGGGGAGTAGGGTGGGTGGTGGAACACCCATAGGGACACACATCTTGAAGAACCATTGTTAAGGTGAGTAACTACTACTACTTCTTCGAGGGTGCTCCACTGCAGGTTACTCCCGAGCGGTATTCCCAATGGGAGGTTAGTCCTTCGAAGTCGAGACTGTTATGGATAACAATACTGCAGACCCAAAGCTAGCGCCGGAAGCAAAGTCCCTGGTAATCACAGTGTTTCCTGTGAAGGTATGCGCAGATGCCCGGGTTGCTGCTCTACAGATTTCCGAGATAAGGACATTCTTGAAGAAGGCGACAGAGGAGGAAACCGACCTTGTGAAGTCGATGCAGATTTTGGTTGGAGGTATTATGTTGTGAACTTGGTAGCATGGTTTGATACAGTTCAAGACCATTTGGAGAGTCTCTGGACCAATACTGCTGCACCTTTAGACCTTTCCACAAGAAATAGGAAAAGCTTAGGAGATTTCCTTTAAACTTTTGTCCTGTCCAGGTAAAAAAACAGGGCTCTCCTAACATCTAGCATGTGCAGTATAGCCTCCCTGATATCATGGTGAGGTTTGGGGTAAAAGGTCAGGAGGTGAATCAGTTAGTTTAATGTGAAAAGATGAGGTCACCTTGAGGATGAACTTCAAGTGTGGTCTGAGAGTAACCTTGTCCCGAAATAATATTGTATAAGGGGGATGCGCCATCAGCGCTGCTATTTCCCCTATTCTTCTTGCTGAGGTGATAGCCACCAGGAAGGGCATCTTCATAGACAGATATGCGAGCAAACAAGTAGCCATGCATTCAAAGGGTGGCCTAGTCAGGCTCTTTAATACTAAGTTTAGGTAGGCTGTCTGGGTTGAGGAAAAAGGTTTACTATACCCCGAGAAATCATTTTGTGATTGGGTGTGAGAGCACTGAGTATCCCTCTACTTGTTGATGGAAGGTTGCTATGGCCACTAGGTGAGCTTTGAGAGATAGCCCTGATTACTTGAGAGTCAGTATATAATCTAAGACCATTGGGAGAGTAGCAGATGTCAGGAAAATTTGTCTGGAATTACACCAGACCTGAAACCTGCCCCACTTTTACAGGTAAGTACAATGGGTAGCAGATTTTCTACTGTGTTGTATAGTTCCTGTACTTCATCAGAGCAGGGCCTTTGTATGTGCTGGAACCTGAAGAAACCTTGAGTCAGAGTATCTGCAGACTGAGATGGAGAGCAATCCTTCATTCTGCGAGAGGAGTTATAGAGTGGGTTGGAGAGAAATTGGTGGACACATCGCCAATTGTCACAGGTAATGGTACCACATCTATCTCAGCTAGGAAGGCGCTATCAGTATGATGTTTGCTCTTTCTCTTTTTATTTTTAACATGACTTTTGATAGTAGAGCTGGACCAGGCTACTGTGTAGGCTGCATCAAGCGCTGATTGGAGCACTGTCTTGGCCACCAGTTGTCCCTCCCTAACAATGGCCCAAAACTGTTCATGGTGTGACTCCAGGAGCTGATCAATAAATGTGTTTAAGCTTGGTATAATTGACTTAATCATATTTTGCTGCCAGAGCTTGATAGTTTGCAATTCATAATTGCAGTGTGGCAGAGGAATAGGCCTTTTCCCCAAACAGGTTGAGGTGCTTCCAATCCCTATCATAGGGGGTGGAGCTCACCTGATGTCAGAGACCCTGTGGATTTACTATGTCCACCACAATGGAATTAGAGGTGGGCAGGAAAAAGAAATTCCATATCCCTATCCAGGCTACAATATTTCTTGCCAGCACATTTACAGGTGGGCATGACCAATGTTAGGGTTTGCCATATGAGTCCAGAAGGGCTTTGCTGATGGGGAGGGCTATTCTGGAGGAAGAGGAGGAGTGCAAGATGTTCAAGAGTTTACAATGTGTGTCTTTCACTTCCTCAAGGATATCTGCAACATGTCTGCCACCCTTTTAGCTAGATCTTGAAACAGCCTGAAGTCATCAGCTAGAGATGGTGGTGTGGGCATAACTGCCTCATCTGGAGAGGAGGAAGAGATGTTGGTCTGTGCTGTGACTTCCTCCTCAAATCTGCCTTCCTGTTCCTCCATGATCTCCTCTGGAGGTTTAGAGGTTCTGGATGCTGTGGTTGAGGGAGAGTGCCTCAAGGGTTTACGGTGGGTCACGCTGGATGCTCTGGAGGCATGGAGACTGTAAGCCACCCAGGGATCCCAGTACAGCAACTGGGGCGGTGGAAGGGGTCCCGGTGGTGGCGCCCACGGTTGGCCATACCACAGTGGTTGAGGAGCAGATGGAGAGTATGACTGAGGGGGCACAGGTTGATAGAGAGCATTATAAGGAACAAGGAGTGGTGAAAGATGGCCTCCTCCGTTTCGCTATCTGATTCACCACTGGAGAATGGGCATGCATGACATGGTGCACCAGTGGAGATTCCCACACCTGAAGTAAACTCAGTACTGGAGACCTGGTACAAGCAAGGGAGACTCTGGTATGTCAGATACCATGAGGGCTATAGAGTGTCTCTAAAGCAATGATTCTAAAACTCTAAGTCAGGACCCCAAAGTGGGTCGTGACCCTGTTTCAATGGGGTCTCCAGGGACGGGTTAGATATGCTGGGGCCCAGGGCCAAAGTCTGAATCCTACTGGCTGTGGCCGAGGCCCAAGGACTTTGGCTTTAGCCTCCCTGCCCAGGGTGGCTGGCTCAGACTTCAGTCCCACCTCTTAGGGTCATGTAATAATTTTTGTTATCAGAAGGGGATCACGGTGCAATGAAGTTTGAGAACCCCTGCTCTAGAGTGTCATAACCGGTGCTGATGGTGATTTCCAGTGGGCCGGCAGTTTGGAAGGATCAGGAATCTTGGCCATACTGAGCACTCCAAGGCTGGATGGCTCACTGTTGATGGTACTGATGGTCAGACTTGTACTGGCAGTGTCTTTTTAGAGAAGGTGCAGTCTCTGTCCTTGCCTTTATCTGTCAGTACCATTGCTTCAGTGCCTATGCCCATCAGGTCCTTACACGCATCAATGGTACCTGCTGCTTCAGACCCTCATGAGCTATGGGTACCGTGTTTAGACTATCTTGGTACTGATGATACCAAAAGTGCCAGTGATCTTTTTCGTCAAACTCAGGGCTCACTCTGGGGAGTCACAGGTCTCTTTTTTGAAGCCTTACGTGTGGGGCTGTTTTCTTCGACCGATGATCCTTAGATGTCGAGGATTGTGGGACAGATTCGTGCCATCAGGTGACTCCTAGTGCAGGTCCAAGGAAGGCTGAAGAGCTGCCTCCATGAGGAGGAGTTCTAGTCTCAGTTCTCTGCCCTTCTGAGATCTGAACTTGAGTTGCTGGCAGAGACTACACTTTTAGGAAATGTGGTTTTCCCCCGATACAGCAGGAATGCTTATCCATTACAGGGATGCCCTACTTGCATGAGAGGCACCTCTTAAAGCTCAGTGAACAGGATGTACTCTGGGCAACCCCAGACAAAGGGGAAAATAAAAAGTTTTTTCCCCCCTTTTTCAAGAAAAAGAAAATAAAGAAAGCTCTACAACTAAGAGAAAAAGGACTAACTACTGAAGTGCTAAGAGAGAGATAACAATCCAATGAATGGACTGCTAATAGCTCCGTCTCTAGCCAGACGTGGTTGAGAAGGAACTGAGGAGAGTTCACCCGTGCATGCTGGTTAGCCTCCTGGCAAAGCATGAGGCGGGGACAGCGCATGTGTGGGCCAAATGGACACGGATTTAAAGTTCTCTAAACGGCAGTGCAGGGACGCAAGCGCGCCTATACTGGGCACTAGTTGAAGAAGATAATATTGAGTAAGAATTCAATAAAATATTGTAAATTGCTGTTTACAGGTCATGTGTTTGCAGTTTCAATGCAGCAGTCACAGATAAGGTGCTATGATATACCAGCGGCTCATTTACCAGGGACAAGTACAACATGTCAAACTCTTAATATGCACAGACCAATGTGTGAACAAAAAAGTCAGTACTAAACACAAAGACCTTGATTTACAAAAGCCCTGGATTCAAGGGATCCATATTTCAAACTGTTAGAGAATCACACAGCACCCAAAATGCTTTATTTGGATCAACAGTTCAGAGACTTATGAATAAAGTACAAAAACCTTATTATCAATATCTAACAAGCTTCCTGAATCAAAGACAATTAACCATAAAACTGTTTCAAAAGAACTCAGGGAAAGGAAAATGGAACAGAAGAAATATATTTAAAAAGATGCCCCGTTACCTCTACTGCAAGTGGAGAGGAATGTTGGATTCCAAGCAGAACATGGCTGACAACCTACCAAGGTAGCAGCTGTAACACCAGCATCAAGGTAACAACATTTGGGCAGGGGCAAGGACTGTTATTTACTTTATTTTATCCTGTGCTTAACACAATGGGGTCCCAACCTCTTTGGCTTCCAGGTGCTACCACAATAGAGCTGTTAAATATGCATCATAACCACTCAATGGGTCAATTCTGACCCTTACTTAGATGAGTAGGGCTAAGAAAGAAAAGTAAGTAATGTATGGTAGTAGCTTGATTCTGGCTGAGATTTTATAACAATGATATTAACCATGGGTGGCAGATACCTTAGGCTGGGGGAGGCTGTGCCTCCCCAAACAGCGAGGCATGGCTCCACCCCCAGGCCTCCCCAACCCACTCTGCACGTGGCTCCAGTCCTCCTGTGTGGTGGCCTGCGCCGCCCACCCTTCCAAGGCTTCGGGGCAGGGGCAGCAGCTGCCCACTGCCTGCCCTCCTGGTGGTCTGGGGCTGGGGGGGACTAGCCTAGGGCAGGGGCCAGTGTCCATGGTGAAGAGGGGCTCTGGACTCCAGCAGTGGGGTTGGAAGGGACGGAGACTCAGGTGGAAGGAGCGGGGCTGGAGGCTAGCATCCCCAATCCGGCGGTTCACACACCGCCCATGGTATTAACATTATGAATAAGATAAGGATTGAGGCCAAGTCTACACTACAAACTTACATCAGAATACCTGCATCACTCAGGGGGTGTGAAAAATCCACTCTCCCAAATGACACAGTTATACCAACCTACCCCCAGGTGTCAACAGTGCTATGTTGATGGGAGGGCTTTTCCTTTTGACATAGCTACTGCCACTGATGGAAGTGAATTAACTATGCCAACGGGAGAAGCTCTCCCATTGGCATAGGAGTGTCTTCACTGAAGCGGTACAGGGGTGCAGCTGCACTGATGTAGCTGCACTGTTGCAGCTTTTTAAGTGTAGACCTGCCCTAAGAGTATAAGTGGCAATTGGCTCTGTTGAAATCATTGGAAATACATTGATTGACACCAGCTAAGGATCTGGCCCATAAAGTGCAATTCATTTGAAGAGATAAAATATATATTTTCTCTCTCTTTGTCTTTAGCTCAGTATGTTTATTAGGTACCCACTGTTTTTTTCAGTCTCTAAGGATGATGAAGAAAGTTTAAACTGATTAAAATGGGAACTACTCTCTTATGAATCCTGAATGGAAATGGAATGACCTTAATCATTTACTTAGTATTTTTCAGAGGACAGAAATGTGGAAAGTGTTACATCAGCTACTGTGGGAAAAAGGTGTGGTTGAACATGTGTGTGTTAAAACCCAAAGGTATATGTATGCATTTCTTTGGAGTATGTGAAAATAGTGATGCCAATTGTCTCTCCTCTCAAACAGAGGAAGGACTAGTAAGGAATTGCCAGAGCATTTTTTTTCATCCTTCCTTGTTTGAGCTATATTTTGACTTCAGTTGCTGTTTTAGTAGCTTAGAGAGTTGTAAAACTGTTATTAATACTCAACATGGTTCAAATAATAATTATGTCTTTAAAGTAACCAAATGAAAGCCATTTTGCAACACAGGTCAGTATTAAGACACAGAATTCAGCAAACACTAACCACAGTAATGGCCATTCTCATTTGTTCCAGCTTCTAAAGAACATGAATTTGACTTTCCAGTATAACATGGCTCAGAATCAAAAAGCAAAGCAGAGCAAATTAGTATTACAGGTTTATTAGATCTTAAAATATAGAAACATATTCCAACAACACATTTTAAAGAATAATATAATTTTCAGTTTCTTATTCTCAAAATAATACATCATTATTCAAAAATATATTACTTAATGTACACCAAATTCAGTTTCCATTAAATTTTATTTAGAATAAATTGAATTCAAAATATCATAACCATTTACCTGATTCATAAACAAACCCATAACTTTTCTGAAAGTATCCCCCATGCAGTTTAACGTTCATTATCTAAGTGGTCCCCAAACAGCAATTCACTGAAGAAACTTTATTAATATACCTTATTGTACATGAACTGCAATTAGACATAGTTATGGAGATACATAAAGTATAAAATAGTAATTGAAATGTAATGTTTGGAGAAAATGCTATGACTGAAAAAAAGAAACCCACCCTGTTTAATTTTTCAAAAAGTTAAGTGTATGTTTAACAATTTAAGACAATACTCCAACAGTGAGATAAAATAAATTAGTTTCTGCAAAACACACACATACCTGATTATATTATTCTGCAATAGTCTGTGTTTTGTGGAATGTGCATTAAATAACCATAGACATTGGGATTTAAACGAAAAGATTCTGTAAGGCATGAGAAATGTTCTATTCATTTTAAATAACACTCTAATATAGCAATATTTCTACTGAGGCAATTCCCAATAAAACTATATAAAATAATGACTGGTTGTAGGGATGGGAAATCAGGACCTTCTATTCTCCCATAATAACATGGGGATATTCAATGAAATTAAAAGATGGTAAATTCAAAACCGATAAATGAAAATACTTTTTCATACAATGTGCAATTAGACTGTAGAACTCACTGCCGGAAAATGTAATTGAGGCAAAAAATTTAGCAAGACAATAAAAGGGATGGGACATTTATATGGTAACAGGAATATCCAGAGTATAATAGTTAATGCAAACAAGTTTTGGAAGAGATAGTAAGATTAGAGATTAGGAGAGGACCTATTGTGCACAGAGATTATCCTAAAAACTGCCATATAAGGTTTCTTTCACCTTCATCTAAAGCACCTGCTATTGGCCACTGTGAGAGACAGGATACTGCACTAGACTAACCACAAATCTGACTACGAATGGCAATTTCAATGTTCCTAAATGCCTTACCCAGCAAGAAAAGGAAGCTAAGGAAAACAAATTCTTTCCAGATTTTAATCTTTTACACATTGCACACATTTATTAATTCTTGCCCATATAGTAAGGTGGCTCAGGTGAGTGTGGAGTTTTTTTGTTTTTGTTTTTTTGTTATTAAACACACAAAAAATCTGCAGCAGTAGTCTTATAGATAATAAACTGACAATTTATTTGAGGAAAGAAGGTTGTACTACAAGTGTTTAGTGTTAACTTGGAAAGCTATAGGCACAGACTCAAGCCGATCTCTACAGAATTCCTGAAGCTTTGAGCCTTTTGCAAAATTCCACAAGCCAAAACGTAACATATTCCTCCAGTTACACCGATTCTGTTAAAGAAAATAGCTATAACAATTATGTGCAGTCTTTCAGCTTCTATGTTCTACCTACTGTTTGTTTATTTAAACACTGTTCAACATTTCAATTTGTCTAATGGAGTAAAACTTCTAAAAGAAAAATTATGTTTAGCCAAGCATTTTTTCTTCAGTTTCTTTTTTTAGTGCCTTTTCTAAATAAATATCCAAGTATATATTTCATTTGCACAACATAACCAAATGTATTCAATTTCCTTTAACAATATAACAGTCACAGGAGTTCTGGGCTTTCTAACTTAAAAAAAAAAACTATACAAAGGTCTTACTTTAAAATGTTGAAATGGACAGAAAAAAGTCTCAGTGAGATCGATTGAAAAACAGCTTTGGAGGTTCCCCAACATAGTAAGGTGACCCATAAAATAAACTGTTTTGAAATTTCACCCATAGAAAAGAAACTATATACCTTTAAATAAATAAAAGCTACTATATACATTACTGTACATTAAATGAGAGATGGCATGAAATAGAATAAGTTTAGGGATGCTTTTTCACTAGCAAGAATTGTATTTTGACTTGATTACAATTCTGAACAAACACTGGGTTTGATTTTTTTTCCGTTTTTTATTCTAGTGGCAGCCACACGAACGCACCACCATATTTCTGTATTTTTTCAAAATAACATTGGAACTGTCATCAAAGTAGAGCACTGAGATTGCATTCAGTTTTGTAGGTGCACAGCATGGCTTAGGTACGTGATCAGGGAACATCAGATGAACCTGAAAGAGAGAGAGTGAAATTGCTTGTAGACCAAAATAGAAAGATGTAATGGCAAATCTATGGAAAACACAACTATTCAATTTGCAGAGTTCTGTAGTTACAGATTTTTTTTTTCATTTAGCAACTTTAATAAAAAGCTCACCTCCAGAATGCTCTACTGATTTACATAATAGAGTTATACAATAATAGCAGATGGAGAGATAAATTAGGAGGAATAGCCAAGAGAGAAACTTGGTTTTCAGATGAGATTTGAAAAAGAAATGGAGATAGGTCCTGATTCAGGAAAGCACTCAAACATGTGGTTAATACCATCACTATTCAGAACAGAATTTGAGCATTTGCTTAAGTCCCTGATTTAACTAAACTGTCTTCCTGAATCAGAGCCTCAATGGGGAGGGAGAAAGGAAGTTTGTTCCATACAGCAAATGTAGAGGCAAAGGCTCTCACACGGAATGTCTGGATTCTGTGATGATTCTAAGAACATATTTCTCTTTCAGCATCTATATATTTAAGGTGTCTATTGTCTTGGCATCTGTGATCCCACTGAAGTCAATGACAATTTTGTCAGGGGAAGCAGAATCAAGCCAAAAGATGGGTGTCAGATGCAGGGAAGGGTAAAGAGAGATTATTCTCTGAGGTAGGCTGCAGTATTCCAATGGAATGTTAAATAAAAGAAAGGTAATTTTGAGCAGCTTCTCAAAATGAATGGAGATATAGTGAAAATAACTGAAAATAAGGGCAACTAAACATACTTTCTCCATCCTTCAAAAAAGGCTGGAAGTAATTTTCTACACGTCTGGATAGCTAGAGACTGGGGAGGCCAGAGAGAAGGGAGTTGTGCTAGAGAGGGCAAGAGACTATTATGGTATGGATGAAGACTTCAGCAGTAATGGGTTTCATTTGTATGTTAAGTCTTTTAAAATCTGTTATAGCCATCTTTCTAGGAGTAATATAAGTTGATGGTCTTTGCCAGACCAAGAACAGTCAATCAGGAAGTGATTTTTATGTAACTGTTACCATGAGAAGATCTTTCAAAATGAACAATAATAAATCCCAAAGTATTAGTTTAGTAAGGATGTAGATACACACACACACACACACACACACCCTGCTACCTCAAAACTGATTAACTAATGACAAGCAAAATATTGGAGAAAAAAAAATATTGTCCTCTTTCTAAGCAGACATTTGCCCAGAGCCAGCCTCTGGATTCTATCAAGCCCACAGCTACCACCATCCCAATTCTGGGAACCCCGGGTGGGTGTTGGGGCTAAATTTGGCTTTCACTAAATACATTTCTTGCCTGTTTCATTGTAAAGATAGTTTTGAAAATGGAAGTTAGTCATGAGGATTTGGAATTTGTCGCAGTGATTTTATCTCCTCCGCCCGGGCAATCTCTGCTCAGAGCCATCCAGGGTCAGCCTCCTGAGCCTTTGAACCCCTTAGCTTTGATTTCTGTGATATTTTAGGGATGCCAGTCCTGCTACTGAAGAAGCTAGTGTCTCCACAAGCTACACTCTGGCTGCCTGCCAGTGAGCCAGCTCCTCTTTTAAATAGCTAATTTGGCCTCCCACCACTATAGGTCAGAGAAGGGGAACAGGTCTGACAGTTCAGCAGTGAGAGTGGCAGCTTGACCTGGAGGATTAAATGCAGAATTGGAAGCAAGGAACTCCTGCTCATGAATTTTGGCTCTGACACTACTGCATATATGGCCTTGATCAAATCTCCTAAACATTCTGCCTTACTTTCTCCATCTCCAAAATGGAAATAATAATTAGAGATGGAACAAAAGCCAACCCCTGGATCTGAACACACACGTCCTTTCAAAATCTCTAATAATACTGATACTAGAATTTGTACTGTAGTGAGGATTCACTTTTTAAATGTTTAAAAAGCATTATTAAGGTGGAATTTTCAAAAGCATTCGGCATTGGCCTAACTCTGCTTCCACTGAAGTCAATAGGAGTTTTACCCACGGATGTCAATGGGAGCAGAGTTAGCGCTACTCCAGCGCTTTTTTGACTCCTATGGATACACCTTAGAAAAAGCAGTTTAGCCCCATGCAGAAATGAAGATGTGCTGGACCAAAGATTGTTACAAAACAAACCAAAAAGTCAGTTATATTTGGAAGGGTTTCAAGGAACAATCTTGTCCCAAAACAAAGCTGCTTTTTCAGAATGGTGCAGTCACCATGGACAGGAGTTGATTACATTTGGATTGGGGGAGAGTGTATGAATAATTGTTTCCCGAACTCTCCCTGTGTGAACTCCCTTGAGTAAATCTAAATAATCTGTATAATTTCAAACAAAGTGTTTGGCTACTGCTGACCCAGCTAATTTATGTGCACTTAAAATTCAATTAGCCCGATGGATATCTGGCTGCCCAATAGAATGCATGTGCAGTACAATTTGAACCCCCTGCCCTTAAGAAACTATGGGGGATTTCAGCAAAAACTAGGTGCACATGTGAAAGTTGCCCTGCTATGTTTTACCTTGCATGACACATAATTGCATGAGAGAAACTGTAATCTAATGTCTCACTGAAGCTTGGCAACTTTTCTAGGCAATCTTTGCCATAATAGCTGAAGAGAAATAACAGTTTATTATTGTAAATGTGTTTTTCTTCATCATCACCACATATGCACATTGCCATAGTTCTTGCCAAAGAGCATTACTTCCCCTCTCCAAATGAATCCCTTTCCCACAGCCCATTGCTTACTTCCACCTTTGACTCCCTCCCCTCCTCCTGTCCCCTTCTGCCTCTCTGTGCAGGATCTTGCTGGCTTGAATGTTGGGATGGAAGAATATAAGGTCATTGGCTCTGTAGCTGGGGACTGCTGGGGGTGAGGGGATTGAATGGTGGGAGGAGAAGAGGCACATTTAGTGTATGTTAAAAATGGAACTAACACGAAATGTGCCTGCCATGATCCCAGTCACCTTGCTTGTCCATTGTAGCTCTTTCCCCTGTCCTTCATCGGTCTGCCTTTTAATTATACATGCTGTGCAGAGCATGGGCAGTGGGTCATATCCTCAGCTGGTATAAATGAAAAATGAGAGCCTAACATTAGACTCCTATGTCCATATTTCGGCACATAAATAAGTTCCCCTGATTTTTTGAACTGCTGAGCACCCAGTAGCTCCCACCGAAGCTTTCCTAGGGGACTGTTCCAGCAAATGTAAGTCAGAACATCCCATGGCGCTCCATCTTGTGCTGGGCTGGCTTGACTCCCAGCTGGAACCAGGACTGGGAGAGGTGGAAAGGTGGCTGTAAGGCTCTTCCCACTTCAGCTCCACCAAGCAGAGAATCAAATCCAAATGGTACTATGTTTCTAATCATAACTGGGAGCCAGGCATGACAGCACACAGCACGCTTCTTGCTTGCAACTGCATCAGCTCACATATCTTAGAGGTATTTTTCAGTCCAGTCAACTGATTGAGGCTTTTCTGATAACAATTGAAAACCGAGAGCTGCTGTGCAGCCACGGGTCAAAGTTACTGGAGACTGTAGTGTGAATGTTGATGAGAAACTTCAAAAGGTGCATAAACCACTTGGAAGCAGGGAGGGAGCCCTTCTTTGCTTTACATCAGCACAGTGGCAGATTAGCCACTGGGCCAACGGGGCCCATGCCCAGGGGCCCTGGTCAATTGGGGGACCCCCCAAAATGGGCACCCCTGTGCCCCAACCCTGCTCCCCAGCAGGAATGCCAGGTGGGGTCAGGGAAGCCCCTGTGCCCTAATCCCGGGACTGGAGGAGCTCTAGCTCCCTGCCATGGCCTCAGGGCTGGGGGAGCTCCCAGATGCTGCTGCTGCCTCAGGTCTGTGGCTAGGGGAGGGAGAGAACAGAGCTTCTCCTGTCGTGGGGCCGCAGTGGGGAGGGGATAAAATGAAGGGGGGCCGTGGGAAGGGGCAGAATAGGCTGGGGCTGTCGGCGGGACCGCAGGCAGAAGGAGCGGAATGGGGGAGGGAGTGCAGGTGAAAAGGGGGGGAGGGGCCCTCACTTGCTCTGTCCCAGGGCTCTACAAAACCTTAACCTGCCTTTGCATCAGCAGAACCCCTCAGTGCTGTGACACAGTCTTTTTCATGCATTATTGGGTCCGAAACAAAATGTAAATATATCAAAAGGGGCTTTCTGAGCATTTCATCCACTAGCCATTGAAATCACTAATGCTTTTGTACAAGGGTGTAATTTAAACAAAATTAATCCAAATCCAATAAAATTAATCCGAATCCAACAGTAATAAACCGAGAGGAAAATGTAGCTCCCTGTCCCAAGCTGCTTGCATGTTACAAAAATGATCTAATGGACATACCAGAGTCTGAACTATGGCATGGTTTGTAGCATTCATGTGGGCATTGAGTGGAAAGGAGCATTCTCCATCACAGTAGAACGCAGCATAGCCCTCTGGTGCTATTATCCAATCCTGAAATATAAAACCATAAGCAAACTAAATAATAACAATAACAAACAGACAATCTCAATCCTTCCCAGTTCAATCAATTGAAAACTGTATCACTATCATTCTAATTTGGATCCAGGATGACTGAATAAGGCGTATACAGAAATACAATATTTGGAAAAAAATTGTCCTAATCTCTGTTCCTACAAAACCAAGATGAAAATTGAGTTAAACGTAGAAATATGTACTGAATACCCCCAACTAACCAACCAGTGAAGGAATTTAGCAAAGAAATACATCGGAACTAGCCTTTAAAATACTTTTCCTCCCACTTTGAAATTCTCGCAAGGGTGCTGGAACAATTTGTATAGTGGGGGTGCTGAGAGCCACTGAACCAAACTATAAACCCTGTATAATGGAAACCACTTCAAGCCAGGGAGTGCTACAGTATCACCCACGCTCTTAGTTCCAGCACCTATGAATTCTCAGGCTATTTCTGGTTCACTAAAAACATCCCAAATGCATCATTCTCTGGCATATCCAATGCCATTAATCCCTATGATTTGCTTGAGACTAAGAGTATTTATGGTCTCAGGAGTTGCATGGGGGATGGTGGCATTACTGATGTTACAGAATGATCAGTTTGGGGGGTCTTCAGCAAGCCATAAAACAGATAATTTTTCACAAAGAGAAAAAGGTATTTTTAAAAGTTTAGTTAGAGAATTTTTCTTTGCTGAATTCCCCCATGGCCTGGCTGAGGTGGGGAGGGGGAGGGGAGCATTAAGCACATATTTTGGGGGTTAACCCAATTTTCATTGTAGTCCTGTTCACTGTTAGTTTCACTGACCCATTTTTGAATTGCTATACTTGGTTAGGTGCTTGCATTATGAAATTATCTATTCTTTTTATAAATATGTATTTAGAGAAATCTGAGCTACACAAGCTGCAACATTTTCATGAAATATTATTTTACATTTTCTGTGACACCTTGCTTTGCCCATGATCTCAAAGTGCCTTACAAATGATGGGCCCTGTTGTGGAAAAATCTACGGGAGAACAAGTACCGGGTACTTGGAAAACTCTGAACATCCATGTAGTGAGGAAGGATGGTGCAGCAGTCAGGCACTCACTTAGGAATTGGGAAACTTGCATTCAAGTCCCTGCTCTGCCACAGACTTACTGTGTGACCTCAGGCAAGTCACTTACTCTGTGCCTCAGTTCCCCATCTGTAAAATGACAATAACAATACTACCTTACCTGACAGGGGTTTTGTGAGGATAAAACTCTCAGATACTACAGTAATAGGAGCCCTATAAATACCTAAGATAGATATCTAGAAGCTAGAGCATTTCCAAAGAACATTGAGGGTGTCAGGGCCTGCTGCCTATGGATCTGTCAGGGTGCTTGATATGCTAATCCTATAGCTATCCCATGAGCCACATACAAATAGCACAGGGACACCATAGAGGGCAAAGGCATTTGTGCAGGAGCTGCTATGTCCACATTACTACTCAGATCCTCATCACAATCCCACCACGAGTCAGGAGTCCAGTTCTTCCTTGCCCTAGGCTGGCCTCTCCACCCGCCAAGGGGACGGCCAGACTGAGCAGGAAAACAAAGGAATTAACGTTAATGGCTTTGATGGGAATAGTGCCACAGAGTGACTCTCCTTTAACCACATAAAGGAACTTCTGCTGAGTCAAAAGAAGCTAATGCTGCTCGAGTTCAATCCTCTTTGTCAGTTTTTTTGCCTTTTTAGTGGGGTTTCCAGTACTTTAATCCCCTTTATAGCTAACATTGGAGGCAGATGACATAACCCTAAGAACAGTGGCCAAAAATGTAAAACTTGGGTGCCTAAAGTTAAACATCTATATCCATATTACCCACTCAACTTCTGTTTATGTGCTTAAATATGGATTTAGAACCCTAACTTAAGCCATCTAATTTGAAAATTTTAGCCAGTTGATTCTTTTTGGCCTTATAGCTAAAACCAAGTACAGTATTAGAGGCAATTAAGTATATGCCTCAGCTCATATTTAGGGATTACATCCTGACTACACCTAGCAATGAACACTTTAGTTTTAACATGAGTGTTTTATATTATTTATAGGAATCACATCAACCATCACTGAAATGAAACTACCTCTGGGGTATAATGTTGCAACTGTTTAAGAGCGCACAGCAGTTCTACACATCTAGGAAGCAAAAATGAATTCTGTATTAAATTGATATTGCAGAGGGAATTTAAGTATACATGGAAACCTGAAATGTGTTATCTAAATCAGTTGCTGATGGCCTTCCCATTATTTCCTTAATAAAATATTTCCTTTGCAAACAGCTTTTGCTTCTCTGGAAGAACCCAGCAGAGCCTCTATTTTCTCTGTCTTTTTTTGCCTTACCTCTGCTTTCATGGCCCCACAGGCACCGTCTTTTCTGTTAAACTACGACTGCATAAAGGGGTTGCTGTTCAGTGATTCAGGACACCTTGTAGGGGCTGAAAGCTCTGCTTCCACAGGGCTCCAAACCCAGATGGTATAATTCTCATCTGTCATTACACGGCAAGTGCAGGAACTAGAAAGAGACTCAAGCCAAATCTGGATCTGGATTTCAAATACTCCACAAATTAGCAAGGGTGCTGGAACAATTTGTATAGTGGGGGCTCTGAGACCCATTCAACCAAACTGTATATGATGGAAACCACCTCAAGCCAAGGGGTGCAGCAGCACTCCTACTTCCAGCACCTATGAAGTTTAGGGGTGTTCAGAGCTGGGATTTAGGTTTGATCAAATATTGAAAGAGGGTTGAGTGACAGGATTCTGATGCAGATTCAAACCCCAGCACCACCAATGTACACACGGTGTTCAGATCTGGAGTAATGGTGAAGGCCTATCCCTAGTAAAACCGATTAATTTATCAGGGCTATAAACCTATTTAAGTCTGGGGTATTTATCACACAGCCTCATCAGCTATTTTCCCACAGGACTCAGTGGGTTGTAAACATGAAGAGCTCTATAACTGCTACCAAAGGATTGCATACAGGATCACACATCATTACAAAGTGCACTTTGAGAATTCTTGCCTCTTCAATGCAGCACCAGTTACCACCAGGGAAAATCCCTCTACAACAGACGATAGATTGTAAACGAGATTATAGAAACTAGCACTGATAGGAAAGAGCATTGGTATCCATACCTGCCATCCCAAGTCACGGAAACTCACATAAAGTTCATGTTTTTTACAGGCTTGCTTTTGTTCACTTGTGTTGTAATCTACAGAAAGAAAAAGACACTGTTCAGACATACTGCTCTGGAAGACAAGATTCTTGGCAAACTTGCACAAAGCAAAGGAACAGAAATACTCTCATTTCTACAGGTAGGGCTGATCCATAAAGTCAATATAATTTTTTGAAGTTCAGAAACCCCAATCTCAGGCTGGCATAGAATCATAGAATACCAGGGTTGGAAAGGACCTCAGGAGGTCATCTAGTCCAACCTCCTGCTCAAAGCAGGACCACTCCCCAGACAGATTTTTGCCCCAGATCCCTAAATGGCCCCCTTGAGAATTGAACTCTCAACCCTGGGTTTAGCAGGCCAATGCTCAAACCACTGAGCTAGCCCTTGCCCCATAGTTTGTGTACAGAGTGGAAATAATGCATTCAGGATTAGGGAAAATAACTTTTTATGCTGCCTAACTGCTAGCTATCGAAGTAGCAGGTCCAATAATATTGGCAGATATAATTTTGCAAGCTGGAAAAAGAACATCAAGGGCCTGATCTAAAACTCACTGAAGACAGTGGGAATCTTTGCACTGGGCTTTGGATCAGGTCTCAAGTGCCAAACAAAGAGTGGGAAGGGCCCCAATTTCAAATGATAAATATAAAAGGCATAATTCGAGTTATTTAAATCTTAGCACATTTTGCATAGCTAAATTTTTTACTATGGTAAAAAATATCTGCCAACTAATGGTCTTTAACTATTAATACAAATGTAAGCAAGTAGCACAATAGATGCACTTTAAAGGCTTGACTGTCTCTGGCCCTGGCATAGGTGTGCTTCTCTACACCCTTGCGCACTCTGAAATAATCCCTCTCCTTGGGGAAGTACAAAGATGTGGGGAAGTCCTGGTCCCATCACATCACTACCCTATCTGAGCAGTTGGATGGGAATACAAGACAACAGGCTGTAGCATCTCAAGGGATGCTGCATCTTAGCACATTCTCCTTGCCTGGGATCTGGGAGAGTGATTATGCCTCCTGATGATGTTCAGCATTACAGTCAGTTTAAAAAAAAAAAGATTTTGGTGAAAAAATGTTAAGACAAACAATGGCTTTTTGATCAAAACAAACATTTTCATAGAACATTTTCATTTTGGTAGAAATTTCATAACCCCCCTCCCTTCCTGGAAACTGAAAAACCAAAATACTTTGGTAAATTTGGGGTTTTGAATAAAAATTTCAATGTTCAGAAACTGACGTTTTTAAAACTGAGAATGGTTTTCAAAAAACAAAAGTTTTTGGAGGTTTCAGGGCAGGGGTTTGTGTGTCTGTCTTTTTTAACACATTTTCTTGGGAAATGCAGGGGACCTTTTTTAAAATTTCTGATTACAAATAATTTCATTTTCCAGCCTGCTCTATTTAATGTAGTGTGGAATGACATGGTGAGGCTTTCTTGCCTGGAATAGCTCTGGCATATCCTGCAGGTATGTTAGATAGGTACAGCCATTAAAGGTTCTGGTTAGAAGTTGGGCTTGATTCTGCACAGTGCTCTCCAGCTCAGATCACCAAAATGCTGAAATATGTGCTTAGCTTTAAACATGTTAATGGTCTCATTAACTTCAGCTTAATTTTAAATATTTTTTTTCTAGATTGGCCTGGCGTGCTCACCACTAGGATTGTGACCTTGGTTAATAATGCAAATACACTGAGGACTAATATTAGTTCAAAATCTTAAACAAGTTCTCTTTGATAACTTTCTCTGAATATTTTACTAGTTTTAATGCTCCTTGAAGATGAATTTTGAGCTCGCATGCTCAAACTCTCAAAATTAATTTTAAATTCATGTTCCATGAAAAACCACACAAGAAACTGGATTATAAATTATAATACTCATTCAACAAGGAAATAAAGACAATGCCATGTGTCATTTCAAATTTCAAGCACTAAATTTAGAATAGAAAGCGATAGTATAAATGAAATGTGTGAAAAATATGACTGAATAATTTCAGAAAGAAACACGCAGGATAAAGTCACAATCCATTTGTAGATGGCCACAAACAGAAAAACAGGTGGAAGCTGGTGAATAAATTAGTCTTTATCAAGTTTTCCATCAGATTGAGCTCTGGAATCAATTTCTAATTTTTTCCACTTTTCATGTTTAACACACAACCTTCAGCACCAAAAAGACTGTGGAGGGGGCCCTAGGGCTGTGGGAAGAAGGCTCCATGATAAATATGTATGGCATCACTTCAGATATCTTCACAGTATTGAAAATCCCAAAAAACTACTTTTAAGAAAATAGATTAATGCTGTGTGGATGTGAAAAAGTCCCAGGATACTTGATATGCAGACATGCATTCGACACATAGCTTTCTGAAACCTACCTAACCACACACCTATTTAGAATGCTAAACTACTAAAGCAAATTCATATTCCTTCCCTACATTCTGCCTTTTATATAAGACAAATGTTGTGTGTAATGTAACATTACATAAAAGTAGCCACGGTGACATTTACAACAGGATCTGGTGCCAAGGATCCAGTTTCACATTCTGTAGCTTCAAGGTCCATATGCTTATTCTGTCAGGCATCAAAACCATGGGATATTATGACTGAGTAAACTTTGTACCTAAACCATCCAGGGACTGCAGTTGTGTTCCAAATCTGTATGTGGCAGAAGGAGCTGTGGGGGTAGGGTAAGGGAATCAGATTTGTTATTCCTATGCATATTCACTGGCAGTCAGAGAGTATTTTGGTTTCTAAAGAAGAGATGGAAGTTGAGACATATGAACCTGCCTGCATTTACTATCACAAAGTACCATATGCTTAATTAATTAGTGTGACAGCAACCAATAAAATCCAGGAAATACACTGTTTAGCATGTTTTTCCATTCTTATCTCATAGCATCAGGAATAAAAAGTACCACAGCCTTGCTTTTGAATTTCCGGGTAGATGTCAGTTTGCATCACTGCCTTTATATTATTAAAATATAGATTTCATTTTGTGCCAAATTACTATTTCTCCCCCTTTTCAGAACCACTTTTTGAGGAAAAGGCTGGGTTTTGTTTGTTTTTTGTCCATTTCAGGACAAGTTAAAGAAAGAAAAAATACTTTTCCTCTAATCCCTTACTCAGCTAGACAACTCCATTGTGACCAAAATGGAAGTAGCACCTAAGAACTGAAGAAATACTGCAAATTTCACCCCTCTGCGTGGAACAGAACGGGGGGGGGGCCTGGAGGATACATTCTGCTTTCTGCAGTGTGTTCTTGCATTGCATTTAAGCCATGTGCCCTAAAGTTTTCACTCAACAGAGGGAGGTTAAGCACAGACCTGTCAACATCAAGAAGAAAACTTTTGCCAGATTGTTACAATCAGTAACATTATATATACATATATAGGTTTTGTTCTTATTCACATTTTGTTTGCTTGCGTGCACGTGCAGGAGTATTTCAAAAAGGAGTTTCCCAGTTTTAATTAGCTGTAAAGGAGAAAAGAAATGAAATGAAATATGGGAAGTAGGAATGTCTTTCTTGACTTGGTGAGAGAGTGAAATGAACCTAATTCTCATGAGAACAAAAACAAAAGGTAAGAATGATTGGCTTAAAGTCAAGAAAGGAAGTTCCCAAACAAGTGTCTTCTGATAAAGAAATAAGACTAAATGATAAAGAAATAAGACTAAATCCTGTGCTATACAAATGGCAGCAACCGTAACAGGAGCATGTCATGTGGCTTATACAGAACAGCATTTCCCACCAAACCTACCTGACTCTGAGGCATTTGGCCAGAGGTTACACAACAGGTAAAGAGACAGGAAACCAAATTCTGTAATTACACCACTTACAATTCCATTCACTTTGATGGAATTGCATGGGGTATAAATTGGAGTAGAATTTGACCTACTGACATAAGCTTAGGTATTTGCAGTGTTGTTGTACCCACATTCGTCCCAGGATATTAGAGACACAAGGGGTGAGGCAACATCTTTTCTTGGGCCAATTCTATTGGTGAAGAGGCAAGATTTCAAGCTACCCAGAGCTCTTCTTCAAGGTCCTTCTCTAGCCTGAAGAAGAGTTCTGTGTAGCTCAAATGCTTGTCCCTCTCACCAACAGAAGTTGGCCAATAAAAGATATTACCTCACCCACCTTGTCTCTCTAATAAATGTCAATAGTTAAGCTACTATAATCTGCAAACTCCATTGCCTACGCATGAGCAAGAATGAGCACAGTGGGCAGAACTATTAGGTTTTCTATTCATTTTACAGAAGGGGTCACTGTACCTTTTAGATACTGGCCATTGGTAGGGGCTGTGCAGAACTGCTGCACCCCTGCACACTGGGAGAGTGTGCCTTCTTCTGTACCCCTGCAGGGGATGCAGCATACTTTCCCTTGTGAACCTGCCAGCTCCAGTGGCTGGTGTACAAGCAGAGGAGCCCAGAGATTGTGACTACATTCTGCCACTGTGCAAGGACACAAGACACAAGAAGGCTAGTGGTTTATTTTGCTCTCCTCTCCTCCTTCTAACACCCTAGAGCAGCTGAATAGAATCTGTCACTAAGCTTGCAGCTACTGGTATCTTCATTTGCAGATGGTAACTACTGCAACAATAGCTATTATAGATCTTGAAAAGTTGATATTGTTCAAGTCTTATAACTGATACTTAATAACACCCTAATCAAAGGGACTGGTGTACAGCTACACAGTAATGGGTGATGTGGAAATTGTTCAGAGAAGACGAAAGCAAGGCCATGTAAGAGCAACTTGGTTTGCCATGGTGAAAGTAGGTACCAGGGCTTACCCCCCAGAACAGTTTTGTTTTGTGGGACCTCATTACTTGATTGTCTCTTTTCAGCTACACCATTTAATACTTGAAAACAAATCCTGGAGATGCAAACTAAAAGCTCTTCAGCTATACTGTGAAAATATGCAAACAAACTCCAAGACTACTTTTAAGACTTAGCAAACTCTCTCATGCTCAAACAGACCCTTTTATCTTGAAGGAATCCCAAGGCACTTTGCAACATGAAATATAGATGACTAAATATAATTACAGCACCATTTTTCAAAAGAGTTCTGAACAGACCTGAAATTCAGGAAATATGGGTCATGGGATAAGCACGGGAGCAATTCACAGCATATACAGCTAGTGGGGGATATGACCGGCCATCAGTTAACCAAAGGTCAAATAAATGCAATCATTGTTAATATATAGGAATCATTTCATCAACCACTGAAATGCAAGCATCTCTAGGGTGGAACATGACATTTTTTTTTAACAGTGTAGTACAAACAAATTCCTAAACAGCCTCTATAACATCACAGTGACATCTCCAACACTGAAGCCTGGTGTCAAGTATCAGAGGGGTGGGCATTCACCCACGAAAGCTTATGCTCCAATACATCTGTTAGTCTTAAAGGTGCCACAGGACTCTGTTGCTTTTTACTGAAGCCTGGTTGATTTAAAGGGAATAGTGCTGTCTACAGATAAATGGCTTTGATGAATCATTACAAAATGTACTATATCCAGCTTTTAGAGGAGCTTTCACAAAGTTACTAAAACAATTACAAAACGATGGCACATTCATACAATTTGGTGATGTTGGTCAAAAATCATTGATAAACCTCCCAAAACAATTTGAATTTTTTTGACTTTTTGATTTTTGCCACTACAATTCTGAACAGTTCTTTACCTACCTCTTATTTTAAAATTAGTTTCTCGAGAGATAAGAATAGAAATAAAATACATAATGACTGGAGAATAGCACTACCAAACAGGCCTACTTGACTGAATTATGATGATCAGAATCAGTAAAAATGTTGTGGAAAATATGCAACAATGTTTTTTATATATAATTTATGTAGGAAGTATTATTCACCCTCGAAATCAGTGATTACTTCTTTGGAGTCATTCTGGTTGAATGTATCTGAGTAGGTTTCTTTCCAAAACTTCTATTTATGTCACCTAACTCAAAGCCATTTTATGCTAAGAGGAAAATGCATCTTTCTATGGCAAATATTATTTACTGGGAAGGAACAGTTCCTTAGAGCCATTTCTGACCATCTTGCAATTACACACACAGATACAAACACAGACCTGGTGTAAACAGGTGCAACTCTTTCTATTAAAGTCAATGGATTTTGACAGATTCAGACCTGGTGTAAGCAGGCAAAACTCCATTGACTTGACACAGTGAGTTACACCTGCTAATATCAGCTCTGAATGTCTCAGCTGGTTTAGAACATGCTTAATAGATTTTTAAACCTCAATGGATTACCCCTTTTTGAAATTCTAAACGCATTTAGACCCATAATTACTCTTCATTTCTTAGTAAATATGCTTTAAAACAATCAAATGGGGTTTTCTGATATAAAGCAACAATAAGTAGTTTTTTTTCTTCCCCCAGTAATAATTTAAAACAGTCCAGTCTGTTTTATTTATTTATAATTGTTCCCCAGCCTGATTCTTTCTTGGGTTATCAAGTGCTTTCAGGAACAACTCACCTGCAAGATCATTCGAACCATAAATGAGAGAACTTTACAATACCCAAAAGGGACAGGCAAGAGAGCAATTATAAGTAAAGTACCACTAAGTCTTAACAACTTGCAGGTGCTTTTGAATATATGGAGAGGAGGCTTTTCAAAGGCTGGGCTGTCAGGTTCTCAATCCCCGAGCAATATGAAAAGATGCATGCTTTCTCTCTGCTGCCTGCCTCACAGGATAATTTCTGCTCCAATCCCTCAATGTAGAGTGGGGCAAAGAGGAAGAAGCCCTGCCTTAGTGGACAGCACAGCATTTTATTTATATTTTACATACTAATAAAACCCACCACCACGACAGGTATTAATAATAATAATACTGACTGAGCTCTTTTTCCTTTTTTGTGACATTTTACGGGTGTTGACATTTATTTATACCTTAAAAGCAGGTTTTGGATCCAGTAGATCACCTGGTAAATCTCCATAGCCTCTGACAGAAACACTTCGACAGCCAATCCCAAGTGATCATCACTTTGTTTGTCAACTCAGCAGCAGTTTGTACTCAGTAAAGGTGAAATCCATCCCTGAGCAGATGGCCAGCACAAGGCTTATACACTGCTTAAGAGACACTTAACCTGCTATTTTGAGGGTCTGAATGGAACCTGCATGGTGCACAGGACCTGTACTAATCTCTGCAAATATATGAATGCCACCCTATGGCTGAATTCTGGCCACAAAACTGCATTCCAGGGCACTAATTTACTTACATAATGGACATGTTGGAGAGGCTGGCAACAGCTTTCAAGAAAAATTCTTGATCCACTAGTACTATACTCTACTATAGTATCCTCTAAAAGATACATATTTAGATGTGCAGGTCCTGTCCCCAAAAAGGAAAACTAAGGTTTCTTCAAAAGGGGGAGATCTTGAATTTCAAACAAGTTCTTCATATTCCTCTAACTGGAAACATATCAGGAAATAATTTATTGACCATAATTAATTCCAGACACCTGATGGAGCAAGCAACCACCTTGAGCATCCTTGTTTGCATTAGTGTCTGACTATGTGAGTTTTTCAACACCTTTCAAGTAAGAAAGAGATCAAATTGCACAAGGCATACTAGCATTTAGGGATACCATGTGGATTTATAACACCAAGAGAAATCTGAGTTGTCTAAAACAACAAATGGATTGCACTCATCCCACTAGATAGCTTTTTCTTCTCTGAAAGATGAGACATGGAAAATAGTTTTCATATAAGAACCATTTAAGTGACTTATCAAAAGGTTCAAATTCACCACATTTGGAATAAGTAGTACTTTAATTATCTGCATACCATGTACACTGCTATTTGCGAGAAGGAATTTTAGTTGGATGGCTCACCTGCACTGGTAAAACATTGAAAAAGTATACTGAGTTACCCAATCACCCTCTAGTATATTAAAAGTTCACACAGCCCAGTACACATTTAACCGAGCAAGACATGTACTGGTAGCTGTAGCTGATTTACACATTTTCAATCTCATTACTGACTGTTTCTTTAATTTGAGTTGGATCTTTCACCTTTTCCCAGCCAAAGTTCTCAGTGAATAATTCATCAGCCAAGAAGACTGAGGCTGTTGAACCATCATTGCATTATTCAACTGGACCAAATAACCTGAGAATGGACACATTTATTTCACAGCACCTAACTTTTGAAATGTGCCAACTTGCGGTTGTACTCACAGATGCCCACTATATAGATGGTACTATGGCTTCTTCATCTTACCTGCTACACTGGGCATCCTGGAAGAATCCTGATGGCTACTGGATTTGTTGCGGTTCTGATTTTTCTTTTTATTGTTGGCTGCTCGGACAGATCGAAAAAGCACTTCACTTGCCTTGAAGAATGCAACCATAAATGGCTGCTTTGATTGAGGCCCTTGTCTTCCTATAAGGCCAGCTGATTTAACATTGATACTACGACCTATAAAATAATGCAGACATACAATTAATACCACACATACTGTCAAATTTTGCTTTTTCTGGTTGCCAGATAAATATATGGGTGAAATCCTGGCCCAAATGATGTCATTTTTGCAATTGTCTTCATTGGGGCAAGGATTTTACCCATGATCCTGAAATTACAATATTAGAAACCTTAGCCTTATTTTGTTGAATGTAATCTAAAAGGAAGAGAACTCAACAGATTTATTTACAAAAGTTTCAACAACTTCACAGTCTACCACTGCATGAAAACACTGTCTACACATTCTACACAAAACCCTGATATATTAATTCAGTGGTATATGTACTGATCTATTGCAAAGAAATAAATCAACTCCATTAACTTCTATCCTCTTGGAAAAGGATAACATGATGCAGTCATCTTATTTTACATCACAAGTATGTTAAATCTAGAATTCTATTTCCCTAACTCAAATCAGTAGGAATGAGAAGCGTAGGCAATAAATATAGTTATGCTTTAAACAATGTAAAGCATTACTCCAAGTTCATGTGAAGTCATTACTATAGATACGGGGGCACTCAATCTTTCAGGAGAAATATAAAAGAGTTTGAAATATGTACATGATTGACTCCGGTTCTGCTCCTAAGGGATGTACATACTTCTTTGAAATATTTGTTCAGTCAGGACTGTGTGGTAACCTCACTGTATTGGAGGAACTGACCCTCCCTAGAAGAAAAGTAAGCAAAACAAGTCATTGAAACTGCATCAGTGACATTTTAACAAATAAACCCTTGCTCTTAACAGAATTTATTTTGGCAGCATAAACACTTTTGTGTGTACGTGTATTATGCAGAGCCCTTCAACCGTCAGAAAATGAGACAGTGTCACATGAAGCTGTGCAGCTGTGCAAGGGTGGGGGACACAGAGGTCCTGTAAATGTGAAGGTATTGGTAAAGAAATAGTCTATGCACTGGTGTGGGCAGTATCAGGGCATTCAACTATTGTCCTAATAGATTGGAAGGTTTGTTAAATAGCTACAAGGATAATAAAGGGGAGCATCTGCCTCACAAATGTACTGTATAATGCCATTAAACTTAATTTTACTAGAAAAAGACCTTACAAATAATCATAGGAGTAAACCTTAAACAAATAAGCCTATAGGTTTCCTTTTAAACGCAAACTTACAGTGGCTCCTTGCCAGAGTCTATATTTCTTAGAAAAACTCTATCACTGGCGTAAATGAAAGAGGCAGTTTGATTTGTGGTTAAAGCAGTTTCCATTCTACTTCCACTGTAACAAATGTATTAATTCAGCTCAGACTTCCTCCTTCTGGCAGCCCTTTTGCTGTAAAAAGAGAAATTAGAAGTTCCAGCCAAATACCATACCTTGAACTGACCCACTTCAATACATAAACACTTTTACAACATGTTTATTCAGGTGTAGCACTTTAAATTGGTTTAAGATGTTTCCAGTGACAGAGAACCCAGCAAAGGCAAAAGAAGAACTGAGAAAGTTAGCAGTTTTGGAGCAGAGTAACTGGCAACATATTCTGAACTATTTTGATAATTGCTTTTTTGACTAGAAGGGAAAAATTATTTGTTGAAGCTTCTGATTTTATTTTTAAATGGCTTTTTAGTTTTGTGTTTATCTAATTCTTCTCTTCATCTATTTAAATGACTATGAAATAACACATTAAAATTAATCTCTGAATGTTCAAGTCTTGTAGCAGGTCAGATATGAAACACTGTACAGACTATTCTCTATTCATTACAACATGGACCGACCAGCCACTTACCACAAAGTTCCAGGTTTCCTTTACTTTTCTAGAGGGAATTCTTTTTGTTCCAGTGACTTTCAGAATTTTAATTTTATCTGTAAAAGATTAATACCTTACTGGCAGACATTTTAGGAATCCTATTAGATTTATGTACTGAGGACTGTAAAAGATGTGTGTAGGTTCTCTAAATTTAAATCTAGGTTCACTGAATTTACAAAGGTGGATATTGTGTGAGAAGCAAAATACCCTTCAAACCCATGTGAACACCCTTTAAAATAACTTTTAATATTATTAAGTTTCCTCTTGGTTTCCTTTAGACTTCAGCAGTGAGATGACTATTAAGATTCCACAAGTTAAGGTTTACTTACTTACTCAAGGTATAGAGATATAAACCATAAAAAAAAAAAATCGAAGCCCATAACCCGCACTCTTTTTAGACACAGAAGCAGTTTATGTGGCTCTATACCTTCTGTTTATTTGATCTTTTGAGTAGCCAAACTAAGTTTTTTTTAGGAAAAGAGGTTTTTTCCTCCAACTCTACTGTGGATAAGGACACAATTCTACCAGAACTCAAGTCAATGGTAAAAGTCCAACTGACATTTTACTTCTAAACACTTTGAGTCCCATTATCTACCTTGGTTTATTATATGCCTTAGGTTTAATTGCATCTTTCAGATGATTCCATATAAATATACACTTTTCCACAAGTAGCTACATTTTACATTTGGTAATTACCCTAATTTATCTAAATACATATCAAACTATGTACTGTCTCCTGTAGGTTATTTCTGTGCAGACTACTGAAAGAATCTAAGAATTTGTGTTTACAGAGCGTCCATAAGACTGCTCCCTGGGAAGAACAGGAATCCCACTCAGACCAAAGAATATAGAAGTTTGCCCCTCCCTAAACCTGGGGATCCCTCAAACCCCATGCCTCTGAACTGCCTCAAGCTCCCTGTCCCTACTCTACTTCATCCAATGTGCTAACGGCTTGCTTGTTAGCCACTGCTCCCAGACTAAACCTTCATCTGTAGTGCAGATTTCAGGAGGTGTGCTACACTGTGGCAAGGGAAGTGGATAAGTTAATGCTTAACAAGGTCTGTCAACATTAGTTTATCAAAAAGTCTTGAATGGCTAGTGACAGGAACAGTTATTACTCAAACCTGAATATATCTAAACAGATTAGCTTGAGAGAGAGAGAAAGACAGATTCACTTTGCAAAATTTTGAAAACTGTTCTATTCTTTGCAGCCAAAACCTGTAGTTCTTACTCCACGTGCCAGCAAACCCTCTTTTGATTTCACTGGGAGAACCGTAGGTTCAGGTCCTCTTGAGACACAATTCTCCATGATATAGTATTAGTGTGATATATTCCAAAAGTTGTTGCATCACTCAGGTTGCACCACCCCTTTCAGAGTCATATCAAATGGCAAAGTGCATCTCTGACTCTTCACAGGAGTCAGTTAACTCTTCTATTAATAATTAGATCACAGTTACATTTATCTCGCACCTTTAATCCTGAAAGATTTCAAAGCTCATATCTCCAGTACTGTATGTACATACAGAATCACAAAAATACCATCAACATTGAAGTGGAGGGCAGCAAGCTGGTGATCAACTGGCACCCAGCTCACTGAGCCAGAACAAGGACCAATCCCTACTCTTGAAAAAAATATGCACAGCAGTCAGCAATTACTTTTCAAGATGAGGATCCAGAGAGCTCCCATAACCTTCTCTATCCTAATATGCCAGCATGCACTTCGCAAACCAATGAAGATAAATGATGCTTACTTACTTGTAACTAGAGTTCTTCAGGATGGACTTTGAACATTCACACTCTTGGGGATGCACTGACCAAGTGCATCCGGGATGATGGAATCTTCTAGTTGTAGTGCCACCCTTCCTTTCCCTGCCCTTTGCTTGGTCAGAGAAGAGGCATGGCACGCATTGCCACCTCAGTTTCTTCCAATCACTAAAGTGGAATATGAACTAACCCTAAAATAGGACTCTGCAAGAGAAGGGAAGGTGGATGGAGAAAGTGAATATGCAGAGTCCAGCTCGAAGAACTCCTGTTACAAGTAAGTAACATTCATTTCTTCTTTGAGAATCCTCTGTATATTCCTATTCTTGGGTTGGTTTGGTGAGCAGTACTGTAAATTGGAAGGAGGGCGCACAGTCCTACCTAAACAATGTACTCCCCCGCCGAACTGTGTACTCCCCCGCCGAACTGTGCATCAGACCTGGATGTCCTAGCCAGTGCATAAATGTCTTGTAAAAGTATGCATGGAGATCCATGTAGCAGCCCTCCGTATATCAATAAGGGGAATATGCTTAGTGAATGCTACAGATGTCACAACTCCTCTAGTGGAATGTACTCTAGAGAGTGAAGCTGCACGGTAACACTCTTCAATACACAGCCTGATCCACCTACAGCGGGATTGTGCTAAAATGGCCTGACCCCTTGAAGAACCAGCATATGAAATAAATAATTTGGGAGAAGACCTAAAGCTCTTAGTTCTGTCCCGGTAGAATGAGAGCTCTCTCTTCGCATCTAAGGAACATAATTTAGATTTCCCTTTACCTGTAATAGTTTTTGGGGAAAGAAATAGGTAAATATATACTTTGATTTACATGAAATTCTGAAACCACCTTTGGAAGGAATTTAGGGTTTGATCTAAGAACCATCTTATTTTTTATGAAAGGCAGTATCGGGGGGTCCAGCATCAATGCATGTAGCACATGGACACTGCTAGTAGAAATGATTGCTATTATAAAGGCTGTCTTCACAGAGAGATGAAACAAAGAATAGCTCATGTTAAAGCTAAGTTCAAATTCCATGGAGGGACAGGGTCCCAAATTGGGGGATATAGATTCAATAAACCTTTTAAAAAGCTTTTTGCCAAATTGTTTGTGCATTATGGATTTACCATCAGTGTAATATGGAATGCTGCTGTTGCTGCTAATTGGACTTTAATGGAGGAGGGAGACAAGCCCATTGTCCTTAAGTGTAACAAGTATTCCAAAACCAGTTGCATAGGGACAGAAACTGGATCAATACTCCTATTACTTACCCAGATAACATATCTCTTCCATTTGAAATTGTAGCTGCTTTGGTAGATGGTTTTTGAGCATTAATAAGAATTCACTGCACTTTAATGGAGCATGATTTTTCCAAATCTTGTATTTTCCATTGAACAGATGGAGTAATTCCTTATACCATGTTGTCTTGATCATGCTGGGGCAACTAGAATCATTCTGGCGAATCTTGTTTTATTTTCTTTGAGGGTTAGGAGAAATGCATTTACACCAGACACATTCTCCAATGTAGGAGGAATGTGTCCTTCAATGACTGTTCATCTGAGCCTGGTCTCAAGCAAAAACAAGCACATTTTGTAATGAATCTTTCAGTGACTAGATCTAGGTCATGAATTCCCCAAAGGTTGAAACTGTTCTGAATCATTGAGTCCTTAAGATACCATGTATGCATCTGCAAGGAATCTCTGCTCAGATGATCTGCAAGCTCCCTGTGTCGTCCTGCAACACATAAGGCAATTGGAGAAATGTTGTATAGGATACACCAGTCCAAGTTTTGTCACCTCATGGCATAGGTGAGATGATTAAGTTTCTCCTTGTTTGTTCACATAATAAACTGCAGACATGTCATCCATGGCCACCTGGATTACCACATCCTGAATCTCCAGAAGAAATGCCTTGAGAACCAGCTGAATGGCCTTCAGTTCTAACACATTTATGTGTAGTAAGGATTCCTTATCGTTCCAAAGACCTCAAATGTAAAGGTTGAGGAGGTGTGTGCCCCTGCCTATTCTGGACTCATCTATTGTTTGCAAAGGAGGAAGTGGATTGAACAATACTCCCTTGAGGACATCTTGTGGTTTCAGTCACCATATTAGAAAGAAGCACCTTTCTCAGAATGGTGAGTATTTTGAGCATATTGTCCATACTGTGTTTGAAGTTCTTTAATAGCCAATGCTGAAGTGGCCTCATTCTGACTCTGGTATATGAGGACATATTCGTTGCAGATACTATGAAGCCCATTAACTCCAGGAAATACATTATCCTCTGAGAGGCTTGCAGCAGCAGTCTCTGTATAGTGGTCTTTAGTTCCAAAATTGTCTCCCTTATGGAATTGAGGATCCCCCAATGAAGGGAATCTTTTGCGATGTAATCAGAAGCGACTTCTCTTTGTTTATGAGAAGACCTATGTTTTCACACAGAGAAAAAGTGACTTGAATGGCTTTGTTTAAATCCTTTTCCTACAGGGCCTTGAGCACCCAATCATCTAAGCAAGGGAAAACAAAGATCCCTTGTCTCTTTAAATGTGCTGCTACTGGAGTCAATCATTTGATAAAATCCCTGTGCACAGTGGAGAGGCCAAAGGGTAAGACTCTGTATTGGAAATGATCCAAACCAAGGACAAAATGTAGATAGTTGTGGTGAGATGGTCTTACGGGAATGTGGAAATATGTATCTTTGAGGTCAACAGCAGCAAACCAATCCAGGGTTGACAGGGAGGGAAATAATCAGAGCCAGAGATAGCATTCTGAATTAAAACTTCCTGACATATCTGTTTAGAGCCCTGAGATCCATAACTGGTCTGAAACCTCAATTTTTCCTTCAGGATTAGAAAGTAGAACCCCTTCTTTCTGTAAATTAAAGGTACTTTTTCTACAGCCCCTGCATGCAGTACAGCTTGTACTTCTGTTCTTAATCTCTCATAAAAGGGAGAACAGTGGGGGCTACATGGCAGAAAGGATTTGAATTGGATGGAATAAAACTTTCCCTTAATATTTTCCCCTTTGTTTCAGTTAACTACATGCACACAAAACCCCCCCTCAAGAACAATGTGGGATCAAGTAGAGTCTGTGTGTTGCACTGCCTAGGCCCAACAAAGTCAGGCCACTCAAGTCCCACCATGCCTAGGCCGAAGTCAAAGCTGAAGTTTTAGCTTTAACTTCCGGCAATCTTCCTGTTGTTGCCTTAAGTCCAACCAGCAAAATTAATTTTACATATTTTTTGTGGTTTATCTATACTTGTTGAAAGTGGTATTTGAAAAGCACTTTAAGGCAAGCTCCCTGGATAATTTATGAACATCTGAGGAGCCATGGAACAGTATATTCTACTATAGTATGATATATTATTTAAAAGAAAAATGTTGTAATCATATAAAAATATGGCCCTTTAAATATTTGACCTATTCTTTAAATTTAATGCACTTAAACTGTGAATGGTATGTGGGAGTCTTTCAGTTTTCTTGGCATGCTTAGTATATTTTCAGCAAGAGGATAAAATAGGGAGAGATTGGATTCTTCAGTCATCTATTAGAAGAGTTAAAAAGAGCCAATAGCCTTCAAATAAAACTAACCAAACTCCTATTTTTTGCATCTGGAATGCTGGCAACTATCTAAGTGATGCAGTGGGCCTGATTCTGAACTCAGATTTATCCCAGTGAAAGTCAACTGATCACAGTGAAATCACGTCTGATGTTCTCTATCTGCTTAAGCTCAAAAGACTGTCTCTTTCACGAACAGAAGTTGGTCCAGTGAAAGATATTACCTCACCCACCTTGCTTTCTAGTATGAGTGACTACAGTCTCAGGCCTAGTGTTTCTACTATTTAAGATCCAAATGTGTACTCAGTTCTGTAACGTATGGTCCCTCTTTTAAGGAGCTCATAATCTACTTTATCTACAAGCAGAGGCATCATGGAATGCACAGACTCATGTGGCTCAGTTTACCTACAAATAGAGATATAGCTAATAGATGGGCAATATATCAAACAAATGCCCCATACTTGGTGGATTAATATTGATGGGCCTCATGGAGGAAAAAAATGAAGAAAGGATCTAAAAGGAAGGGTTGCTCACTGACACACAAGGAGACGGGGGACACCCAGTACAATGTGGCCCTGATCCTCACTCTAGCCTTCAAGCATTACCAGAATAATAATTATAGGGGGAGCAAGTAGGTATTCATATATTTAGGTTGCCTAAGATTTTCCATTAGAAAGCATTCTTGCAACCATTTTTCTCTGAGAAGCTCTCACACCTAAATTGTTTGCAGTAGACCTTTGGTATTCTCCATTGGGAGGATCCACTTGCTCTATAAAATGCCTTTTCTTTGTCCCATGAAATTCCACTCAAATTTGGCTGAGACATAAATTAAAAATACAAACAAAAGTAGAAGTAAAATACAAGTAAAAGTACAAGTAATGCTCTCTCTGACTTGCCTGAGGAAAACTTTGGCAGCCTGCCAAAATCATGGAACATTCAAAGGCCAGGCTCATGCCGCCATGAAAGCATCACCTCCATCGCCACCAGATGTTGCATGGAAGCTGGCCAGCCCCAACGCAGCATGTGGTCCCAGTGGCCCAGTTATTCTCTCACCCTTGAGGCACTATAGGAGGCAGGATCTTCCCCAATTCCCAGGTGGTAAGAAATGGAGGCTCATGGGGTAGGAGGGGGGTGAAAGAGAAAGAGGCAGGCCAGGCTCCAACCATCCCCAAAACCCAGCACATGGCACAAGTGGCCAATCTCCCTCTCTGTGGGCAGCACATGGGGCAGGAGCTACCTCAAATCTGGGGGAGAGGAGAGAGAGCACATCACTCCAAGTTGGGCTTCCCTGGACCCAGTTTAGGTAATGGAGGCAGACTTGGGGCAGCTGCTCCACACAGCATGCACATTTCAAACACTGACAGAATTCCAATTCACAATAATAAATGCTGCTAGAAGCAGCTTTAACTCTTTCAAAGTTGCTCTGAGATTCTAATCCCATAATGCTCAGCAACAGGAGAAAGAGCCAAGAGCAGCATGGGCATAGAAAGCTGCATGGAAAGTGCAGGGTCTGAAAGCTCTCCTTGAAGCTGAACTGAGATCTGTGTGTCTGCAGTCTGCTCTCTCTGTGGATTTTCTGTCCTTGATGTTACAGAGCTACATCTTCTTTCTCCTTTGTATTTAGGAGAGAACGTGTTGAGTTCTCTCTAGAGTGAAAAACATGACAGCAAAAGAAATACTGATACTTTTTCCTCTACCGTGGGTTCTTATGTTCCTGTAGCACAAATGATGTGCAAACTGTCACTAATTTCCAATTATACCAATGTTAGGCATGAAAACAAAAGGTGCTGAGTCACTCACACCATTTTTAGAGGCCTATGGGGTGCATGCTCGATATTCAGCATACAATGAAGTTTTTCAAATTGCTTCTGCATCTGCATAAATGATATGTTGGAATTCATCTAGTACCCCACTTGTATCAGTGTGAAAGAGATCACCTCATTTTAAACACCACAGAGGCTTTCAGCATCAAAAGGATGGAATCAGCAAGAAGAATACTGAGGAGATAAATGCAGACATTTAAAAAATAAAAAAACCCACATGATCCTTAATTTACCACAGCTCCAGGGAAATGGTAAATTATATGTTGACAGCTTCCATATGTGTTATGCAACTCTTCATTTTTACTATTCAATATATGTCCCATTAACAGAAAAATGGCTACATTTCATACCAAAGGATGGCTGTGATACTAAATACATCTTAAAGAAAAAACACATTACAATGCCATGTGAACATTTGTACGTTTTCAGCATTTTCAAGGGAAAAAAATATGAACTACATTAACCAGACATTTCTTATTCTTAATGCACTATTGTTTTAAAATAGTAATCATTTAGATTTTTAATGTAAACATTATTTTTCAGACTTCACCAAGTGGGATGGCTCAAGAAAAATATCCATTTTTCTAATTCCCCGAAAATTCTTCTACAAATGACATTGAAAAAATAATTACTAATCAATATTGTATTGCAGTAGCATCTGGAAGGCTCGATCATGACTGGGGCCATATTGAGCAGGTGCCATAGAAATACATACAAATAAATACAGTCTTGTCCTCAAAGAGCTTATCACTTTGGGTCCCAATCTTGCATCTGGATCCCCTGGCATGGACCCTAGCACCCAAGCAGAATCCCATTTATGTCACTGGGACTCCAGCTGGATGCAATGTTCTGTACCCATGGATCTTAACTGAGAAACAGGGCCTAAAATCTCTGCTTTTGCCAGTGCACAGCCCAGTCCTGCATTCCTCACTCACTTAGAGCTCCAGTTGAAGTCACAGGGAATTTTTCTTGAGGACTGCAGGATCAGGCAGGGCCTCCCAGAGTGGGGGGCAGTGGGGGAATTTGCCCCAGGCCCCGGGTCCCACAGGGGCCCCCATGAGAATATAGTATTCTGTAGTATTGCAACTTTTTTTTTATGGAAGGGGCCCCCAAAATTGCTTTGCCCCAGGCCCTCTGAATCCTCTGGGTGGCCCTGGGATCAGGGGTCTGTTCTAATGCCCCCTGAAGTCAATGGCAGGCTTTCCATGGAGTCGAATGGTCCCTGGATCAAGCCCCATATGCACATATAAAATAGATGGGAGGCGGGGAGAGGGGGTTCAATGACTGAGGAACAGAATCTGTTACATACTGAGTCGTGTAAAAATACATATTCCATCTGTGCACAAACATGTCATTCAGTGTTCTATGTTTATAGTATAATAGTTTCCAGAAATAAAAGCAATTCAACAAAAATAATGAAAACCTTAAGCCCAAAATTCTAAAAGTATCTAAGGATGATTTTCCAATTACTAAACTAAGGACGTAGCACAGCATAACTTTCTCCTAGAACTTTACCAAAATCTTTACTCACTATGGATGGGCATTCTTCTGGCATGAATAAACTGAAAAGTTTAAAGAGTGGGGAAAGAGGGGAACTACCTTTCAAAATGAAGATCTTCATTTAGCTGAAACATCACAAAAATCAGACAAGTCAGGCATAGAATTTAAAACTGCCTGTGGCACTTGCACTTAACAGATAGGTAATTTTCTGCTTATCTGACTTGGGGAACTAGACAGGAGTAAAATCTATATAAAGATGAGCTGTACTTATACAATTTCTTCAATGTGTAAGTTAAAAGATTACTTTCTACCTATACAATCTCTCATTATTTACTGAATTTTGATGCTAGTACCAACAAATCGGTTCACCTTTTTCTTTCCAAATTTTCGTACTGAATGCCTCCCATAAGGTATTCAAGAATATTAACTTGTAAGTATTTAACTCTTTAAAAGAAGATGAATTTACATGAAGCCCCTGAAAAAAAGCAGGTAAAATTTATTCTGCAGTAGGAATGCTGTTTTATATCCAATACTGTGTTTTATATCCATGTTTCCACCCAAAAAACTATGTTTAAAGAACATTAAATGTATGTCTGCACTGCAATGTAAGCACAGGGTTAGTAGACCCTGGGTTTGTTAACCTAGGGCTGGAGCATCTACACTCATTCGTAACCCTAGGTTAGGAATTGTTGAACCCTGGGACTCCAGCATTATTATCCGAGACCTACCACTCATATCCCAGACTTCCTACCACCCTCCCAAAATGTGGTCATTCTAGTCCTTCATTCATGGTGTAGTGTGGGAAAACTTGACTGTTCACAGAACTTGACTGTCCAGAAGACAAAAAAAGTCGGACGATGGTATTGTGGAACACTTTTGGTGGACTCCCATAGTATGATTCTAGTGGGCCTGAGTCTACACCGCAAAGCAATAAAGCTTGAATACTGGATCCCAGCTTCACTCAGTCTCAGACCCTCCACCCCATGGGATCTTGAGACTAAGCCCTGGTCTCAAGCATGACTTGTGTGTAGACGGATGGAGGGTTAGGCTTGGGCCTGAGTTCGAACCCTGTTCTTACACTGCAGTGTAGACATATTCTAAGGATGCAAAGCCAACCACTCAAAAGTTAAGAAATGCCAGTATTAAGGTTGCCCGTGCAACCCTAATTTAACCCCCTGGATAATATGCATTATGATTAGGCTAGGAAGAATTCATTTTTTAAATAATTTTGATACATTTTTCCAATTTTTTCCAATTTACATTTTCACACTCGTGGGAAATTATGGGGTGGTGGGAAGGAGTTAAAACCATAATTATTTAATGCAGTAGATGTGGCGATTCAAATAGCTAAAAATTTATAACAGTTAAAATACATATTGTCAACATATACAAAGGAAATATCCTTAAATCAAACTGTAATAAGTTCTCAAGCAGAATTTTTCTTACTTTGCCTATCTGTAAATATTGATTATTACCAATGGAAATATTTTTGCTCAGTTTCTGTGTGTGCAGTGAAATCAACATTGACTGAGGCCATGTCTTTACTTACGGCTAGATTGGCACTGCTACGATTGATGCAATGGTTTCGATTTAGAGGGTCTCATGAAGACCTGCTAAATCAGTGGCAGAGCACTCTCCTGTCAACTTCTGTACTCCAGCTTCCCGAGAAGCATAAGATAAGTCAGCAGGAAAGCATCTCCTGTCAACACAGCGTGATGTAGACAGTGCAATAAGTTGACCAAAGTTACGTCGACTTCAGTTACGCAACTTATGTAACTGAAGTAGTGTAACTTAGGTAGACTTATTGCATCAACCAGCCCTGACATATACCAATATAAATCTAATCCTTCCAAGCCTAGTTATGATACCTTCTTTAATTACATGATCACATACTATTTTTTCCCACAGCAGCCAGGAGCTGCAATTGCAGGGAAAATCCTACTCAGCCCTTGCTGCCCCGGGCTGGACCATGTTCAATGCAGATGGAATCTTTGGATAATTCAGTTGCCAAACTCCAACTAGTCTCTGCAGAGAATGAATGAACTGAGATTTTTTAGAGATTCATAATGTAGCCAGATCTGGGTGGTATTCCATGGAACAGCAAAAGGCACATCCCTGACATGAGGGCAATCGCTCTGTCTAATTTCAAGCACTAGCTCTAAACCATGGAATTTCTCAATGAAACAGCTGTAAGCATTTTTTTAGCATCGGCAAAACAAAGTGGGCTCCCCCACTTCTCTTTCTAGCAAAGGCTGAACCAATTTTGCTGAAATTTAAAAAAAAAAAATGCAGCCTCAAGCATACACTTCATATGGAAAATTTCAGCCCAAATGGTTAAAGTTTGGCAAGTTATAAGCAACCTAAAACAGAGTCTCATAATGGGAAGTGTCAAGCAACCAATAACTTTAGGCAGCACCACAATTCGAACACATACTGCTTTTCAGTGTTCTGCTCTATATCACCTTGTAGGTAGTCATCCTGAGAGTATATTGATTTACAATAATTGCTGATGAATAGGGATAGTAATGTATGGATTAAAAATATATTGTTGGAATAATGCAATATCAATTTTTGGGAGGCAGACAGGAAATCACCTATTTTTATTTTTCATATTAGTTTTGCAAGGAGAATTAATCACAGTTTTAATCACACTGTTAAAAAATAGAAATATTTTTGATGTTCTTCTACATTTTCACATATATTGTATACTGTGTTGTAATTGAAATCAAATTGTATATTATTTTAATTACAAATATTTGCACTGTAAAAACGATAAACAAAAGAAATAGTATTTTTCAATTCACCTCATGCAAGTACTGTAGTGCAATCTCTTTGGTGTGAAAGTGCAATTTACAAATGTAGTTTTTTTTGTTACATAACTGCACTCAAAAACAAAACAATGTAAAACTTCAGAGCCCACAAGTCCACCCAGTCCTACTACTTGTTCAGCCAATCGCTAAGAGAAACTAGCTTGTTTGCATTTACAGGAGATAATGCTGCCCTCTTCTTATTTACAATATTACCAGAAAGTGAGAACAGGCATTTGGATGGCACTTTTGTAGCCAGCATTGCAAGGTATTTACATGCCAGATATGCTAAACATTCATATGCCCCTTTATACTTCGGCCACCATTCCAGAAGGACATGCTTCCATGCTGATGGCACTTGTTAAAAAATTAATGTATTAATTAAATTTGAGACTGAACTCCTTGGGGGAGAATTGTATGTCACCTGCTCTGTTTTACCCGCATTCTGTCATATATTTCATGTTACAGAAGTCTTAGATGATGACCCAGCACATGTTGTTCATTTTAAGGACACTTTCACTGCAGATTTCACAAAACCCAAAGAAGGTACCAATGTGAGATTTCTAAAGATAGCAACAGCACTCGACCCAAGGTTTAAGAATCTGAAGTGCCATCAAAATCTGAGGAGGGACAAGGTGTGGAGCATGTTTTAGAAGTCTTAAAAGAACAACACTCTGATGTGGAAACTACAGAACCCGAACCACCAAAAAAGAAAACCAACCTTCTGCTGGTGGTGTCTGACTCAGATAATGAAAATGAGCATGCATCGGTCTGCACTGCTTTGGATAGTTATCGAGCAGCACCCATCATCAGCATGGATGCATGTCCCCTGGAACGGTGGTTGCAGCATGAAGGGACAGATGAATCTTTAGCGCATCTGTCATGTAAATATCTTGCGATTCTGTCTACAACAGTGCCATGAGAACGCCAGTTCTCACTGTCAGGCAAACAAGAACCAGGCAGTATTATCTCCTGCAAATGTAAGCAGATTTGTTTGCCTGAGCGATTGGCTGAACAAGAAATAGGACTGAGTAGACTTGCAGGCTCTAAAATTTTACATTGTTTTATTTTAGGATTCAGGGTTTTTATACATAATTCTACATTTGTAAGTTCAACTTTCATGATGAAGAGATTGCATTACAGTATTTGTATTAGGTGAATTGAAAAATACTATTTCTTTTGTTTTTTTACAGTGCAAATATTTATAATCAAAAATAAATATAAAGTGAGCACTGTACACTTTGTATTCTGTGTTGAAAATGTAGAAAACATCCACAAATATTTAAATAAATGGTATTCTATTATTGTTTAACAATGATTAATCACACGATTAATTTTTTAATCTCTTGACAACCCTATTAATTTTATATAATTTCTTGAATGAGTAGACATATGTCTTTGCTGCATGTCAGAAGATGATGCAGCTACTCTGGATTTAGCCCACTTCTGTAACCAAGAGCTGAATTTAGCTGAGAATCACCAGCTGTCAGTAGAGAATATGATAGTGGGAGGATACTTTATCCGATCACTGCATTATGGTTTTTGAAAAAGAACTCATTTTGGTGGAAAGAAATCAAAGTAATTTTTCAGTTAAGAGTTCACAGGCATTTTCCATAACAGCAAGAGAGTAATTTTAAACCAATAGCTTTCTTGAAAAATTAAGATGGTGATTTACCCCCTTCGAAAGCCCCAATGTGTGTTAATTACCTAACAGCCTGATCTACTAACACTTACTAATGGGTACATACTTATTACCAAGGATATTCCCACCGATGTGCCTATGTTCAGAAGCAAACATTTGGTAGCTTATGGTCCTGCAAACATTTGGTAGCTTATGGTCCTGCATGCAAGCTACTTTGTCAAAGATTTGCAGTCTCCCAAGAACCATATACTAAAATGCAGCGCCAGATTAAAAAAAAAAAAAAGACAGAAAAACTGTTGAAGCCTCATTTATTTATTATTGTCTCACTTATTGAAAACATCTGTCCCCACAGTAACTTCAGCAAAAAGGAGCTCTTAACATCAGTGAATAAAACCGGGCAATATCTTCATAAGGCAAGGGCCTGTGTGGGGACCTATCAGAGAAGGAGTTGAGGAGCCTTGCTAACTTTCTAAAGCTGGGAATGTTCACAGACTGATGAATGAGAAATGCAATTTCTGAATCCAGATCGTTAACAATGAGAAAGTGCTGCCTAGACATAGGAAAAAAGAAAAATATCAATCCTGACCCCAGAATTTCTTCTGGTCCTTATTAACATCATGTCAGCTAATGTTCAGATTAACTGACACCATAGATCACCTGACCTCCGACACAAATACTAAACTGACAGGGCAAGAATTTAATTTGGAAGACTTTTTGTGGAGTATGGGCTAGTTAAACCATTTCAGAGATAATATAATAACTCAGTTTACTAGTATATTCACTTTTAATTGGTTTTTAATAATGTATATGCAGTGGCTAAATTCTCTAGAATATTCTTTGTAACTAAACTTTCATTTACGCATAAACTGTATGCAGCTGTGTTTAGAAGACATACTTTTAAATGACTAGTATAGCCAGGGGTATGAATGTCTGGTTGAGCAGAGACAAGTCACTACGTTAGTCAGCTGGCAGATTTTTTTATTCAGCAGGGTACTGGGGTTATTCCCTTCTCCATTCCTTGCCTTAAAGCTATTGGAGGGAAAGTGGTATGAATTTTATCCCAGGTTACTCCATAGGGTCCAAGTATTCACTTTACAACTGATCAGGAATTTTGCAGGATAAGGTAGGTTTCAACTAATCTCCCCATTCAAAATATATATTTTCAAAATAAAAGTTTAATATTTTGGTTTGAAAACCAGATCTTTTGACATCTTAGTTATCTATATTTTTAGAAAGGTCATATTTTAAAAAGGTTGAAATGTATCAGTTGACCCAATCTAAAAAAGTTTTTGACTTAACAGTTTGTGAAATTTTTTAAGATTTCAACTTTTTGTCCCAATTCAGGATGGAAATTTTTTTTTTTTTTTTTAAATCTCAAAAATTCTCACAGGAAAGAAAAAAACATCCAACCCAGTTCTTTCTTCCTCCACATCGTTCTCTAGAGGAGGCAGCTCAGTGATGGTTCTAGGGGAGAGGACTCTGGGTAGTTTAGCCAAGGCCAGGGCTCTGGAGGTAGCATGGGCAGGAGCTATGGGCCCTGAAAAATCATCATTTTCAATAGAGGACTGTTGTGATAATTTGTCTTGGATGAAAAATGAAGCCATGTGCTACCTAGGGCAATACTTTTTTTTTTTTTTTTTTTAAAGAAGGGCCCATCTAAACTCTATGAATGTTCATCTTATGGGTATCCTCAGTGTTGCAGACCTGAAGAAGAGTTCTGTATAGTTCAAAAAGTTTGTCTCTCTCATCAGCAGAAATTGTTCCAATGAAAGATATTACCTCACCCATCTTGTCCCTGTCATCTTATGGGTAATCATCAGTGGCAGTCCCATACAATAAATCTTACCTAACCTAAGTGTTCATTAGGCGTAATCAGGTTCACTCCAGTTTGTAAAGTCACCATACTCTATTACACTGAGAACATGTTGTGGAGGTGACAAGGCAAGTTAGCAGTCTCATCCTGCCTACCAACAGCGAATACAACTTTTACCCATTGCAGTTCAAATCGGTCCTGCACACAGGAGGCTTGCAGGCCACACCCCAAGCATATAAAATGAGGTATAAACTGTAACTTACCATCCCCGGTTTCAACACAGAGTTGCAAGCCTAAATTGTTCTGTGGATTAATCACCCAATGATTGCTGGTCACAGTGATATCAAATACAAGCCAGCCCACATTAAAAGCTTGAGTCTTCCTTGTGTCCAGCAGGAACAGTTCTGCATCCCTATTTTAAAAACAAACAGCAGAAAGTTAGGGCAATAGCAAAGTCATTGTTTCTTGTGTTTATCTGCTCTCCTGAAAGTGATTTGCCAGAGCCCATATGAATAATGAGGCACTGTTTTTTGGTCTTCCTTTGCTGTGACACAGGGTATTTTAGCTGTTTCCCCTGGAAAGAAACTGCCTATAACAGAGTCCTTGGTGGTTCCTTTCTCAGGGAGTGGGGAAAACCTGACCACGTCCAGTTATCTGTACAAGACAGTCATATCAGAGACATGTGCCATTGCTGCTGCTGCCTGTGCTACCATGGCTACACTACTATTTTTAGCATGCTAGCTCAGACACACTCAGATGTGTCCTTTTGTGGACACACTAGCAGAAGTGTGTCCACAAAAGCTGGGAGTCAGTCTGGATTGTAGTGTAGACATACCCTAAGTGTTTGGTGTGGATCATCTCTTTGTGTTTGTACAGTACCTAGCACAATAAGCCCTGATCCATGATTGGGGCTTCGTGGGCACAACTGTACTACAAATAAATAAATAAAATAATAATAATGATATCTGTATCCATTTGTTTTTCTTAAAGCAGCATGCAAGTTCAAGTTAAATATTCTTACCACTATTTGCCATGGTGAGCAAGCATTTGTAACCTCAGAAATCTTTTAGTAAGTAAAGTATCTGATTCAAAATTATTTCTGTCTGAATTAATGGTAAATGATTCAAGTCAGACTTAATCCATCCTTTTTTAAAATTATACTAACTGCACACACCAAGATTATATGTTAAAGAAATACAAAGTGACAACAAGCTTATAAAATACTAAACAAACAGGTTAAAAATTATGGTGGCCTTGAGTAAATGATACTTCAGCCAGCAGCTGTGCAGATGGGCATCACAGTGACATGATGGGTGGAACTGGCATGTCTAAAGTGTCAGTTTTAAATGCAGACATAGGCTCTGATTCTGCAAATTTATACAGATGAGAGTAATTTTACATACAAGATTTTGAGAGATATTGCGCACCTACAGCTCTCATAATAGTCAATGGGAGCTGCAAGGGTTCGGATTTTCTAACAATCAGGCCAACAGACCCCCAAGAGACTACAGTATACAGAAGTGCATAAGTATTTGCAGGATCAGAGCTAATAAAAGGTGACCTATGGAGAGGAGACTGGCTTTTTATTAAAACAAGATCAATTACATTTTGCCAATGCTCCCCCTTTTCTTTGTTAAATTATAATGCTTGTGTTGACATTCTCCTATCTATTTGATTATAGCAGAAATGTGTTAATGACCACACAAGAAGAAAACGTACTGCTTCCTCTGGGTATAACTAACATGAAAACAATTCTACAATTCACGAGACCCTGACTTGCTACTCAAGCACTGAACACATTAACAGCGTACCACAAGCTCATAAAAGGTATTCTCTGGGGTCTTAAATGCCTAATTTTCCTCTAATAAGCAGTTTTAATCGGAACTTTAAAAGTTAAACATCTAGCTGTAAACGGGATGCCCTTTTAAGATAGTTATTTATAAATATTTTTATATCACTTAGTAACAAATGTACACAAAGATGACAATTCTGTAATTCTATTTTGGAGCAAAAATACGAGATTTTTAAAAATTGACTGTTTTAATGTTTACTATTCTCTTCAAGAACAAATTACTTAAAATATTAAACACAAACAGGAAAAAATGTTTACAAAACTCAGGATTTTGTAATAAATATTTAAAAGACATCTGAAACAACTTTACAATGATAGAACTGGTAGTTTCATGCACACTCCCCACCAAGGAGTCCATGTGATAATGTCTGTTAAACATCATTTTCTTTAAGATTCAAATTAGCCTTTAGTCCAAATCTGTCATTTTTGCAGGAGAGCCCTTTTCAAGGGACCTGGTCTACACTACACAATTATGTCAGTGTTCACACTACAGCCTTGTCCTACTGATGTAAGTGCCCTACTACATCAGCATAACTTCACCTCCAGGAGAGGCATATGCTTATGTTGGTGTAGTTAGGGCATCCCAGTGTCTGTGTGGACACTGCCTTACTTACATTGGCTGTTGGCTGCCTTGTCAATTTCAGGGCTCCATGCTGGAACCATGAAATTGACAAGAAAGCCAGGCAGCCAGAGCTCCGCTGCCCCTGGGCTGGCAGCAGGGAATTGTGAAGCCCAGGCAGGAATGGGGAGGCAAAAGCTGCAGGGCGGAGGGTGGGGGGACAAGCTGGGCTCCCCATGTGGAGCTTCCCAGAGCTCAAGCCCTGGCTTTCAGCCCCCCACACACTGCCCCTCTTCAGTTGGTGGAAGCACTCCTGGAAAGGATGTGCACCACCCACAGAAGGTGGGTAGCGTGGACATCAGTAATTACTGCGGTGGCTGTAAGTTGACCTAACATAGGTCGACTTAGGGCCGTAGTGTGGACATGCCTAAGGAGTTAGAAACCTTTGGATTTGCACTCCCTCTCTTAGTTATTCTCCCTTATTGATTCACAAAGCTGCTGACTGCTATGTTTTTGACTTGTACGAGAAAGATTCCAAATATGTCCTCAGATGTATCCATGAAAAAGCCAATTGGAGTTGAACATTATTATACAACAAGCCCCTAATAATCAGGGCCGGCTCTAGGTTTTTTGCTGCCCCAAACAAAAAAAGTTTTGGCTGCCCCCCAGCCCCCCCCCCCGCGCCTCGCCCCCCCCCCCCCCCCCCCCCGCCCTGGGCTCTCCCCCCCGACCCGCACCCCACTGCCGCCCCAGCCCAGTGCTCTCGCCCCCCCACTCGCACCCCCTTGCTGCCCCAGCCCTGGGCTCTCCCCCATACACACACCCTGCCGCCCCAGCTCTGAGCTTCCCCCTACCGCCCCACCATTGCCCCCACACACACACCTCCTGCCGCCCCAGCCCTGGGCTCTCCCCCCCGCCGGCCCTGCACCCTCCTTCCGTCGCAGCCCTGGGTCACTGGTAACTCGCTCCCAGGGCAGGTCATTCACCAGGAATTTTAGATGTGCACAGAACACCGACAGGATTGGTTCCCATATGGTTACAGAAGTGCAGTAAAGTGGAAGAATTTTCAGCTTGTGTGATTGGAGGATATCTGGATGCATATTATAAAACTTCCTACATAAATGAGGAAAAGTTGAGGTGCCTTTATTATTCTTTTGTTCCACTCTTTCTTTCTATGGGGAATTTGCCAATGCAATATCACTGTCTTCCTTTTAAACAAACAAACAAGCAAACAAAAGGCAATGGCTGTTGAAAATAGCAATTCCAGTCCTAATAACCACTGGGAAGCATTTCTTGCTCACTTTTATCCTATTTTTTCTACAGCAAGTTACAGTGGATCAGTATATTTGATTTGGGAGAAATGAAGTAACAGCTGCCCAAACTGAGCTTGAGCACTCCTGAATTTTGAGGTGTTCAAATCTGGAAGGCAGGTGCTGGGGGGGCCTATGGCTCCACAGGGGAGCACGGCAGCATGTATGGTGCTGCACGAAGCCAGACACACTGGTCTGAGTGGTACGGTAAAGGGGCTGGGGGGTTGGAGTATGGGGAGGGGGTTCCGGGGGTGCAGTCAAGGGACAGGGAGAAGGGAGGGTTGGATGGGGCAGATGTTCGGGGGGGCAGTCAGGGGACAGGCAGTGGTTGGATAGGCATGGGAGTCCCAGGGGTTTGTCAGGGGACAGGTAGGGGGTGGGGTCCTAGGAGGGATGTTGGGGGGGGTCTCAGGAGGGGGCAGTTGGGGACAAGGATAAGGGAGGCTTAGACAGGAGGTGGGGTCCTGGGGGGCAGTTGGGGCAGGGGTCCCAGGAGGGGATGATCAGGGGACAGGGAGCAGGGGGGTTGGATGGGTTGGGGTTTCTGTGGGGAGCAGTCGGAGGGAGTGGATGGGGGCAGGGTGGGTCTACTCTCCCTCCCCATGGAGTGTCCTATTTTTTGAATGTTAAAATATGGTATCCCTACTCACAGTGCAGCTCTCCATTCACAGCAGGCTGCAGCATGAGGTCTCAGCTTCCTCACTCACTCCCCCTCTTTCCTGTTGGTAGTAGCCAAGGGAATGCTGGGAAATGTAGTTCTTTCCCTGCTCCAGGGCTGGCTCTATAGGCAGGGAGCTAACCAAGGAACTACAACTCCCAGGGCCCCTTGCTAGTTCTCAGCTCCTATGCTGGATCCCTGCCGCCCCTGCAAATGGGCTGCCCCAAGTACCTGCTTGCTTTGCTGGTGCCTAGAGCCACCCCTACTAATAATGAGTCTAGTCCTCAACTCCTTATTAGAGACAAAATCACCAAAGGGAGTTTTGCCCAACTAAGGATCTCAGAGGTGGCCAATATGACTTGCACTGCTAGAGCTGACATGAACTTGGCTACTCTTTGGCATTGGCACTTCGATCTTTTGGTTCTTCCTTCTTCATGCAACAGGATCAGGTAGTGTAACTGGTTGTAACATAGGGATTATTCTTCCTCCTTGGCTTTACATATGGACAAGTTATTCATTTTAGGGAACTACAGAAAACAAGAAATGATAGCTCAAGGGAATGTGATAAAATATAGAGAGTTTCACTTCTGGATCACTGCAAAGAATCTAGCCCAGGTGAATAGTAACTTACTACAAAACATTTGCAACAAAAATTTGATTTTTTTCACATTTTGTTACAAACTCAAGGTGAAGTACTGCCCACCATGAAATCAGTAGGAGTTTTGCCATTAATTTAACTGGGGCCAGGATGTGACCCTTAATTTGGGCCCATTTCACCCAAAATGCACCACATTTTGTGGATATTCTACTTTTATCCAATGAAAAGCAAACATGGAGACATTCTGAATAATGGGCAGCTTCAAAATTCAGATTCAAAATGAAAAATTTCCTATTTTCTATGCAAAAGATAGCCTATCACGTAATGAAAACGTGAAGGGGGATGAAGTAGCCTGAAAGAAAACATTGAACAAAACAGTGAACATCTGGTTACAAAATTCAGGGAAAAAATTGTCTCCACCACAACATACTCTGGTTGTAACTGATAGATTTTACCATGAGAAAGGCTATTGTGTGTCTAAGCATAGTGTGTTTGGTGGCTTCAGTCCAGTCCCTAGTGGTCAACTGTCCACAACAGAAAATCCACCACAGTTTCGAATCTCAGCAGAGGCAGCCCTGGACAGAATGGATGTGCAGCTCCTGATTCCCAATGGCCAGCTGAGCTGCTCTCTGCTTGCAAGATTTGGGCAGGATAAAGGTGCCCAAAGTCACCTTTGTAAGCCCCTGAATCCTGGGGCAGATCTGTCCCAGGCCACCTCAGGACCACTATGGGAGGTGGCCAGGACCAAAACCATTTAGGGTTTTTAATGTCAAAACTAATGTTTGGTTTCACTCAGGAGCTAACTGATAGCCCCAAGTAACTATTGCTTACTAAGCAGTTGCAGAATGCTGCAGCCAACTGCAGCTTCTGAATGGTTCCCATGTAGCCCACTTGTAGAGTACAACCCAGAGGTGACAGACCCATGAATAACTGTAATCAGGTCTGCAAACCAAAACAAAGAACTTCCTTGCCAAGCACAAATAATAAACACATTCTTGGCAACCACTGCTATTTGGCAGCTGGGAATCCAACAAGCTGTGCAGGTTTCAGACCTCATCACAAGCAAATGGCAGCGGAGCTGACTTTGGACTTGGACTTCTTTATCAGTCTTTTGAATTTATAGTGAAGACCCTGTTTCATTTACACCTTCATTTATATCTATTTAAAGACATCTATTTGTGTCACCTCAGGTTCCCCTCCTCCTCACAGTACCTTTTTAGAACCTGTTGTCACAGTTCTTTTGAATTATTTTGCAACGCTCCTGCTCTGCAGATCTATATAGGCAATATTCTGGTTACTGGTGACCATTTTCTGTGGTGAGTAATATTCTGAATAAGATTCTCATTTTAACAATATTCCTTCGTTTTGTAAAATGAAATCCAATTTTGGGTTTACATTTCCCTTTCCCTGCTACTAACCCTGAAAACATCCCTTCTGGATGATGTATGAAGTCTCCTGCTAAAACAGAGGTGGGCAAACTACAGCCCGTGGGCCACATCTGGCCCGTGGGACCCTCCTGCCCAGCCCCTGAGCTCCTGGCCCGGGAGGCTAGCCCCAGCCCCTCCCCCGCTGCTCCCCCTTCCCCGCAGCCTCAGCTTGCCCTGCCGCTGGCGCAATGCTCTGGGCAGCAAACCTGCAAGTTCCTGGGGCAGCGCAGCCGCAGAACCCGGCCTGACCAGGTGCTCTGTGCTGCGCGGTGGCGTGGCCCGGCTCCAGCCGGGAGCGCAGCTGTAGCACCGTCAGCCACCGGTGCTCCAGGCAGCATGGTAAGGGGGCAGGGAGGGTTGGATAGAGGGCAGGGGAATTTGGGGTGGTGTTCATGGGGTGGGGGTGTGGATAGGAGTCAGGGCAGTCAGAGGGCAGGGAACAGGAGTTGAATGGGGGCAGGAGTACCGGGGGGGCAGTCAGGAACGAGAGGAAGGGTTGGATGGGGCAGCGGGGGGCAGTAGGGGGCAGGGGTTCTGGGGGCTGTCAGGGGACAGGGAGCGGGGGGGGTGGATGGGGCACAGGTCCCAGGGGGACCATCAGGGAACTGGGGGGGGTGGGGGGGGGAGGGGGTCCGGGGGGGGCCATCAGGGGGCAGGAAGCAGGAGGGGTTGAATAGATGGTGGGGCCAGGCCACACCTGGCTGTTTGGGGAGGCACAGCGTCCCCTAACCGGCCCTCCATAAAATTTCCGAAACCTGATGTGGCCCTCAGGTCAAAAAGTTTGCCTGCCCCTGTGCTAAAACATGTAGGGCCAGATTTTCAAAACAGCTTAACATCCAGCGGTTCCCATGTAGGCACCTAAAGAAGTGGCCAGATTCTCAAAAGGAAGAATGTCCATGGAAGCCAAGTTCTGAGATCTTTTGACTATTTGGACCCATATATTTAAGCAGGAGATTCTCTACATCATTTTGAAGTACTATTTTCAGGGTTAGTAGTAGGAAAGGGAGAACCCAGGATTGGGCTTGCTGCTAGGTTTTAATGAGCACTTCTGGGCGCTGAGCTCCTCTGAAAATCAGATTGATTATTTAGGTGCTGGATATACTTGACAATCTGTTTCTGTAAACTTCCAATCAAAGATTATTGCTTTGTCCACTTGTAATGCTATATTTGCATTAAACTTTAACATATAGTAAGCCCCGTGGAGCAAATGTGTATCTCTCTCTCTCTCACCAACAGAAGCTGGTCCAGTAAAAGATATTACCACACCCATCTTGTCTCTTTAATATCCTCGGACTGACACGGCCACAACTACCCTGCCTAACTCACTCACAGAAACACAGATCAGTCCTTGGCAGTATTTAAAAAATAAATAACATTTTTAAAAAATCAATACAGCTCTTGCTTTGACAAAAATAAATGAAGCTGAACTGCATAATATATAGTAGTTAAATGCTTGTGGTATCCATATTTCAATGAAGGTAAATTTTTTAACATTGGCCACTTAAATTGGGCATGCGATTCTGACATTTGCTCATCCAGAACAGTTAACTTAACCCATCTGCACACAGAAACATGGAGAGTGTATATATGTATGTGTGCACAGATTAGGTAATCAGGCTGGAAAAACTCTGCCAACACTGAAGACATTTTGTACAAGATATTTTTTTAGCTGAATTTCAGTTGTTTCCCAGGAATTAACAGCCTGTTAAATTAACTGATGGTGACAATATCTTGCAGATGTCCAGATGCAGATGAATTTGTGAAAGATGTCCAGTTATCACTTCTCCATTTGAGAGAATGCTAACATGAGGACTTTTAAAAAAAAATAGTACCTGTTTGGGTATTCCTTGATGATCTGATATATGCTAATCTTAATTGTTTCATTCTCAAACCGATTGTGGCTTCGGTCCTTGTAAATCCGGAATTCAGCTGCTGTCACTGCTTCTCCATGTGGGATTTGAGTCAGGTCAAATCGAAACTCTTTGTAGTGCCTTCTTTGATGAGAAAAGTCCTTGTCTCTTTCAACTATGAAAAAAGATTAAATTAAATTAAAAGGAGTGAAATGTATATATCAATCCAATGATTAACTGTGCATTCACTATGTTTAAAAAAAATCCCAACAAACTGGATGATATAAAACTGTGCAAATAATAAAGCCACAAATCCAGACATACTTCCAGTTAAAGGAAACTCCACAAGCCAAATGGTCTTCAGTTCAAGAGGAAAAACCCTCTGTGGTTTTTTACAAATTCCAGAAGTCAGAGTGGAAAGAATATCAAGAAAACTGAAAGAAGTCATGGTGTAAAGAAACTAGAAATATGGACAAAATGAAAGTTGCAGAAGGATTTGATACTTGGGTTTAGTTACATGTACAGCAGAAATTATTTGAGAGACACAAATGATCTTGGTGTACATGACTAAGTAATAATCGGGAAAGAAAACAGGGAAAGAGGACTACTTCTGTCTGAGGCAATAAATTTTGGAACAGTGTTAAGTGCACCATAATTGCTACATATTTAAGAAGAAACTACATCATATAAATTAACACATGCTGTCATCTTATGGCATAAAAGTGTCCTCTTGTCAATGGTATGAGCAAGAGAACCACAAGTCAGAGCTAAGTGGTTCTGGCACCCAAACTGCAAAATGAAGCAACACTCCTAGTATAAGAAGTCCCCTCCACACATATATATTAATTCTCTGCCACGTTTTTGTTTATGTATCGTTTCTGATGCTTCTTTATTTGCAGCAAAGTTCCACCAGGAGCTAAAATCTAACCTCAAAACTAGTTAATCAGGATTCCACAGTATTTTAAGAACAGAGGGCCAAATCTTCAGCTGAGGTAAATCAGCACAACTCCATTAATATCACCAGAATTATGCTAATTTACACTAGATGAGGTTCTGGCCCAGTAGATGAGAGGACATCTTCGCAGAATATTTGTTTTGATGCATCGAAGAAGCCCACACAATTACTCAATGTGATTTTACATGTATGAAAAACAAGATCACCTGTCATTTTTATGCCCATGGGGTAATCCGTGGTAGATCCCCAACTGCATTAGGGTTCTGTACCTTACTAGATTTGGGAAGTCCAGAGTCAAGAGTTCAGATCCATTCATCTGTTTCATCAAGAGTTAGTGTGTGTCTACTAGTGATGGAAGAAATCCAAATGGTTCAGAGCTTCAGTTCAGCTGGGATGAGCCGACAAACTGAGTCTCACTCAGCCCCACTACACTCTTTTCCCACACAACCCCTTCTCTTACTTTCAGATCTACTATTTTCATTCCACTGATCCAAGGTAGTAACAGTTTTGGCCCTGAAGCACTCTACATTAAAAAAGGAAAGGAAAGGAAAATAGAGCTAGATTTTGACAGTGCATAGTTAAGGACACAGATGTAAAAGTTTCAGAGTGTCCTTCCAAAAACTTTGAAATTATTTTCAGAACTGTATTTAAAGCACCTCTGTCAACTCTCAATGCCAGGCCCTAAGTATGCACCTATTATTTAGTCTTTTAAAACATAACTGGAAATGGATTTAATTAATATATAATACTTTAAGTGTGCAGATCTGTTGACAAGTTTTGCTTTGTCAGTATGTATAACATACTGCACAGACAGGTTTCAGAGTAGCAGCCGTGTTAGTCTGTATCCGCAAAAAGAAGAACAGGAGTACTTGTGGCACCTTAGAGACTAACAAATTTATTAGAGCATAAGCTTTCGTCCACGAAAGCTTATGCTCTAATAAATTTGTTAGTCTCTAAGGTGCCACAAGTACTCCTGTTCTTCTTCATACTGCACAGACTATATTATCTATAAGAAAGTATATTTACTTCAGTGAAGATGAAATTTCTCTTGACTGACAAAGAACCATAAAACTCCTCTCTAAACAAACTCAAGGAGTTAGGTAGCCCAAATGCACATTTTGACTGTAAGGATCCCAAAATTTTGTTCCAAGTTAGACAGAAAGTCAAGACAGAAAAGAGGCAGAAGCATGTAAACTAGCCACTCTGCAGCCAAAGATAAATGGGCTGCCACTGAAGAGAAACAGGATACAGTCTATTTATTACCTCCATCACTAGCTCCTAAACAGCAAGATATATATTGATATCAGACCAGTTTTTAAAGAAATGAGATCCCCTGACCGGCTTACTTAATGCACCAATAAAGGATCTATATTTTAAACACGACGACAAATCAATTTCTGTTTTATTGTTCGCAGCTAGACTTTGTACTGCACATTCTTGGAAAAGTGGACCCTTTGAGTGGAATTACAGTATAGAAAAATATGGCCTATCCTTGAAATGGAAAAGCAATCACACCAAGTACATACACAAGAGAAGTGTTAAAAAGAGCATCAGAATTTAGAAATTTTGTCAATTTTTTTAGCACACTCAAAGGAGGAGGACACCCCAGCCAACAAGCTAGAATCTTTAGCCAGGTTCTTGGAATATTAACCTGATCCTGAATAAGTAATAAGTAATGTATGATGTAGTATGTTAACATGTTATTGTAACTGTGCCTCAACAAAAAGTTTTTAAAAATACACATTAAAACTTTCATTACTGAGACGGAGTACAGCATGAGTTAGCACATGCAATCACAATGAATTGTTCAGGGATGCTTTTGGTTTGTTTTTGTTTTTTAATAGAGTGAAGATCTTGCTATAAATTATTAATGTCATAACTGAGAATTTGAAGAGTACTTGGGAGCAGAATGTGCCAAAAGTTTTCATTTTAAAAATATTTTAAAAATAGAATTAATTCAGGGCCCAATTCTGCAACCCTTTGATTAGTACTTATTGAGGGAGTTCAGTGGGAGTTCTCATGTGGGTAAGTGCTACTCACTGGTGGCAGAATTAGGCCCCAAATGGGGATTTCAAATCCCAGGATTACTGGTCTGGTTTTCATGTCTATCTACTTAGCAGTAAATTCAAATTAATAACATTTGTATGGAAACAGTAAGTATCCCCCATGTCATAACTCGGACACAAATAGGATCAGTATTTACAACACACCATATTACAGCATTGATAGTACTCTCCTAGAAGTACACACAACTGCTGAATGAATACTTAGCATTTGCTGTTGAATTAAACAAAATTAAATGTATTAAATAGGGCTAACACGCATTTTACTTATCTATTTATATTATTTCAAAGAAAAGGCACTGCTGCAATATGGAACACACACACACACACACACACACACACTCTGTTGTTCTAGTGCATTTCTTTAGTCCTGATCTTCTACTAGACAGGACAGAAATTACAGTCAGACAAGTTGAAAAAAACAGAGGTAAATTCCAGAAAAATAACTGACTGTCCAAATAAAGAATTGAATAAAAATAAAAACCATAGGTGAAATCCTGGCTCTACTGAAGTCGATGGATAAACTCCCACTGACTTCAGTGGGGTTGGGATTTCACACTGTACATTTCAGTATACCAAGATGAGAACCTTAAAAGCAAACATCGGTGAACTAGAATGCCTAGCAATTAAAGTAAATTTTGAAATAGACATTACTGACACATGATGGAATTTTTAAAAAAAAACAAACAGTATGATGTACTAATAGCTATCTACGAACCATAAAGGAGGTCAGATTAGGTCATAGAAGTGGGGGAGTAACATTCTTCCTAAGGAAGTCCATATAATCCATTGAAATAAAACTTCTTAGTAGAGAAGGTAATACAATAGAATCTGTATTACAAACCACACACCCCTACATTAACTCTATATTAGTAAGGGATTCCCTTCTGCCAAGGAAATCCTTTTCTGTCCATTCAGGGCAGCTTTCAGGTCCTTTTGCGTGCTAAAGTGGCACAAAGGAAGCCATGGTGTCATCCAGGATCTGGTCCCATGACAAAAAGATTTTAGCTTCATAGATGGAAGTTTCTGAAAGTTATAAGACTCTGAAACACAGGTTCTTATAAAGGAAACACTTAAGCAACCTTAAATATTTACTCCTCCAATTTTCATATGCACACACACACACACACACACACACACCAATTCACTAGCTGAAATGCAGCCATCACAGGGATGGATCACAACCGCTATTTAATGTACAGCAATACTATGCAACAGTTAATAACAGGAAGTGAGGAAATATATCTTAACCATTTGAATTGGAAGGGGAACTTAAATAAATGGAATATAATTACTCAAACTGGAATTTGACTAGAACATCAGAGCAAATGCTGTTATAAAAGGTCAGAAGAGATCTTAAGTTGTTACAATTGGCCAGGACCTAGGTTCCAAGTCTCAACTTAAAAACAGAACTTCCAACTTACATGTTTAACATTACATTGGGGCACCAGTTCACCACCAGCTCAGGGGGATATTAACAAGAAATTACTGAGTAGATGGCAAAGAACGTTTTTTTGCCAGCCATCAATATGCATTCATACTAAAGTAAATTACAAAAAGAAAAAAAGACAAAAGCCACATCTAAGAGTTGCTTTATAAAATGGATCATCATTGATCTCAAGAAAAAATATTGGGTTCATTGATATCGATGGAACTGCACCAATTTTCACTAGCAGAGAATTTGATCCGCTGGGGGGGAAAATATATATAGTATGATATCCTGATAGTTTATAATTGAACTATATATCTCTAAATAGGTATAGAATAAGTCTGAGTAAATATAATATACCAAGCACCATTAACAACAACTTTATCACAAAGGGACAGCATACAGTAAGTAAAATTAAATTCTTCATGTCGGACTATTGGTGACATCATAGCAGAATTTTCATAAGCCTTCTTGATCAATTGCTAGCTCTCCACACTCAGAAGCTGACCTCCTAGTGATCTACCTCATACCATCTATCCATCTCTTCACTGGTCATCCCCTAGTAGGATGACCTACTACCATCCCTTCCACAGTAACTTTCTCAAGGTTATTTTCATTGCTATGCCTGATGTGCAAAGTACATAAATTTGCACTTGCTGATTTCTGACAACTGGGTTTGCTTGTCTCCAAAACTGCTCCTAACATATGCATTCGTCTTCTTTTCCAGCCAGGAGATACCCGAGAGTCTTTGTCAGCACTGTATCTCAAAGGCTTCAATTTTCTTCTTGATACGCTTCAAGATGCAAGAGTTTTTCCAAACTTTCATGAGGGAGGCCACGGGTAAGCAAGCCATTCCTAATAGTCTTCCAATTTCTTGTACAGCGTAATATGGGATATTACGCAGGCTATTTAATTGGATAACTAATTTCATATAAGAGTTTGTGTCTTTCAAGCTTTAAAAACATTTCTCATTCATGCTGGTAAATTGCGACAAGTATGTAAAATCCAAGCCTTCTTAAACTACTGAATAAAAATTAAAGACATATTGTTATAGGATGATTTTTACAAGCAATACTGTGGACAAGATCCCAGTTTGTCTTCATAGATTCCAAGGCCAGAAGGGACCATTACGACCAGGGGTGTTCAGAAGTGGGGGCAAGCAGGGTCATGCCTCCCACAGTAATGAGCAGGGGCACAGAACTTCTCTGGCCCTAGGGAGATGACAGCTTTTTCTGCCCTTCCCCCCCCCATGGGCTGTGGCAGGGGCATAGAAAATGCCCCATCAAAAGTGGTCACATTTTTATTCCTGCTCACGCCCGTTTTTATAACTATCTAGTCTGACCTCCTGTATAACACAGGCTACACTTCTCCAAAATAATTCCTTGAGCAGATCTTTTAGAAAGACATCCAATCTTGATTTAAATATTATCAGTGATGGAGAATCCACTAAAAGCCTTGGTAAGATGTTTTAATGGTTAATTACTATCACTGTTTAAAAGATATGCCTTATTTCCATCTGAATTTGTCTAGCTTGAACTTCCAGCCACTGGCTCATGTTATACCTTTCTCTGCCAAACTGATGAACCCATTATTAAATATTTGTTCCCCTTATAGATACTTAAAGACTGTAATCAAGTCACCCCTTAAGCTACTCTTGGTTAACAAAATAGACCAAAGAACTCAATCTATCACTAGTTTTCTAAACTTTTAATCATTCTCATGGCTCTTCTCTCAACCGTCTCAAATTTATCAACAGCCTTCTTGAGCACCAGAACGGGACACGGTATTTCTGCAGCTGTCCCACCAGCACAAATATTGAGATAAAATAAGCTCTCTACTCAAGATTCTCCATTTTATACATCCCAGGACAAAATGGGAGCTCATGTATAGATGATTATCTGCCAACCCCCTCCCCAAATATTTTTCAGAGTCACTGTTTGTGACTGCTTCCCAGGATAGAGTCCCACATCCTGTAAGCATTGTCTACATTCTTTGTTCCTAGATGTATACATTTATATTTAGCCATATTAAAACAAATATAATTTGCTTGCGCCTAGTTTACCAAGTGATCCAGATTGCTCTGAATCAGTGACCTGTCCTCTTCATTATTTACCACCCCCACCCAAATTGTGTGTCATCTGCAAACTAACAGGGATGATATTATGTTTTCTACTAGGTCATTGATGAAAATCTTGAATAGCTTGGAGTTAAAAAACAATCTCTACAGGAGGACCTCACTGGAAACAAACCTGCTCAATGACAATTTCCCATTTACATATTACATTTTGAGATCTAACCATTAGCCAGATTTTAATCCACTTAATATGTGCCATGTTACTTTTATATCAAGTTAGTTTGAAAGGATCTATTTTCCAGAAACCCATGTTGATTTGCATTCATTACATTACCCTCCTCGTTTTTTTATTAATCAAGTCCCATATCAGCTAGTTCATTATCTTGCCCAGGTTCTATGTGAGGATGACAGGCCTATAACTACCCAGATAATAATGTTTATTCTTTTAAAAATTGACACAAAATTAGGTTTGTTCCATTCTTCTGGAATTTCCACAGTGCTCCAAGACTTATTGACAATCCACATTAACTGTCCAGTTAGTTTCTCAGTTAGCTCTTTAAGAATTCTTGTGTGCAAGTTGTCTGGACCTGCTGATTTAACAATGTCTAACTTTCATAGCTTCTATTTAAAATCCTCCATAGATACTCAAGGAATGGAAAGACTATCACCTTATGATTAGATGATATCATCTGTTTCTTCCACAAATATGGAACATAAATATTGACTGAATGCTTCTGTCTTCTCTAATAGAATTATTATTGATAATTCTACCATTTACATCTAATAATGGATCAATGCCCATTGTCAGGATTCTTTTTGTTCCCAAACCTCTTTTTTTTAAAAAAAACCCTGCTTTTTATAGCCCTTAACTGTGCTGGCCATAGATTTTTTATGTCCCTTTGCCTCTGTTAGGAATTGTAGAAAATTGATAACTTCTGATTTATATTCATTACTATCAACTTCCCCTTTCTTCCATTTATTTTATATAATACATTATTTTTAAGAGCTGCCTTCAGTTCCCCTGTAAACCAGATCTGTTTCTTAAGCAGTACAGAATGCGGGATTGTGGTTTTTGTCATTTAATAAGGTGGTCTTAAAATGATTCCTAATTATAATTCACAATGTTCTGATTAAATTCTTCCTCCCAGTTGATATGCCTCATAACTGCTTTTAGCTTTGTGAAATTGGCCCAATTAAAGCACCACCTATATATGTTAGTAGTCTGGACTTTACTCTGGTTGCATGTTATAAATGTGATCAACCCATATTAAAGCTGTGATATTTTACTACTTAGCTTATTGTCACTGTTTCACTGTTAAATATACTTGCACAGGCAAAATATGGGGCTTATAGATCATGTGACTGTAACAGGTCACTTAGCCTAATCTCACTAAATTTCACTGTTTGAATTCTTTGCACAAGCACTAAAGTAAACTAGTCAGTTTTAACTACCTCAAGGTGAGAGAGGTTACAGTAAGCTGATATACTACAAACTACATTCGTTTACATCTTGAATACAATGAAATGATAGTTTATCTACAGTAAATACTTGTGGTTATCTGACAAAACAGGCCAAAGGTTCCAGGAGTTTTCTCCTGAAGTTACCCAGTCCTGCCTCTAATGACTGATAATTGAAAGCAGAGGCTGGAAATATCAAATGTGGTAGGTGACAGATAAGCAACAGATTAATGCAAATACTCTGTTACAGGACACTAAAAGGTCAGAGGCCCCAGGAATTAGCTATTGTGCTACTGTGAAAAGACAGACATCAAACAGCTATTTACAGCAGTCTTACTCTTCTCTCCAAAAATTCAAATGACTAGAAATCTATTCTTACTTCCTTTGGCTACACTTTATATAACATTATATACAACAAAATAACAAGAGGTCTGATCTAGAGCAAGGTGAAAGATAAAACCATTGTTTTCCCATATGCAAATATTTTAATTTAATGCATTGAAGAAAAATTATGAGCCATATTCAGACCACCATTCATGTTCTACACTTCAAGCACACGAGGAGACCAAGCTAATACCCACAAACTGTAATATCAAGCTGTGTATCTTTGTGCAGGCTTGCACAGTGTGGAAAGCAAGGAGTCTAAATTTTACAAGCCAGAAATAGGCTTAATTCAAAAAAATATATGTTTCTCTGCTGTACTCTGGAAGCCCTAAAAATGAAGGACCCAATCCAAAGCCTTTTCACTAATCTCAGTGGCCTTTGGATAAGGCCCACACTCTTCTGGAAGATTCAGGAATTTTTTTTTGGTTAAACAGAATCTTAAAATTGAACTGCAGTGAAAAATACTTTAGTTGTTAAAGTGATAAAAACATATTTTAACTGAGAACTTAAACAACAGCATAACAGTAACAGTTTAAATACTATAAGCTTTACTCTGTTTGACAGAACACTAGTAGCCAAATTCTGCACTCCCTACTCAGATAAAACCACTACTGAAATCAATGAGAATTTAATTTGAGCAGAGTGTAAGTCTGCAGTAAGTTAAATTTTCGTTGCAGCACTTTTGGTCCTTGAAGAGTACTTTTATTGAAGTACTATCTATCCATCTATCTATCTAGATATTTAAATGGTGCTGCATTTGTTATTACCACCCTGGTTTTATTTAAGCTAATTACAGGTCTCCAGATGTGGTTTTGAAAGGGTAATATAAATAGATTTTATATATAATAGTCTTTTTTATTAAATTACAGAACATGAAATCTGATGGGTCAAATTCTGCTGCAAGTTACACTAATTTATGTAAGTCCAGAGTCATTGCACTGAATCCAAGGAGGTTATTTGTTTACCAGCTCAGCTGAGCAGAATTTGCCCAGTTGTCCTTAACTGAACTAAAAGATATTTTCTACGAACTGTTTGTCAAAATGCTGTGCAGATCATTCCGGTTTCAATTAAAAAAAAAATAGCTGACTAATGTTTATTAAGTCCAGTCATTTGATAATATCTCTTTCGTACTTACTCAGAATTATTGAAATATATGAATTAGAGCCTGATCCAAAGCAGTGGTGGAGTCTATGGAAAGACTTTAATTCACTGCAGTAGACTGGATCAGAACCTTAGAGAGGAAGGGAACTATTATGGTTAAATCAATCAACCATACTGCAACAAAACTGCACTTTGTTCACCTCTTACAAGGATAGATTAGTTTTAATTATTTATCATTCATAGAATTTTTGTAAATAATTTACTGCAGTATTCAGTATCTTGTAAAAGTCATGAATTCTTAGTATTAAAGGATTTCTCCCAAGCACTTTGCTCTTAAATCTTTGCCAAGAACTGCTGTAACACCACAGGGTTTTTTACTTTTGAGAACAAAAGGGTTTTTATGGGTTAGCCAAATATGAATTTGCAAATGTCCTAGCTATTGGTTAGCTGGGTCTTTGTGACATTCCTCTCAAAACATCCATGTGACATAATCAACTTTAATAAATGGCCGACACCAATTCTGCTACCAGGAAAAAAAGAAAATGGTGTGTGAGAAAAAGTGAAGTGTAGAAGGGTTTGTAGTAAAATCTATTTCCTTCTCCTTTTAATTCCTTTAAGACTCAAAGCTTGAGCAGTTAAAGTCATCAGAATATTCTCCCAGACTTGCCTTCCCCAAAGTTCCCTCTCTCTACAATACTTCCAAGAGCTCCAAGGGACAACATCACAGTGTCTACCAGTGCCCCTCTCCTGCACAGACTCCAACGTGCATCAGTGCAAAGAGACATAACTGGATCTTATCACAAATAAGCTACCAGTATGTTCTACCAGCAGCATCTTCCATTCACTTTATATAGGCTAAAATATCCATGAAATAAATATACATTTTGAAGAAATAACCAGTCTCACTTCATTAACTGTTTTGGTGAAAAGCTAATTTGTAAACATATGGTACTCATTGCATTTATGCCTTCCAAGTCACATGCATTTGCTTTACAAGTCAAAACAAGTATTACACTACAGCTGATCCAAAAATTATTAAATTCTAGAAGGTTTTCAGTTATTGATATTGTAAGTGGAAAAACAGTGCTTCATCTTCCCTATGCTAGTTTGAACCTTGCCAATGCAACAGTATGGATAAGTAACAGCAAAAAAATATGGAGTCTAGTTTCTACTGGAACAGGGTTTGGGAAGTGAAAAGCATTGTGAAAAGCTAAGTATTATTAATTACTATCATCATCATCATCATCACCACCACGCCCACCACCACCACCACCACCACAGAAAGAACTGAAAGTAATTTCCATTATTTCTTGTTTCCATTGTATTTAAGGCTTGAACCTTTGGAGACAAAACTTCCACTGAATCCTGTAGCCCTGATATTTAGCTGTAACACACAGCACAACTATCTCCGCACTTCACTAATCCTGGGCCAGCTGTGTATCAGTCCAGTCCCCTGGCATAAATCAGAGCAGTTTGAGGCTATGCTCTCTTTCCCCCAGCCATGTCACTTATAGTTGGTGGAGGTAGGACTAGCACGGGATCTGTCACTGTGATTCTATGCCACCAACGGCAGTTCTAGCTTTGCTGGGGTAATTAATCCTCCCATAGGCAGCTGAGACAGTTTCAGGACTGTTCTATGCTGCTGATGTGCCATAAAGTGACATGACTGAGGGAAGAAGCTGGATCAAATAATTTTTCTTGTGAAAAACAAATAAGAACCCTTTATTTCATTCTATTACTTTAAATGATATGACAACATTTATTACATAAGCATGCTAGACAGCGATAACCTCACTCAAAATAGTATGCCCGTTAGATACTGGATTGGCATTACCATTTCACTAAGGAAAATAAGTCTTTCAGATGAATAAAGTATCATGTAGGTCTAGATCAGAATATATTAGAGTTCCCATTTCAATCAGGAAATCAAATTTTCCACATTTATTTCATGTCCTGTTAGGAGACTAGTTTTTACTATACAGCCCTTTATTAATGAAGGCATCTAAGATAATTCATCCGAACACCATGTGAGCAAGGATATTTATTTTCTCTGCTTTTTCAGTTAAGTCAACTATTCGGACGGCTATGGTTTAGAAAAATCAAGTACATATTGATATGGTCTGTCAATAATCTATTATTTTTCCTAATATTTAGCTCTAGTTTTCTCCCATACCAAATGGTTGCAATGAAAGGTAACAATTATAGCCAGGTTTCTTTCCAAGCCTAAAGGTCAGGATGTCAGGCCAACGCAGCCTGCAGATTAGTGAACCACAGGGGGGAAAAAACTGCTTGAGAACTAGCTGTATACAATGAAAGCTCTGAAACTTTTATTGCTATTGAACGTGTCAGGTTATATTTCAAATCCAGATTCCTGAGCTGAGTATACAGTACATGCAGGAATCGAAGGAATACACACACACACACACACACTTCTTTTTCCTCATTCTTGAAACTTTCAGCACCAAATTCTGCCCTAACCTACACCGAGTGCAATCTCATCCAAGTCACTTGCTTTTTGATTCAGCAAAGTTTGAACAGTAACTCAATTTATACATCGGGGAAAAGTTGGTCAGAATTTGGTCCGAAAATGGGTGTACGTTATAACTGATTTAGCATTCAAAGAATTTGAAGATGGAGTGTAACTTGTGAAAAGGCTGAAGGAAAATGTAGGACCATAAGGCAACTTTCAGGAGTGTATAAGCTGAAGCACATTTTATCTTCTCGCTTCCTGTTAGTTACTTCTCTTACTATATACCCCCTTCCACTGAATCACGGCAAGTTATTTGACCACTGCTGAATTCAGCTGAGAGTCTTCCCTGTGAGCTCTACCTTCTTACTTCAGGGTCAACTTGCCCTACTAAGGTATGAATCAGTTTAGTATTGCTCTTTAAATTTACCTACTTTTAGTGGGTTACTGATGTTTTAACATTACCCACACTACCAATTCAGAATTATCAGTGAATCACATTTTACATGAAATAAGAAATAAAGCAGGAAACAATTTCTGGTTAAGAAAACCAGGAATTAAAATTTAACCCTTCAAATACTCATTGACTGAATAGGCAACTATATGCTATGACTACTAATAACTGTGCTGAATGATGAACTTCCAACTATTTCATTTTAGAATGCTGCATTTTAACTTTGACTAAACATTAAACAAAATCAAGCCAGCTGTAACAATGATCATAAATGAATGAATAAATAAATAAATGAAATTAAAAATATCCAGAACATACAATTTCGAGAAAACAGAAAAAAGCATATTATAGATGATCAGTTTACGAGAATATTTGATGTGTCAAAGTAATTCTAGTGAGACATTGTAAATACACTGATGTTTGCAAAAACAATATAATTTAACATATTTTGGGCCAGATCCTGACCTATTAGAAGTATGTGTACCTCCACTGAAATCAGTGAAGCTACACAGATTTACACCAGTGGATTTAAACCACCCTATATATTTTATGCCTTCCATGTTCTAGTTCTGCAATTTATGCAACAGTGTCATTTTATTGATTATTGTAAAAGTACAAGGAAGTAGTTTAGTTAAAGCATACCAAAAATCTGCAAAGTGAAAAAGGACATTCATCCTTACTGATAACATCCTTATACTGGACATGCTTGTCATAGTAATCAGAGCTGAAGTATTTGCTTCAGTGTGTGTTTGGATCATGATTTATTCCTGGCCAAACGATAGGATGGGAACAATGAAAACGTTTCTTATGCACCCTAACATTTCTTACATTGGGCACCTTTGCTGAACTGTCCACCATGAAACCCAGAACTCTTTCCTGAATAATTAAAGTGAATTCAGAACTCACCAATCTGCATGAACACTGAATAATTCTTTCCCAATGTACAGTACCTTACATTTATCAACCGGTTAAAAAGAGATGCATTGGATTTGGGGAAGATTGCATGACTATGGATCCATCATGCTCCCCACTACCAAAGTGCTCCAGGTGCTGCAAGTCAAGCAGCATGTTGAAAGCCCCCCAATTTTCTTCCCTGCCTCTGTAGTAGTAGGAGCATTCGGCTGATGCCAGTTTGTCTGCCTGCGAAGAACTCATGCGAAGTTTATCCATGGGCAGCACCACAATAGATGCCTACCCCTAACCTAGCATGTAGCTGTTGATTGTTTGGATTACTAGGAGCGCGAGACAATCAGAACAGTCATGTTGATTGTAGAGTCATACATCAATATAATTAATCTCTGGAATAATTAACACAATCTCAAGATGCATTTTATGTGCTACAACTCCAGCTGCTTGGCTGTTAGCTGAGCTTAAATTTAAGAGACGGATACTTGTGTTTGGTAAATTGAGCACTAACGTGGTACTTCATATTTTTATTTCAAATGGTATGTTTTAGAGCCAGACAATGAGGAAAATTTGACATTTACAATACAGTGCAGGTTCTACCTTTTTCTTGGCTGCTGTTTATACTATGCTCTTGTTTCTCCTAGGACTAAAAATGACTACTGGCCTAATCTCTGATGATAGGCCTATTTTTCTATTAAATGTAATTTGGAACCACTTGTTGCCCAGCCCATGATTGCACCCTACCTTTTGGGGCTACCGTGCTTCCCTGTTCTTAATAATATAAGTTCCTCTCCTGAAGGCAAGCTGGAACAATTTGGTTGGAGCTGGCCATAATATATCCCACTAGTCCAAAGGGATGTTCATGCCATGTTAACAAAGCAGGCTTCTTTCACATCCTGCAGCAAGTAGTGATGTAAACACAGAGCTTGAAATTCCCTTTTAGGAAATTGTACTATAGAGTCTAGTATTCAAATCATCCGATGCTTGCACACTAGTCTGGTCTAGCATAGGTGCACAACTCCTCATTGTATGTTCCCTTTAGGGAATCTGCACATATGTATCAAGCCTGCAATAGTGGGCATGCCCTTTGGTATATATCCATTTGAAAAATCTGGTCTTTAGTTTCAGAATTTAAGTTGGAGGGGGGAGGGAAATATTATTCTCATATATTTAAGTCAGTGCCTTAATTGTAACATAAAAAACCAACACAAAATCCCTATCGTCTGTTCACTCTGTACCATGGGCTACACTCTGGATTTTCTATGATAAAATAAGAAAAAGTACTCTCTAGCCACATGATAGTGTATGCTATAAAGCCTCACTAAACACGATTCCAGAATGTAAAAGGGGAATCAAAAATGTATTGCTGGAAGACTGCTGGTTATAAGGGAACACAAGCACACATAATGAGCTATGGTAGGAAATATCTGAAGTGACTCACTGTAGGCATTAAAAAGAGGAAATGGCTATATTCTGATGTGCCACCTAAAACTGAATTGTGCTGATAAACTTTACTATCTTGTCTTACAATAAACATCCATCACAAAGTTCACCGGAATACAGGCAGCGTTTCCTTTAAGTCATCACATCATATTCTATTATTTCAATTATATTTATTTTTGGCTGATACCATGAAGCTCATTCATGTCTTTATCTCCTTTTGATTAGACTACTGCAATATTCAGCTTGTTGGGGTTGTTTTTTAAAACCAAACAGGATCATGACTAAGCAACTTGAAAGAAGGATAGCATCTTCCATAAGTAAATTCGAACATAGGAACCTAACCTGCAGATTTTGCCTGTGCTACCTCTAAAACTTAGTATTTATTTCAAGATCTTTCAAGAACACTTTTCTTTTCAGAGCCAGGTTCATGAGTAGGTACCAGATCCATCTAGGTTCTTACAATCCAGAGTCAAACAATTTGTAAATTCCAACTAATACATGGCAAACACAGTGTAACTGGACTACTTCTACAATACTCCACAACCACAGTTAGTTCTTCACAAAACACTTAGGAGGTTAATTATCTCTATTTATTCTTTCATACTTCTTAAAATCTTTGGGGCAGCTGGTGTTAATCAGCATTGCTCAATTGAAGTTAATAGAAGTGAATTATTTTACACCAGCGTGGGATCTTGTTTTTCATTTTATTGCTTCTTTTCTTCATCTATTTTCAGACATGAAGCACTCTGAGAACTTCCTTATGAGATCTGAACAACAAAACAATAGCAATGCTATTTGTTGGGAGCCTCTCCCATCTTGCTACACAGTGACATGGAAATCAGTCCCCCAGAGGGCGGAGAAGCAGTATCTTCAACCCTAATGTTCCAAATTCATTAGACAGACATCCTCGCACACACAAATCATGGGACTGGCTTAAAAATCGTGCATTTAAAAAAAATTAAGTTTGGGTTCTTTTTACCTTGTGCTTTTTGAACATTTAAGGGTCACATATTTCTTTGCAACCATAGGACTAGAAACTTCATTGAAACAAAAAACCACAAAAGCTGAGATTCTCACATAAGTGTCAGGACTCCAAGAAGACCACCAAACATCATGAGACTCACAATCAGCTCAGGAGAGATGGCAGCATTAGAGAAGTGAAAGGGGGAAATTCTGGAAAGACAGAATAAGCTCTCTCATGGGAGCAGAGGCACAGATCCCAGGTTATCTTCTTCAAACTCCACTCATTGCTGCTGATACCAGGGACCTATGCTCCTCAATGCAGCATTGAGGCCTTTTGGAAAGCTCCAGGTCCTTATCAGCACTGCCGATCCTGCTCTTCTTACAAAGTAACTGGGACCCTACTTGTGAAATATAGGAGTTTAAAGGATTTATTTTGCAAGCTACTAAGCAACGCTCAACTCCTACTGAACTAAATTGGAGGTTACTCAGATTCTCACAGCACCAGGCTCAAATGCTGTTATTAGTCCTCAACTCCTGGGAGCAGATCCATGAACTCTCTCATCCTTATTTCAAAATGTTACAACAGGATGCAATTAAGTGCAATTAACAAAGGGGTCAAATGGTCATCTGATAAACCCTGGTCCAAATAGGCAGCCTGGAAAGGTCAGGCTGCACAGTACTGATGAGAGAAAAAATAGTATAATTTAAGGACTTTTTTAAAAAGGAAAAATAATAATCCCAGTGTATTAAACTAGAGAGACTTGTGTGCTTTCTGTGTTTTATCTTTATTATGTAGAGACATTTCATAGTAAGTTTGCACAATTTTATACCTTACAGTCAATAACTGGGCAAGTCTCACAATACCTGAGTGAGTTAGGCAGCTTCCCTGGAACTTAAATCTGAGTTTTACTGCTTTAGTCTTAATAATTCTTTGTTTCATCTACATGACTGTCTGTCTTAATAAATATGTCTTGAAGATTATGATTCACACCAATCCACTGACATCTCCTTTTAGAACAATGACACTCTGAAATCCCCAGGAAGAATGCACAGTACAAGCGCAAGGGACTACAAAGCTCTCAAGAGCTAAATCCTATACAAAGTTCACAGCCAGAGTAAAAATAGGGTTCGTGGAGGACAGAAGCCACGGGATTTATGTGGTTGCAGATCCACCACGTCTACCTCTACTGGACAAACAGGGGCTCAGACCTCTTGTTGGTCCCCCAAATTCTGCCTCCACCACTGGGTGAAACCAGTCTTAGACCAATTCTGAAACATCTTTGGCCCTCTGTGCTTATGGAGAGAAAGCAAGGTTTGTCCTAGGGTATTAGAGCTCACAAAGCATGTAAGCTCCATACAAGCATCTTTATTTTACAGATGGAGAAACCGAGGCAGGGCATCTTCGTTTAGAAACAATCTCTCTGGTTTTCTCCCTAATTGTTTCTTGGACACCCCAGGGACTGTCCTTTAGGTCTGGGCTGCAACCATGGCTGAGGTAGACTCTCCAGCTGCTCAGCCTCCATATAGCTTTCCACGTTCCACACAGCAAGTACGACTCACTTGAGGGTGACCAATTAGACCTCAGAATGGCAATCTATTTCATCTAGGACAGAGAAGGACTAATACTCACTGGCAACCTGGGAGATGCCCTGGGTTAAAGAACCTCTGGAGAAGCTGCTCCAAAACTATCTTATTATAGGGCCATTGCCTGAGCCTGCTATTTTCCATCATAAATCACAGCAAAACCATTTGCTGTTGGTGGGCTGCACGCTGGTCTTGCTGTTCCATCATCCACCCTCAGGATCTCTACCATTTTCCCCCTTCCATACCTTCTTTGAAGAGTGGGTTCAAAGAATCCTGTGGCACCTTACATGATGTGTGACCAGGTGCCATTCTCCACCTGATCTAAAGCAAAGCCCTGTGTAGAGTCACCACTACCTCCCTTCCTGTGGTTTGGTTTTATTCATAGATGCTAAGGCAAGAAGGGACTACTGTAATCATTGAATCTGACCTCCTATATAGCACACACCATAGAACTTCCCCAAAATTTTTAAAAAAACATCCAGTCTTGATTTAAAAATGGAAAGTGATGGACAATCCACCACAGCCATTGGTAAATTGTTCCAACAATAAATTACTCTCACTGTTAAAAAATTACACCTTACTTCCAGTCTGAATTTGTTTAGCATCAACGTTCAGCCATTGGTTTGTGTTATACCTTTCTCTACTAGACAGATGAGCCCATTAAATATTTTTGCCCATCGAGATTCTTATACACTGTAATCACGACACCCCTTAACCTTCTCTTTGTTAAGCTAAATAGACACAAGGAGATCAATCTATCACTATAAGGCATGTTTTCTAATCCTTTAATCATTCTCAGAACTTTTCTCTGAACCCTCTCCAATTTATCAAAATCCTTCTTGAATTGTGGGCACCAGAACTGGACACAGTATTCCAGCAGTGTTCACAACAGTGCCAAACACAGAGGTAAAATAATCTCTCTCCTCCTATTCAAGATTCCCTTGTTTATGCATCCTAGGATTGCATTAGCTCTTTTGACCAGAAAGTCATACTGAGAGGTCATGTTCAGCTGATTATCCACCATAATTGCCAAATCTTTTTCAGAGTCGGTGTTTTGCAGGACAAAGTCCCTCATCCTGTACGTATGATCTATATTCTTTGTTTCTAGATGTATACATTTACATTTAGCCATATTAAAATGCATACTGTTTGCTTACACCCAGTTTACCAAGTGTCTCAGATTGCTCTGAATCATTATTTACCACTCCACCAATTTCTGTGTCAGTGATGATTTTATGTTTTCTTCCAGGTCATTGATAAAGATGCAAATAGCGGAGGGACAAGAACCATCCCTGCAGGACCCGACTGGAAACAGACCCCCTCAATGACAATTTCCTTTTTACAGTTACCTTTTCAGACCAATGAGTAAGCCAGTTTTTAATCCATTTAATGTATGACTAGTTAATTTTATATAATTTGTTTTTTTTAATCAAAGTGTCATGTGGCACCAAATCAAATGCCTTACAGAAGGCAAAGTATATTACATGAACACTAGTACCTTTATCAATCAAACCTGTAATCTCATCAAAAAAAATATATCAAGTTAGGGTCAGACAATTTTCCATAAACTCATGTTGATTGCATTTATCACATTACCTTCCTTTATTTCATTATTAATCAAATCCTATATCAGCCGCTCCAGTTTCTTGCCCAGGATCAATGTCAGCCTGACAGGACTATAATTCCCAGATCATACCTTTTATCCTTTTTTTTTTAATTTGACACATTAGCTTTGTTCCAGTCTTCTGGAACTTCCATAGTTCTCCAAGACTTATTGAAAATCAATATTAATGGTCCAGCTAGCTCCTCAGCTAGTTCTTTTAAAACTCTTGTATGCAAATTATCTGGAACTGCTGATTTAAAAATGTCTAACGTTTGTAAGCTTCTGTTTAACATCATCCAGAGAAACCAGTGGAATGGAAAGAGTGTTACCACCATATGATGAGACTGCATCATTTGTTTTTTCCCCAAATATAGAACAGAAATATGTACTGAATTACCTCTGCCTCTTATGCATTATTATTGATAATTCTACCATTTCCATCTAGTAATGGACCAATACCCTGTCAGTATTCTTTTCTTCCTAATACATTTTAAAAACTCTTTCTTATTGTCCTTAACCTGCAGGCCAAAGATTTCTCATTGTGTCCCTTGACTTCCCTTATCAAATTATTAGCACAGAAATTAATATCACCACAACATAAAAAAGTCAGCTTAACCTTCTCCCCAGGCAAATTATACTATTAGTAAATTACTAATTAGCCATTCTGTCCACATCAGGAAGACTATCAGATGTGTTTTTGACACACACACACACACAAATATTTCCATATATCTAATTGTATATAAATAATTTTAAGAAAGAGTATTTTACAACTGAATACATACATTTTTGTTCTGTGTTTGTATAGCACCTAGCAGAATGGGCTCCTGGTCCATGACTAGGGCTCCTACATGTTACAGCCATACTGTACTATATATAGATAAGAAAGAAAGAAAGAAAGAAAGAAAGAAAGAAAGAAAGAAAGAAAGAAAATGGATGGCTATATGTATGCACACCCATCCTTTTAAAACTTCACAGATTAAAGACCGTTTCCTTCACAAATAAAAAAATGGTTAAGAGCCATTATCATTATCAAGACAGTAAATATCATAAAACCGTTACATACTATGCCCACACCTTAAATACTGCATGCAGTTCTGTTCTAAAAAAAGATATCAGCACTGGAAATGGTACAGAGAAGGGCAACAAAAAAAGATTAAGGGTATGGAACAGCTTCCATATGAGGAGAGATTAAAAAGACTGGGACTGTTCAGCTTGGAAAATTGAGGACTAAGGGGGGATATGACAGAGGTTTATAAAATCATGACTGGTGTGGAGAAAATGAATAAACAAGTGTTATTTACCCTTTCACATAGTACAAGTACCAGGGGGTCACTCAATTACATTAATAGCAGCAGGTTTAAAACAAACAAAAAGAAGTGCTTCTTCATTCAATGCACAGTCAACCTGTGGAACTTATTGTCAGGGGATGTTGTGAAGGCCAAAAGTCTGACTGGGTTTAAAAAGAATTAGATACATTCATGGAGGATAGGTTCATCAATGTCTATTAGCCAAGATGGCCAGGGATGCAATCCCATGCTCCAGATGTTCCTATGCCTCTGACTGCCAGATGATGGGACTGGACAACAGGGGATGAATCACTCAATAACTGCCCTGTTCTGTTCATTCCCTCTGAAGCATCTGGCACTGGCCACTGTTGGAGGAAAGAATACCAGACTAGATGGTCCATTGCTCTGACCCAGTATGGCCATTCTTATGTTTTTATGTGCAGGAACTGGGTAGGCCATTGGGACTTTGCAATAGGTATTCATTTAATTTTATTCTTTTTACTGTAGTTTAAATACATAATACAGTGGTGAAGAAATCTAATTCATTTAAAAAAAAACTATGTGTAAAGGGTCTTCATGGGCCAAATTCTCTGCAAACATGAATGGGTAAAATATTAGACATTATAGGTGACATCAGGTACAGCAGCAGAGAATTTAGCCCTAAATATTAGGTATTTATATGGATGAAAATACTATTGGTCATACTGCTAAGGTCTGATTCAGCCTTCAATATTGTATCCCTTCAATATCCCTTCAACAAGGGAGAACTGGAGGAATTTTTTTTCTAGTTTGTTGGTTGCCAACAATGGATGCATACCATGTACTAGCATTGATAGTTCAGGTTTTCCTGACTAGATTTCTAGGCTGCCACTCATTACTTTAGTAATGTGCCTTTGCGCTGGCCCCCACTGTGTCATTGCCGTCTATCAGTTGTGCATGCCCCTATCTGCAAAAGAGGATGGGCCGCTCCAAGTTCTACTCTTATCATTGTGGGTACTACACACATCATTAAATAGGAGGAGACAGAGAGTGGATAATACCATAAGCATAGTCTAGTATACTGGCACAATTGCTCAAAATGGTTGGAAACAACTGGCTTGGTTTGACTACTGAAGGATCTCTCTCTAATACTCTGGTCAAAATACAGGACCATAAAACCAATACTGTTGTACTCATTTTACATAAATTTTTGCACAGAAATCAAGTCTGAAAATACAATACAAAATACAAACCAACTCTTGCCCCCATGAACCCCACCCGCAAACTAAATGAGCTGTTGTCAGGCCTGACAAGTTCTGCCTGCTGTAGGACTTGTGTGTTTTATAGGAAATTTTAGCCAGGGGTGTTATTTTAAGAGAAGAGCAAATGGGGAAACCCCATGGCCTAGCCAATAAAATATGAACTTTAGGTGCAATGAAGTACTCATAAATATAACTTGGAACAAGAGGATTCATTGTTCCTCCTGATCCCTTTTAGATGATCCTCTGATCTCAGCCTCTCTGAATGCGTCATGGCAGCCCTCATCCTTTAACCTGTGGCTTTTAAAAGCTCGCTACTATGTTATTTATGACTATAGTGTCCATAGCCAGTCTCTGTGCGCCCTACACACACATAATGGGGGAGACGGGGCTTATTTTGTTTTGTTAGGATGAAAGGATTTGTATCTGGAACTGAATGGTTTGGGGACATTGAAGAAGTTACTTTGCTATAAGGGAGGAATTGGAGGATAAAGTATTCAATTCCCTACTTCCACCTGCATGGCTTAAAGAGCACCTCCTCACTCCCGTCTTCATCTTGTGACCTTTCATTCTCCTGTCTCTCTTTTAACACCACCTCCAATCTAAGAACTTTATTGGCATGACAAGGTATACAAGTGTCGCCAAAGGGAATACATCACGTTCCATATCAGCGATTCCAATGGGGTCACTCTGTCGAACTGCCCTCATTCATTCTCTCCTTTGTCATCTTTATCTCATTCATTTTTCTTAAAGCATTATTCTAATTCACTGACTCGGCAGCAAAATGAAACTGCATAAAATTAAAGTTCAGTGACCCACCTTCGCTGACAGGGAGGAGGACAAGGAGGAGACAATGGAAAGAGTGTGGGAAATAATCACAAGTCTCATAGCAGCCAGAGTTCTCCTGAAGCCCCGGGGGAGCCTTTCTTTAGCAGGAGGCTGCAATTGACACTTCTTAAACTGGTCGTCCTCAGCTATGTGGGAATACAAGACTGCACCTCAAATGATTATCAATTTTCTGCTAAACTCAGCCTGTAGGCCCAAGAAAAGCAGAGCAAAGGAAGTGTCATGGCTAGAAAGGGGCTGCTCATGTCAGATATCCAGTTACTCAGGCTGTAGGTGGGTGGCAATGGTAAAACTCACAATATCACATTCAGATAAGGCAATAATAGCAGCAGTAAATGTAAAAGACCACATCTGTACCAAGATTGGCCTGTTATCTCAGAATTTCTAGCAAGGCTGGGAGTTAGGAAAAGGGCAAGGGCATGAAAGTCAAGAGGGCATCTCCACATCCCCACTAGAGACTTGTTACTCCTTGAAGATCCTCCTCAGAGAGTGAGTCCTCACCAGCCTCTCTCTTCCTCTTTTGTAGCTAGTCACTAGGAATTGATGTTTTCTGAGGAAAATATGTATTGTACAATACACACAATCCCTATGTCCCCACCCCAAGCTGCGTTTAGTTTGGAAAAGCAACACATATTAAAGAAAAAGAAGCAGAACCAGGTCAACCATCCTTCCAATGGGAAAATATTAATATTTTAAATATATATTTATGTACAATTTTAGAGAGAGAGAGAGAGAGAGAGAGAGAGATTGATTCTAGATATCCCTTCACCATGCACTTCTGAACATCTGCTAAATCAGTTTCTCTTCAGTTATCTGCAATTTCTTTCAAATCTGTCGGCAAGGGAAGTCAGACAGTTTTATGCCCCAGTTAATGGAGAGCTTGACATATTTTTGGCTGAGTTGCTACAACAATTTACTTGAATGTAAAGTGTTAACTTTGGCAAAGAATTAACTGACAGTTATAAAAATATTATTTTGTTAGATGATATTCATGCAAAACACACAAACCTATCTAGAGGTATGTCTATATAACTCATAACATTCATGTAACATGAGAAATTTCCAAGGAAATATATAAATATGAAGTGATAAAGCGATATAGTTTTAGGATGCAAAGACGGACAAATATTTCCCTTTTGAAATCCTAACAACCTGCTCTGTCATAATGTAAAAATTGGTTAGCCCTGACTAACAAATTATTAGAGATTGGTGAGTTATTGGTAGTGAATAAGTTATTCAATGAATTTGTCTTTTTGTTCCTGTAACAAATTTGTTCATTACTCAAAACTGTTTGGGAACTTTAATTTTATATATTTACATATTCACTTGTTACTCATTGTTTGTGGTGTTTGATTGGACTTCTAAATCACATTAGATTGTTTCTGTTCGCTAACTGGATGACTAAAAATTTTATTGTGAAGGGAAATCAAAGGAGATTTTAAGTTGCCAGCATGGCTCTTGTTTGGATAGTATTAGCAAGACTTACTTGCTACAAAGTTTCTTGCAAAACTTTCACTTGTATGAAAATTCACAGAAAACAAAGAAAAAACAGTGATTTTTGTAGTTTCCATTCAACATCGTCATGAAGTTTTTTGCAGTATTTGCCCAACTATACAAATAGTTAAGTTCTGTGGGCTATTTTATTTAATCTTCATTCATTTCTATAATAGCATCTGTCTGTTTAACACAAGATAATAAGAGCACCACTTGCATCACTTTCATTAAGGATGTTTCAATGTTTCCATTAGAAACTTGTATTTTTGTGAGGTAAATACTGTACTACATCCAAAGAAATTCACTCATAGCTAAAATTAAGCCTACAAGGTCAGAAACTGACCACCTTTTTTTTTTAAACCATACAAAAAGTTTGGCCATTCCTAAGTGCTAAATGAATACAGAAGTTAATAGTTTCTGATGCTCTTTGAATTCATATATTAAAACTAGCTCAGTTTCCGCTATTCTTGACATTTTCTTGCTTAGTTTGCCATATCCTTCACTAATGATTGGTTACTTTAGCATGGGAGTTTATAGCAAGTCAATTATTTTGGTTTAAGAAACTAGCTACTGTACAGACACAATGGCTAAATATGGATAGGAGCCCCTGTTTTATTTTACATAACTCAAATAGTAATAAATAGATTTGTAAGTATTTTGAGTAAAAACATAGTACAGCCTTAAAATGACTTCAGAAAAGTTGTTTTCTATCATATTTGTAATATAGAATAAACAATAGGCTGTAATGAGTCCATACATGATTCACATTTTACAGAGGAGCGTAAATATGCCTTAAACAAGCAAACTCTCTTTAATTTCAACCTCTGATTCAGTAGCTGACTCCAAAGGGTCTAGTGTGGGGACACTTAATTAAATGTGCAGAATCTAGCCCAAAAACTCCTTATGAAAGAGTAGTTTCTGTTTATGGACATTAGCTGCTTTGTAAAGCTAAATATCACAGTCAGTTCCTTTTTTAAAATAGCATGCAAAGTTCTGGCTGACAAATATAATAATGACCTTCCTATCTGCATTTTTAAAAATTAAAACCATTTTAATGTTAGACAAGAAAATAATAATTGAAAACCAAAGGTTTGATTATTTTTGTATTCCATAATATTACAGTGGCCAAATCTATTCAAACCAAATACAGGAAGACAGAAAACGGAAAAAGCTTATTAAAGGCAAATATCTGCTTACAGCAAGTTTTACAGATGACTTGTAAACAAAAGAAAATATATAGATATATTAATAGAAATGTGGAGAAACCCTTAAGCACAGTGATAGCAGTGCTCATTGTGATGGCATATGGAAAACTTAATCCTTTTACTGGAAATGTTTGAACATAACTGTAAAAATCCTGTCTGTTTCTTTGGTCCAAACTCGACCCAAATTTTCTTTAATTCAATCTTTTTTTTAAGGTTTGGGGTGGGCAAATCCTGACACTTTTTTTTTTCAGCTAACTCCTTCCTTTGACATAATTCCCACTGGACACAGTGAGCAAGGACTGTATAATTATTATAGGATTTAGCTCTTCCCTGGTGAATACGGTGTCATATATGTCATTTTGGAGATCAGCCAAAAAGAAGATGCCAGAACTCTAAGCTGTAGTCACTCACTTGCAACAGTCTGGGTCAAAATGTAACAGGAAAAAACCACCCATGAACAAAACAAAGAAGCTCTGAAGTTGTAGGTTATACGATCAGATTATTAAAAAAACTCTGTAGTTTATTTTGGTGAGGTTTTAGTCTTTGTCTTCTGGACCAACCCTGTTAACGCTTCTGTTACAATCATCAATATTTATGGTGAGTTGCCAATATGCTCAGCATTGTATAAAACATAGGAGAATACGTAGTCCCTGCCCTGTCTATATCGTTTGAAAAAGAAGGGGCCATAATACTGGTGTAAGCAGCATGTGCTTACAGTTTTAATTTTAGACAAGATAAATACGTTAATTTTTTGCTCCTGGTTGCTTGAGGGAACTTGTATAACTTCAGTTCCCTGGGTTGCATTTTTAAAATGTATTTGTAAAAGGTGAGAAGTTTAGAACTCCATTCTGACAGGTAGATTTTTATTGAAATTAGCATGTAAGTGCTGTTTTTGTTCTTCAGTAGAAAGTGATTTGTCCTTCACTGATTTTTATTTTCCCCCAGTTTCTTTTGTAATTTATTGTGTTTCCCATAAGGATGATTTTATTTTTGTAGCTCATAGCTAATAAGACTTCTCCAGCAGGATACTTACACATTTGTTGTTTTACCATATGTGCTTTAAGTAATTATAAATTGGCAATACAATGGTTTAAATTTAAAATGCCAGGATGATTAATCTGCTTTGGAAGCAGTATTGACCATATTAATACTGGCATATAATTAATTAAATACATTGTATCAGTGCAATCTAGGATTACAAAGATTTACTAATTTGATAAATGTTGCTCAATGCTTCAAATCTAAAATGACTTGTGTTCTTTTACTAACAATACCTCAATTTGTATTGATTTTAAGGTATAGTGTTAGCATTAATTTATCAATGCATATTTTCCCCATTATATGTTAACATAGCTTGCTCTCATCTGTCGGGATCTTAAATCATACCAAATGGTTACCTGCTTTAATGACTTATTTAGTCGTACGTTATTATGCTAAAACATGGGCTCATTTAATAAAAATGTTAAAGCTAATCTATATTAGTCATCAATATTTATTATGAATGTTACATAGTGAAGCATGCTATAAACCACAATTACACAGAATGCACACTGTGGAAGGGCATTCAAACTGATTTAGGGTTAAGCCTAATTTAGGTTTAAAATACATTTTAATGGTTTATAGATACCAAACAAAACCTGGAATTTATATAGTATTCTTGAGATTTTAATCATGTCTAATTACTGTAACCACTAGAAAACTCTCACTCCAAGTTTTCAGTTAAAAAATGTAAGACAAAGCATATAATGTTATTTTAAAGGTGTTTTTTTTTAAAAGGAACATGGACCTCAGGGCAGAATGAGAAGCAGAAATATTAAGACACATAGACAAGATTTGCATTCACCTGAATGGGAGTTTTGCCTGTGTAAGCACTGCAGAATCTGGCCAGTCCAGTCTTGATCCCAATCCTGCAAAGACTTATGCACGTATTTAATATTTCATCCTGTAAGAAGTCCTATTAAAATCATCAGGCTTACTCAAAGGGTCAGATCCTCAGACACTGTAGATGGATGTAGCTCAATTGACTTTAATGGAACTGAACTAATTTACACTAGCTGAGGATGTGACCACAGTGTACTAAGTTAAGTACATATGTAAACTTTTGTAGGATTGGATACGTGACTATTACTTAGGAGATCATAGAGTTTCCTATTTTTTTTTAATAGTGGAATTTTAACTTCAAATGCTGTAGAGTACTTTTTGTGAGTTGTATCATGTTGCCAATAATTTTTAAACTAATAAGCAGATAATATAGAAGTATAATATTTAGAAAAACCCTGGAAAGGAACTGAAAAAATAAGTTTTTTTCTGAAAAAAAAATTCTTTTGAAAAAATAAGTTTTCTTCTGTTCAACTTGTTGACTTCTGGGAACAAAAAATGTAATTAAATTAATGTATTAATTGTATTTGGAGTTGCAGATATATGTTGCTGTTTTTGTAAAAAAAAAAAAAAAAAGTTTTGAAAATTGAGCACACTAACCTGCCAACTATTTAGTGAGATGTAATTTTATTATTATGGCAACTGAACTCTAGGGTGTCATTTTCCTACAAATTCTGGTAGCTAAGAAGGTTAGTGATTAGAGACATGTTCAATCCTGCTGCAGGTTTTAGTAACCTGGAAGACTAAAAAGCTTATCACACATTTTAATGTGCATTTCAGAACATGGGCCAATATTTAAAAAGTTACCATAATAACTATTACTCTGGAAAGCAAGAGAGTTTATCACATCTTTTACAGCACTTGTAGAAAACTTTCAGGTTTTCATTTACACTCTTTTGCTACTAAAGTCAAATTAGAAGTTGTATAAATAGTGCTGTCAGGCTTGCAGCATATTCCTTTTTTATTTTTAGAGATTGTAAAAATAGTGAGTAAATTAAATGAATTGTTTGCAACATTCTTAATGAAATTTAAGTTGCCTATTCTAGTTAAGAAATGTGCAATTGATGTTTTGTTTGAATTATGTAATGCTTCATAACTGGTAAACATGTTGCTACTCAAGATCAAATATAATTGGGTTTCATCCATATACCTTAATTAACATACACTTTCAAAAGTCCTGGAACTGTTCTTTTTGACTTGTTTCTGGTATGAAATATTATATCTATTATTTATGTTATAAATAAACACACAAAAGACCTAACCCAGGTTTCAGGCACCCTGACAAAACACTAAAAATACAATCCTTGTTACAAAATAGAAATAACAAAAAATCAGCAGCAGATGCCACAAAATCCAGCCATCCAGCTGAAAAGATAACAAAAATTTGACATTTACCAACAGAAAAAATAAACAAAAATAACCTTCTCTTGTTAGAAATGGTTTGATTCCCCACCCTCTTAACATTCTAGCCTTTAAAATATTAACATCTGATGTTTATTTATGTTTGAGCTTTACATAAAACGGAGGGGGGAAATAACCCACCAATACACATACGAGTTTGATTTTTTTTTTTTTTTTAGTTTAAAAAAAATGGAGCTGGCCTAAGGCTAGCACTTTCATTACATCAATGAAAGAAGGAAAACAGAAGCCAGGAGAGGGGAGTTATAGAAACTGACTTTATATAAACAGTGAGAAAAACCTTTTTCCATGGCCACCTACAATGTAGCTACTTTACCATTAGTACAATTTCTATTTTATTAGTAGTACAACTTCTAGGGCCCAATCCTGTTTTGTATATACAAGCTAATCTCCCATTGGGAGATTTGCCTCTGTACAAACTACAGGATCAGGGTGCTAGTTTGTCAAACAGAGCAGAAAAAAATGTTTAGACATACCTAAATTGACAAAGCTCATGACCATGTCGGCATCATTCAGAAAGTTGGTATCACGCAGGCTGGCTAAGGGAGGACTCTGTGTGGTCAGGGGGGTCATGCGAGATAATTGTATTCTCCGTGAGTATCCATTTGGAGATGCGGAGTATCCTTTTCTTACCCCTCTGCTCTCTCCTCCCATTGATTCCCTCAGTGAATACGCCAGTTCCTCAGTATCCTCTTCATTTGTCATGGCATTGTACAGGTCCAGCATGAAGAGGGGTGCAGAAGAAGCCTGCTTTCCAGGTGAAAATGGTCTAGGTCTGTGAGGTAAACCCAAGATAGAGAGAATCTCTCTCTGGATCTCCCTTCTTTCATGGTTCCGCAGCCTCCTGTAAATAAAACTTGAATGGACATGATTGTCTCCCAAGCCTCCCTGTGCATGACCCACTAGAACCCAGCAATTCCAGAGCAAGCCCAGGAAAGCTTTGAGTGCCATTAGGTTCATTGTTGAAAAGAAAAAGAACAAAAATATTTCTCCTGCTTATTCTGAGCTCCTATGAGGTCTGCTTTACCAGTGGCTGAAAAACAAAATTTACCTATTCTTCATGTCAATGTCATCTCTAAACATAACATCTTTGGTGATTCTCCCCTGCCCGCCGTTTAAATATTATGGAATGTGTCAGGTTGCAGTTATTTCTAAGAAAGCTGAAATTCAGACTTCCAATTTTCCACTGTTGTTATCGTTTTTTCTGCATTTATGGAGCAGAAGACCAGTATTTTGTCAGCTGACCTAGGCATTCCTATTAAAAACCTTAGATAACCAGGTCTTTAGTTCAGGGTTGTGTTAGCAAGAGCTGATCTTCTGATACACTGTAGTTGCCAGAGTTATCTTCTCTTGTTATTCTGAGTTCTTCTCACACCTTGCGCTCTTTCCAAGATAAAGTCCTGAGTCACAGATTTGTCTCGATCTGTACCTTGGTAGTATAATTTATATTTGTCCAGCAGCCTGGTGATAACTTTAACATCTTTTGAATCACCTTAGTATAAACTAATTCTAAAGCATGTACTAATCTAATTCATATGTTTCCCTGAATTTACTTGAAAAAACTTCTGTAAATCCATTCAACCCCAGTCAGCTTCTTAACTGTTATTTCCAACTCTAGCAGGCACAAATATAACAGCTCTCTTCAACAGAGATCTAAAGACTAATGTAAGCACAACCCTGCTGGGAAAGAAGAGGCTTCTCATTGTAATTTGAAACGGGCAAAGCAAAAAAGTCCTTAACCCTTCTGCTGCCAGACAAAGCTTCACCCCCCCAGGACCCCAATGTACAGTAATATATGTAAATTGGCTACATACCTATTTTGACATTTACAAACAGCTTCTAGAAAACCCCAGCTCTATCATTTAGCTTTACTTTAACTACGTCCTAAATTTGTTTATGCTTCTAATATAAATCTTTGAGTCTGCAAATTAGAAAATTTGAATATGACACACTCAATCACATGACATATTAAATTAGGATCTCATTCGGAGAAGTGATTATATTTTAAGATGCTTACGTAAATAGAGATTACCTTTTTTTAAAAAAAAAAAAAACCTGTAGGATAATTTATCAATTAAAGCTCAATTTATTTCTCTGTTTAGCTGAAAATTAACAGAAGGCAATCTAAATTAATGTCAGCAAGCAATATATTCAAAATGCACATAGTTAATGGTGTAATTATACATTATTGCTAATTACAAATTACAACCTATGTAATCATTTGTTTAAAATGTATTTTGTATAATAAATGACTGTACTGCATTTCCAAGTAAAAGTCCAGAACTGAGATTTAAACTCATAGCCTGCTACCAATAAACTATTTCTCCAATTTAGTATAACTGGCTAGAAAGCTAAACAGCTACTCACAAATGCTTTAATTGAAATTATGGTTCTTGTCTCGACTTTATTAAGGCCTGCACCTTGGATTTTCATATAATTTACACAAAAATCATAGTGTTGTGTGTCACTATTGCTTAAAATTACTTGCAGCCAGTAACCTCCTTCTTAAAATTTGGTTTAAGCATTAGGGAAATTTCCCTTGATGAGGGGGAACAACTGGAGAGTGAAATGGGGGCAAGAAGAAATAGAACCAAAAAAATGAAAAAAGTTACTGAAATGCCGGACATCAAAGGAAAAATAGGTTCCTAAATTGCCTTCAGGCAGCTTTCACTCATGTGACCAGCACCTACTCAGCAGATGACCATAGTTCTCAGTGAACTTACGAGCATTACAGAAATGATATTTTTTTCAGAGTAGTAGCCGTGTTAGTCTGTATCCGCAAAAAGAAGAACAGGAGTACTTGTGGCACCTAATGAGCCACTCATGAACAATTTCTCTAGTACAGTGGGCACAAACAAGCTTTTCTCATACGTTCTAGTCCATATTCTGCCCCTGGGGCCCAATTCAACTGCCATTAAAGTATATTGAACACTTTCCATTAAATCAAGGACCCATTCAAGGCAACCCCAGGCACCCCCATTGAGTTCAGTAGGGTTTACGGACATTGCCAGGGGAAGGATTTATCCTATAATGGGACTGCTACAATTAACACCGAAGTTGATGACAAAATTTTTAGTCCTTTATGGGAGAATGATCAGGACCCTACTGAGATCTTTTTCCATTTATTTTCCCTCAGCAACCATTTGCTGTGTCCGCTATAAAGTAAATCTCAGTTTGCATTTAAGTTTGAGCTCCCATTTGTCCTATTCACAGGGGCATAATGGTGCCTAGGATGTTATTGTAGACCTGGCTCCATTATATCTCTCGTAAACTTGCTTATTTCTCTTTTCCACCAAAATGGCCCCATTTTTCTCTAGAGAGACAATCTTTTATAAGACCAACTTCTGTTGGTGAAAAACACAAGCTTTCAAGTTTACACAGAGCTCTTCTTGTGAGTAAGCACAACAGCTTGTCACTTTCACCAACAGAAGTTGATTCAATATATTCATTCATCTTGTCTAATATCCTGGGACCAACATTGCTACATCATTTTTTTCCCTCTAAGCATTCATAAAAGGTCTTGGATGGATTGCCCTGGAGACTTGAGTGAGACAATGTAGGAAGTTTGTACTGCTGCCTGCTGCCCCTTAGACAAGCTGAAGGTTAAAGTGCCTCAAGCACAAACCCAGTCAGTCAATCTTTGGTTTCTCTCCTGCGAGTACCAACTAATGTTCTCAGTGGTGAGGTTGCTTTTTAATTATGTAAATAGCTGTCTGATAGGAATCAGAATAATCATATAAACCACTAATCATACAGCTGATGGTGACAATTTCAGTCACTATCAAACTAAGTCAGAAGCAAACACTTGATCTACATATGAAAGGTTACCTACTCTGAGCCAGCAAGTCCACTTGACTAGAACTTTTAAAGAAAAGCCTTTAATTTTTATCAGAACAAACACAACATCCTTCCATAACAAGTTCATGTTCTACGACAACAGACATTTACCACAGATATCTCACACATGGGGTGCCAGAACCCTTCAGCTCCAAAAATTAAAGGGTCTATTAGTTGAGCTAAAGGAAATCTCCTGCAGCAGTTAAGGTAGAAAAGGTCCTTTCCTTATATCTTCTGTAGGTGGATTGGCTAGCAAATGGAGACATCACACACAAATCTAGTATACTGGTGTCTTTTATTGGCAAGTCTTCTTCTTAGTTTATGCACAACATGCCTCAAGTGGCACATGACCAGGATTCATCACCGAATTTGGTCCGCTGGCTGGATTATTAGCTTGCCCGGGCCGGATACTGACAGGGAGTGCGACGAGAACGCTGATCCATACCCCCCCAAGTTTTGACTACAGATGAAACAAGAAGTGATGTTTGGCTCTGGATTGGGTTGAGGTGAGGATTCAGGTTCAACATCAAATTAGTGCTAGGATTCATATTTTATGACAACATAATCTTGTGAGCTGTTTGCATGAGATTTCAGTTTAAAAGTAATGGAAACTGTATGAAACCAACTAATTTCATAACATTTTAGCTGCGTTCAAATCAGAATAGGAAACTAGGCCCCTGGTGGTTTTGTATCTGATCCAGAACCAAAACTGCAGCAGTGTGTTTGAATCCAAAATTCAGATTACTTTGGATTTGAGGTTCCAGTTTTGGCTCTCTCTAAAATCAACAATCCTCATTCTGAAATATAAAGATGCACAGTTTGATCATCTTTCATCCCCAGGGGTTCAACTTGGAATTTACATAGGAGAGCATGTAAGCAATCTCTCTCCAGACCTTGCAAATGGCAACATTAGCATCATCGGTGTGTTCAGATCACACTACAACTTGGATGACATTAAGAAAAAATAATAAATCCTGGGAATCCCTGTGTTCAGGAAATAGCCATTCACAGATTCAGGATACTTGGCCATAGCATTTCAACAAGTGAAAATTCTTAACTCTGCGGCGAGTTACTGAAGTCATTGGATATGTCATTGTTTTTATGTGAGGACACGGTTTGGTGCTTAGAAATATATGCAGCCAGTGGCTGCCAAGAGGAGCACTCTGCTGGATTCTGTATATCACATTGGATTACAGGAACAGATCATAGCAATGGTTCTCTATAAATAACTGTGTTTTGCCACATTTAAAATAGAGGAAATCATGGTCCCTTTCCCACATGTTTAAAATTTATATCAGTCACAGAGAATACAGCTCAGGGCCCAATCATCCTGTCTATTCTATGCATGCAACCAATGGGATAGATCCAGCGTCCAGATCTGTATTATACATAAAATGAAGGTCCAACCTTAAAGCAGTGCAAGTTTACTCTTTGTTGGTATACTTGTTCTCTCTCATGAGTTGGGGTTAAAAAAGGAAGAAGAGACTTTTATGGAGAGATTTCACTACCCAGGGGGAAAACATCTGAAGAACAAGGAGAGGGTGAGATTTCCAAGTACAAGAGGCAGCATGGAAGGAAGACTGGCATATATATTAAGTGTATTTAGAGATAGCATGTCTGCCACACTCTTACTGGGATAGGATCATTCCATAAAGTGCATAGAGTATCATCAAACTGAAAAATGCATGTGTGTTACACCACCACCACCACCAAACTTGGACCTACTTGCAATGGCAAGGAGAGGTTGAATTGCAGGTTCCTGTGTTGGACATGTTAGACAGCTCAGGAATAAAATCCACAAAACTGCTTTCAATTGGATCTCAACAGAAATGGATAGTTTGTGTTAAGTTGTATTTTTACTTTCTGTACAAATGAAACAACTGCTCTGCATAGGACTGCACTTGCGCTATGCATGGAACTCTGAAAGGGAATTCTGCTGGCAGAGGAGAGAATATGATCTATGTTGGAATTTTTAATTATATTTAATGAGTCAGAATAAATTGCTGGGATATTGCTGAAATTAACTGCTGGAGACAAGTGAAGCAACATACCCATATAAACATTGTTCATTCGGGAGGATCCCAAAGCATTTAAGAGTTACATATAGTGGATAGGGATAACTTTATCTGCCACTACATCACAGCAGGAAGAGGAGGATACCATATTAAATTTTAACCACAAGGGAAATTTAGAGTAGGCTTTGGCCTTGAAATGTTACCAGGAGATATTTCTGCTATCCGTATTGTTATGAGTACCATCATGGAATCAATAAGAACCACATGGAATCAATAAGAACCACAAGTAGAAAGGACCTCTATGTCTTGTTTTATTCAGATGAATGCATTGCACCACAGTGCCCACTACATAGAGGCATTGGTTCAATACTGACTCATAGCTGAGTGCCACCAACTCAGTCACCAACACAACTTCCTAGAGGAACTTACGTTTTCTCTACAGGTTTCTCATCCAATTCTTATAAAGTTCAGACAAGTTCACAGCCCTGCCTATGTGGTATGTCTCCAGGCATTTTATAGAAAGCATATAACAGAATAAGTCGTCTTTGTTTCAATCTACAGGCAAAGAAGGACCTCTAGCTTAAAATACAATAATCTGTGAGAGTTGTTCTATGTAGAGCTCCATGCACTATGCTGTAAAAGCCATCAGCATGGTGTTGTCTCTATTATAAAAAACACCACAATATTTTTAAAGTTTCAAGAGTCAGAAAATGTTTTGCAATGTATAAAATGAGCCCTTTTAATCATATTTTGTTTGATGATTAAAAAAATGGAAGCTTTCTTTCACAAATATTCTTTGCAATACTTGAACCACAGAACATACAATTAATAAAACGATCTATCATCCAAGCATTGTCATTTGCATATTTTAGAAACCAAAAGAGCTTCCAGTAACCCCCTTTGGTTTCCAATAAGGCTCTAATTAGTAAAAAGAATTGCACAATGGCAAATGCAAAACACTTGGACGTGGAAAACATTTGTAAGTAGCAGTGCATAGCTCTTTTTACAAAGTTTATGCTTGGCTTAGCCTTAAAAAAAATTTCTTGTGCCCCAGCTGCAAACTGGTACCTGTTAGACTCATTGTCCTCTGGCTGTGCCATATCCTTTCTGTTACGCCAATGCTGTCCTAATTTCTGTGTCAGGGACATCCTCCAGCTTGTGCTCTGCGTCTTCCTTTGCTTTTTCATTCTTTACTGTGCAATATATTAAATGACTGTGTTAATAAATCATAGCTCGTTAGTTTGAATGTCTGTGTCACACTATTAATCTTCTCTTGAAATTCTTCATTCTAAAATTCCAGGATTTTTTCTCCATTGTGTATTCTACCTGAGTACTCTACCTATCTCTTTAGCACCTTTCATGGAAATATTTTGATATGACTGTTTCCCACTCTCTTTTTGCCCTACAAACTTTTGGTCTTATTGTTTTTTCTATAGGTTGCTTGTGTGCCCTCTCTTATTTTGCTGCCTTACACCTTCCCACCGTGTGTTTCTCTCCTTTACAGAGTGTTGCACTGACGTGTTCTCTCTAATTCCATATGCACATGTCCATTTGTTTTCTACTTTCTTAACTTAAACCCTTTCCCAGCATAACTCTTTCCTTTCTCCCTCTTCCTGCCCCCACATCTCTTCTACTCTTTCTAACATCTCTGGAGACAGATGTAATTTTCTATTTTTTCTTTTTTTTCTTTTACAATTTCCCTTCTCCCTTGTTTAGCAACACTTTCCTCCTCTTTTTGTAATAGATCAGCATTCCTCGAAGCATAGAAGGAGCTGTGGCTGCAATACTTTCAATTAGTTGTACTACCATAAGTAACACAGCTGACCTGTGCCTCGGTTCCCTATCGTAAAATGGAGATAATACTTTCCCTACCTCAAAGAATATTGTGAGGATAATTATATTAAAAATTGTGAAGTACTTTGAGACCTACTGAAGAAAAGTGCTATATTATTAATTATTATTAAAGGCTTAATCGCCCCATGCGGTGCAAAGAATATTACCAGAGGAAAAGAGGTGCATAAAAGTGTATAATATTAATGGGACACAACACACACCCTAAAATCTTTGGATTATGCTGACTGAGCTTTGTGAACAGGTTTCTTTGGGCATCATCAACAGTAAACCATTCCCAATGAAGGGACCAGGGTACAAAATACCTGTACAGCAGCTTTGGGACAATACACAAAAGTGGTATCACCGAAAACACAACCAAAGTATGCAATCATGTGAAATGCCCATGTGCTGCACGAAAAGGGATTTTTGTAGGCACAGTACTAATACTGACACAGGAGGGCAGGGGTTATTATTATTAATTATTTGTACTATGATAACACCTAAAAGCCACAACCAACATCAGGACTCCATGATGCTAAAAGCTGTATAAACACATAGGGACAGACTAGAAACCATTCAGTGCAGGAACTGTCTAGTTCAACAAGGCACACAGAGGGGGTGAAGTGGCTTGCCCAGGTCACACAGCAGTTGGCAGGGCTGAGAATAGAACAGAAGGGTCCTGAATCCACAGCCACTGAATCATACTGTCTCTCCAGGGCATAGTGCCCACATGCAGCAGGATGGGGACCATCTGCCACATGTGATCAAACTTATTTCACCATTGTTAGGCAGGTGTTGCTAAAATTAACTGTCAATACTTGGGTTGATGAAGTTTGTCAGCACAGCTGCTAAAAGTACAGGACTGGAAGTCAAGAGGTCTGGGTTTGTTCTATTCTATCATTGGGTGATCTGTCGTTGCCCCAGTTTACTTCCTCTGTAATAACAGAGAAAATATTCACACACTTTTGTAAAGTGCCTTGAAATTTGCAGATGAAAATATGAAAATTATTAGCAGCTACTGACCCTCCATTCACATAGCTGGTGTTGTGAAGTTGGGATTTACAGAGCCATTGCATGGTTATGGCACAGAATCTAATACCCTTCACCTACCTGAGACACCCAGGTAAAGAACCCATGGCCGAGAGTAGAGTAATCTGTTCCCCACCCCCTTCCCCAAAAGATTTAGGAAGGATAAAGATTAATACCACTGGCCCATCTCAGGAGAGTAAGAAAAGCACAAGTTACTCTAAGCAACAGGCTAATTATTTACACGTACAGGCTGCGTCCTTGCATGGTCAAAGAACGATCCCAACTTCCATATCTGAAACTACACCATAGTGTAAACACTGCATAATCACACAGATCTGCCCTTATTTATATTTCTATAGCCTCACAAACTTCAGTGCTGTTGACCTGGCATTTTAGTGGGTATGAGCTGTGCATCATGGAAGAACCGCAGACTAGGACTGTCAATTAATCGCATTTAACTCATGCAATTAACTCAAAAAAATTAATCATGATTAATCACACTTATAACAATTGAAATTTATTAAATATATTTTTGGATGTTTTTCTACATTTTCAATATTGATTTCAATTACAACACAGTAATTGCACAGTGCTCACTTTATATTATTATTTCTGATGATCATTTTACAGTGCATATATTTGTAAACAAAAGAAATAGTATTTTTCAATTCACCTCATACAAGTACTGAAGTGCAATCTCTTTATCGTGAAAGTGTAACTTACAAATGCAGATTTTTTTGGTTACATAACTGCACTCAAAAACAAAACAATGTTAAACTTCAGAGCCTACAAGTCCACTCAGTCCTACTTCTTATTCAGCCAATCACTAAGACAAACAAGTTTACAAGTTTGTTTACATTGATGGGAGATACTGCTGCCCATTTCTTATTTACAATGTCACCTAGAACTGAGAACAGGTGTTCGCATGGCACTTTTGTAGCCGGCATTGCAAGGTATTTACATGCCAGATATGCCTCGGCCACCATTCCAGAGGACATGCTTCCATCCTGATGATGCTCTTTAAAAGAATTAATTACTTAGTGACTGAACTCCTTGGGGGAGAATTGTATGTCTCCTGCTCTGTTTTACCTGCATTCTGCAATCTTTCATGTTATAGCAGTCTCTGATGATGACCCAGCACATGTTCATTTTAAGAACACTTTCACAACAGATTTGACAAAATGCAAAGAAGTACCAATGTGAGATTTCTAAAAATAGCTACAGCACTTGACCCAAGGTTTAAGAATCTGAAGTTCCGTCCAAAATCTGAGAGGGATGAGGTGTGGAGCATGATTTCAGAAATCTTAAAAGAGCAACACTCTGATGTGGAAACTACAGAACCCGAACCACCAAAAAAGAAAATCAACCTTCTGCTGGTGGTATCTGACTCAGATTATGAAAATGAACATGTGTCAGTCCACACTGCTTTGGATCGTTATCGAGCAGAACCTCTCATCAGCATGGAAGCATGTCCTCTGGAATGGTAGTTGAAGCATGAAGGGACATATGAATCTTTAGCGCATCTGGCACGTAAATATCTTGCAATGTGCCATGCGAATGCCTGTTCTCACTTTCAGGTGACATTGTAAATTAGAAGCAGGCAGCATTATCTCCTTCAAATTGTAGCCAACCTTGTTTGTCTGAGTGATTGGCTGACCAAGAAGTAAGACTGAGTGGACTTGTAGGCTCTAAAGTCTTACATTGTTTTGTGTTTGAATGCAGCTTTTTTGTACATAAATCTACATTTGTAAGTTCAACTTTCATGATAAAGAGATTGCACTACAGTACTTCTATGAGGTGAACTGAAAAATACAATTAATCGTGATTAATTTTTTAATTGCTTGACAGCCCTACCATATACATGTAAAAAAAATCCTAGACTGAGACTTTAAAAAGCATTTCTACTTTGAAAAGTGACTGGCTTCAGGGGTTTCCCTGTTGCCTCAATGATTGCAGATCAAATTCATCCAGAAAAGTATCTTTGCCTGTTAATTAACTGCCTTCCTGCAAATAGAGCCTTGGATCTGAAAATGAAACTGGGTTTTTTCTGTTCATGCCTTATCAAGGAGAGCAGGTTATGCAATGGAAACTTAATTAACGATTCCATTGATAATGCACAAGTAGGTATAGCTCATGTCCAGCAGCAATGTTGGCTTGGAGTGCTAGCAGAGTGAGCAGAAATTATGAGTACACTCAGGAAGTAGGTCTAATCTTTTCAGAGTCTCTTTTCAGAGTACAACCACACTAGAATATTCTCTCAGTGGGCCCTACGTTCCCTGGCTGTGTAAAAGTCTGCACAGGAACAAATTAATGATGATATTCCACAGCACTGTAATGTGTGGCCTTGGAAAAGTATTCTCCTTCCCTGTTCTATGGGCTCAGCAGCGATGCAGAAGGGCTAGGGCATGGAGACTACATGGAGGCCAGTGAGCTGCAAAGAAACCTCAGCCTTTTTGTTTCCATGACAGCCATAATAGGCACTTCTCCAATAATGGAAGCACAACCAGCTTGCAACCCTTCTGGCATTGGAATCTGGCCAACACCAGTCTCCAGTGGGGGCCCAAAGAGTACAGAGGTAGGAGGTTGTACCAATCAATCAATCATCTTATCTTCCCTGGATATTGTTCTACATAGGCTGCAGAATGTCACAAGTCACTTGATCAATAATAATTTGGAATTTAAGTCAGGCAGTGCTGTTTGATTGACTGACCATGTGCCTGAGGGACAGGAACTCTTGAGTTCCAATCCTGGCTCATACAATGACTTGCTATGTGGCCTTGAGTTACTACTGAAACTCTCTTTGTCCTAGTTTCACCATCTGTAAAATGGCAATATTCATACCTCTCCATTCTCAGGGGTATTGTGAGGTCTGTTTTCATGTATGTGTGGATCTTTGAAGAGGTAAAATCCTATGTAAGAAGCAGTGAAGGATTCTAGTCCAGTTTATGAACAGATGCAGTTTTAAAAAGCAACTATGTTTATGTTACAGGATGGATAGAAAGCTTCTGAAACCATAAAATTTCTGGTTTGTTAAGTGCGCTCCTAAAAAAAATATAAAGATGACCAACCACATTTTTTTTTCAACAAAAACAAACACAAAACCCTAAAAACTTCTTGGTCTGAAACCTTCCATGCCAAGTTTCAGTCCAGAATGATTTTTTACGGCTGAGTTATAAATTGCTTAAAAATGGGGTTTATAATGGAAACGGTGACAGACTTAACTATGGCGGCACTAGCAGGCGCCAGTATAATTACAGTCTTCTCAGGACATAACTTATTACAGGCTACACAGCAGAGCCAGTATTTTGTATTTTAATTAAGAAACCTGGATTTTGTTTGTAATAATTGACTGTTATGCTGCCCCTCTTGCCAGGATACTCTTGTAAAAGAGACTCTTGCCTCAAGTGGTCTTTCCTGGTTAAATTTTTTTTAGAATTTAGTATTATTGACTGGATTATTCCATATATTTTATAGCTCCTTATTAGCTGTCTTTTGGTAACTTCAATTGTCCAATATTTCCTGTAGGGAACATTTTCATTCCACTCATCTGTGACTAGATAAAGTTTGCAGTTTAGATTGTTAAATAGTTTAATCCTCCAATACGCAACTACCTGCCTGGTCCTGTACCACACAAGTCTTTTAAGGGGAAAATAAATTTTTGACTATACACTACTATTTATAACTTTGTTATTAACTTTGTTATTTGAGGGCAATCTTTGAGGTAGAGAGCAAAAGGACTACAGAAATTCTGTTAACTAATGATATGACTGCTGTATAAAACTCTTATACACTGCTTTGGAAAATGTATCCTTATGCATCCTGCTGTGTATTGTCCATTGTTGAGATACACTGGATGTTTTTATGTTCCTGGTGCTAAACAATATTTACTTCTCACACCTGATGTCATTTTGCATATGGCATTCAAATAGACTAGGAATCATACAGGGTAAAATTTGTTTTATTAGGATGAGCTTGAAAAAGAATGGGTAATTGAAAGAGCTGTTCCTTGTGAATATTGAAAGAAATGCTGCCACCTTTTGGTTATACAGACTAGTCACATGACACGAACATTATTTTGCAGCTAATTGAATGGCAGTGTTCAGCTTTAATAACAATGTTTTTGTTTCCATTAATAGTAGTTTTTGGTGTGTTTATATACGGTAATTTGTCAGACTTCAAAACCTGCGCCTTATTTATTTTCAACTAATTTATTATTGTTGGTGTGCATCCCCAACCTTCTCCAGCACCTCTTAACATTTTCATGCAAATGCTTTCAATTCTTTATGACTAAATCTGCCATAAACAGGCAGGTTTGTAGCTTGGGACAACTAAAATCAAGTGCATGAGTATGTTCATGGGATGGGGAAAATGTGTGCTGTAGGGAGAAGCGGAGACTGTGTGTATGGGTAACACACTTCAGAGATTGAAACAGCAGGGGAAGTAATTACTGCTAACATTACCAGACTATCAGATAGTGAATATGAGAAGGGGGGAGTTCCTTTAACATTTAAAAAAAATCTCAGACTAGAAACTATGGGGCAGATTGTCTGCTGGGTCCCCTTTCACTGGGTGCAGCAGAGAATTGTGATGCTGGTAAACCAAGTGCCAGCTCTGGCCAAGGCCATAGGCTTTAGCTAAGAACTGATGAACTCATAACTGGAAGCCAAACCAGCTCACCTATATGTTATTTTTGTTCAAAACTGATATGTTTTATAAGAACGTATTTAGTGTTTACACTATGAAATGCTTGTAAATTGCTGCATGAATTAATCGCACTTGTAATATCTGTATTCCATGCTATAAGGAACTATGTACGTTTTGCTTTACCACTTTGAAAATGTTTGCTCTGCACTTGTGAACCCAGGCATGGGAACTGTCCCCCTCCCCCTCCCAATCCAGGAGAACTATCAAAAATTAAGTGGACATTATAAGCCAAAAGCTCTATTAATTGACCCATCCACCCATGGAGAACTATGTGCCTCATCCCATCGGTTTATATACTGGAAGAAGGAAATAAAAATAGTTGACATAAAGATTTTTCATCTCTTTGCTGTTTGAACTCTCAGAGGGCCAGAGACATTAAACTAAGGCAGAGATCCCTAGGGTTTGCCACTACTTCTGCCATGAAAGACACTTTGAATTGACATATTACCAAATCTCTGTCATCTTTAGGAACCATATATGGTAATTCATGAGTGTGTATATGTTTGCTTGCTTTAACCTGTAAATAACTCATCTCTTTTTCTTAATTAATAAACCTTTAGTTCATTTATTACAGGACTGGCTACAGGCTTTGTCTTTGGTGTGAGATCTAAGATACAAATTGATCTGGGGTAAGTGACTATTCTCTTGAGTATTTTGTGACTTTTGGTGTAAGTGACCATTTATCACCAAGCCCAACTTGCCTGGGTGGCAAGATAGACTGGAGAGTGTAACCCACACACTTTCTGGGTCTGGTGTTCTGTCTCATATAGTAGCACTGAGACAACTTAGAGAGATTAATGAGTCTGCTCTACAGCCATGTGACTTTTTGCCCATGCAGTAGAGGCTCATGCATTTAGCTCCAGAGGTGCCAGGTTCGATCGCACCTCCCGATGACCAGGGTCTGTTGGTGTTACAGACAGTCTCAGGGGACGGTCTGTGGGTATGTCTACACTACGAAATTAGGTCGAATTTATAGAAGCCGGTTTTATAGAAATCGGTTGTATACAGCCGATTGTGTGTGTCCCCACATAAAATGCTCTAAGTGCATGAAGTTGGCGGACCGCGTCCACAGTACCGAGGCTAGCGTCGACTTCCGGAGCGTTGCACTGTGGGTAGCTATCCCACAGTTCCCACAGTCTCCGTCGCCCATTGGAATTCTGGGTTGAGATCCCAATGCCTGAATGATGCAAAACAGTGTTGCGGGGGGGTTCTGGGTACATGTCGTCAGGCACCTGCCCCTCCATCAGAGCAACGGCAGACAATCGATTCGCGCCTTTTTACCTGGGTTACCTGTGCAGACAACATACCACGCCAAGCTTGGAGCCCGCTCAGCTCAGCTCACCATCACCATATGTCATCTGGGTGCCGGCAGACGTGGTACTGCATTGCTACACAGCAGCAGCTAATTGCCTTTTGGCAGTAGACGGTGCAGTATGACTGGTAGACTTCATCGGCGATCTGGGGGCTGGCAGACGTGGGACTGCATTGCACACAACAGCAGCCCCTTGCCTTTTGGTAGAAGATGGTATATTATGACTGGTATCTGTCATCGTTGAACTGCAGTGGCTGTCAATCATGGGTACCTGGGCAGTCTCGATGATGATGGCTATCAGTCGTAGTATGCTATTTTCTGCCAAGCACCCAGAAGATGCCAAGGGCTATCAGTCATGCTGCACCGTCGTCTGCCAGCTTAAGATGTAAAAAATAGATTTGTTCTGTATTCATTTGCTTCCCCTCCCTCCGTGAAATCAACAGCCTGCTAAACCCAGGGTTTTGAGTTTAATCTTTTGGGGGGGGGCATTCTGTGTGACAGTTGTTTGTGTTTCTCCCTGATGCATAGCCACCTTTCTTGATTTTAATTCCCTGTACCTGTACGCCATGTCGTCACTCGGCCCTCCCTCCCTCCCTCCTTCCCCTAGTCCGTCAGATACTAGTTTCGCGCCTTTTTTCAGACCAGGCGCCATAGCTAGCACTGGGATCATGGAGCCCGCTCAGATCACCGCGGCAATTATGAGCACTATGAACACCACGCGCATTGTCCTGGAGTATATGCAGAGCCAGGACATGCCAAAGCAAAACCAGGACCAGCCGAGGAGGCGATTGCAGTGCGGCGACGAGAGTGATGAGGAAATTGACATGGACATAGACCTCTCACAAGGCACAGGCCCCAGCAATGTGGAAATCATGGTGTTACTGGGGCAGGTTCATGCCGTGGAACGCCGATTCTGGGCACGGGAAACAAGCACAGACTGGTGGGACCGCATCGTGCTGCAGGTGTGGGACAATTCCCAGTGGCTGCAAAATTTTCGCATGCGTAAGGGCACTTTCGTGGAACTTTGTGACTTGCTTTCCCCTGCCCTGAAGCGCCAGAATACCAGGATAAGAGCAGCCCTCACAGTTGAGAAGCGAGTGGCGATAGCCCTGTGGAAGCTTGCAACGCCAGACAGCTACCGGTCAGTCGGGAATCAATTTGGAGTGGGCAAATCTACTGTGGGGGCTGCTGTGATCCAAGTTGCCAGGGCAATGAAAGACCTGGTGATATCAAGGGTAGTGACTCTGGGACACGTGCAGGCCATAGTGGATGGCTTTGCTGCAATGGGATTCCCAAACTGTGGGAATCCCACAGTGGGGCCATAGACGGAACCCATATCCCTATCTTGTCACCGGAGCACCAAGCCAACGAGTACATAAACCGCAAGGGGTACTTTTCAATGATGCTGCAAGCCCTAGTGGATCACAAGGGACGTTTCACCAACATCAACGTGGGATGGCCGGGAAAGGTACATGATGCTCGCGTCTTCAGGCACTCTGCTCTGTTTCGAAAGCTGGAGGAAGGGACTTTCTTCTCGGACCAGAAAGTAACTGTTGGGGATGTTGAAATGCCTATCATGATCCTTGGGGACCCAGCCTACCCCTTAATGCCATGGCTCATGAAGCCGTACACAGGCAGCCTGGACAGGAGTCAGGACCTGTTCAACTACAGGCTGAGCAAGTGCCAAATGGTGGTGGAATATGCATTTGGACGTTTAAAAGCGCGCTGGCGCAGCTTACTGACTCGCTCAGACCTCAGCGAAAAGAATATCCCCATTGTTATTGCTGCTTGCTGTGCACTCCACAATATCTGTGAGAGTAAGGGGGAGAAATTTATGGTGGGGTGGGTGATTGAGGCAAATCACCTGGCCGCTGATTACGCGCAGCCAGACACCAGGGCGGTTAGAGGAGCACAGCAGGGCGCGGTGCGCATCAGAGAAGCTTTGAAAACGAGTTTTGTGACTGGCCAGGCTACGGTGTGAAACTTCTGTTTGTTTCTCCTTGATGAACCCTCCGCCCCCCCCCAGCCAGTTCACTCTACTTCCCTGTAAACCAACCACCCTCCCCTCCCCTCCCCACTTCGAGCACCGCTTGCAGAGGCAATAAAGTCATTGTTACTTCACATTCATGCATTCTTTATTAATTCATCACACAACTAGGGGGATAATTGCCAAGGTAACCCGGGATGGGTCGGGGAGGAGGGAAGGAAAAGGACACACTGCATTTTAAAACTTTAACTCTTATTGAAAGCCAGCCTTCTGATGCTCGGGCAATCATCTGGGGTGGAGTGACTAGGCAACCGGAGCCCCCCCCACCGTGTTCTTGGGCATCTGGGTGAGGAGGCTATGGAACTTGGGGAGGAGGACTGTTGGTTACACAGGGGCTGTAGCGGCGGTCTCTGCTCCTGCCGCTTTTCCTGCAGCTCAACCATATGCTGGAGCATATCAGTTCGATGCTCCAGCAGCCGGAGCATTGACTCTTGCCTTCTGTCTGCAAGCTGACACCACCTATCATCTTCAGCCCACAACTTGCTCTGTTCATCCTGCGATTCAGCCCGCCACCTCTCCTCTCATTCATATTGTGCTTTTCTGTAGTCTGACATTGACTGCCTCCACGCATTCTGCTGTGGTCTATCAGCGTGGGAGGACATCTGGAGCTCTGTGAACATATCGTCCCACGTTCTCCGTTTTCTCTTTCTAATGTTCAATAGCCTCTGTGAAGGAGAAACATTTGCAGCTGGTGGAGGAGAAGGGAGAGGTGGTTAAAAAAAGACACATTTTAGAGAACAATGGGTACACTCTTTCATGTTACATTTTGCTGTTCACATTACACAGCACATGTGCTTTCGTTACAAGGTCGCATTTTTCCTCTTATAGTGAGGGCCTGCCGGTTTCGTGTGAGAGATCACTCACGCAGTGCCAGGCAACAGATTTCGGCTTGCAGGCAGCCATGGTAAGCTACAGTCTTTTGGCTTTTTTAACCTTCTTAACATGTGGGAATGGTTTCAAACAGCAGCGCCCTCATTTCCCATATCAAGCATGAATTGGGTTGGCCATTTAAAATGGGTTTGCAATGTAAAAGGAGGGGCTGCGGTTTCCGGGTTAACATGCAGCACAAACCCAACTAACCCCCCTCCCCCACACACCCAATTCTCTGGGATGATCACTTCACCCCTCCCCCCACCGCGTGGCTAACAGCGGGGAACATTTCTGTTCAGCAGAGCAGGAACGGACACCTCTGAATGTCCCCTTAATAAAATTGCCCCATTTCAACCAGGTGACCGTGAATGATATCACTCTCCTGATGATAACAAAGAACGATAAGGAATGGATGTTGTCTGCATGCCAGCAAACACCAGGACCATACACTACAATGCTTTGTTATGCAATGATTCCAGACTACGTGCTACCTGCCTGGTGTGGTAAAGTGTCCTACCATGGCCGACGGAATAAGGCAGCCCTCCCCAGAAACCTTTTGCAAAGGCTTTGGGAGTACATGAAGGAGAGCTTTCTGGAGATGTCCCTGGAGGATTTCCGCTCCATCCCCATACACGTTAACAGACTTTTCCAGTAGCTGTACTGGCCGCGATTGCCAGGGCAAATTAATCATTAATCATTAAACACGCTTGCTTTTAAACCATGTGTAATATATACAAAGGTACACTCACCAGAGGTCCCCTGTGTGCCCTCAGGGTCTTGGGTGAGTTTGGGGGTTACTGGTTCCAGGTCCAGGGTGATAAACATATCCTGGCTGTTGGGGAAACCGGTTTCTCCGCTTCCTTGCTGCTGTGAGCTATCTACATTACCTCCATCCTCATCTTCCTCATACCCTGAACCTGCTTCCCTGTGTGTTTCTCCAGTGAGGGAGTCATAGCACACGGTTGGGGTAGTGGTGGCTGCACCCCCTAGAATGGCATGCAGCTCCGCGTAGAAGCAGCAAGTTTGCACCTCTGCCCCGGACCTTCTGTTTGCTTCTCTGGCTTTGTAGTAGGCTTGCCGTAGCTCCTTAATTTTCATGCGGCACTGCTGTGCGTCCTTGTTATGGCCTCTGTCCTTCATGGCCTTGGAGACCTTTTCTAATATTTTGCCATTTCGTTTACTGCTTCGGAGTTCAGCTAACACTGATTCATCTCCCCATATGGCGAGCAGATCCCGTACCTCCCGTTCGGTCCATGATGGAGCTCTTTTGTGATCCTGGGACTGCATCACGGTTACCTGTGCTGATGAGCTCTGCGTGGTCACCTGTGCACTCCACACGGAGCAAACAGGAAATGAATTTCAAACGTTCGCGGGCCTTTTCCTGTCTACCTGGTCAGTGCATCTGAGTTGAGAGTGCTGTCCAGAGCAGTCACAATGAAGCACTGTGGGATAGCTCCCGGAGGCCAATAATGTCGAATTCCGTCCACACTACCCCAATTCCGACCCACTAAGGCCGATTTTATCGCTAATCCCCTCGTCGGAGGTGGAGTAAAGAAACTGGTTTAAAGGGCCCTTTAAGTCGAAAGAAAGGACTTCGTTGTGTGAATGTGTCCAGGCTTAATTAGATTTAACGCTGCTAAAGTCAACCTAAACTCGTAGTGTAGACCAGGCCTGTGACTCCATGGCAAGATTGTTATAGTGATCCCAGGAGTTCATGTTTAGTACTGGGTTGGTGAAGTCTAATTATAAAACATACCACCAGTTTGCTCTTAGGTAGCCACTCACGGTTGTGAGCCACTCCAGACATGATTGGTTGGCTCCCTGATCTCTCTACCTGGCTGAGGCTGCTCTAACATGCAGCAGGTACTTGGCTATGTTTCCCAAGAGACACCCACCAGCTGGAGAGAGCCAGGATACATTATGGTCCAACCACTCCCTCTAACATTCTCCCTGTACCAGGGAGAATGGCAAAGGAGCTAACCCGAGAAGTTCCCCATACCAAGAGAACCCTCAGCAAGAGGGTTACGGCCAGTCTCTGCTCTTTGTGCCTTCTGAGTGGTGCAAAAGAAACAGAATACTGACAAGAACGTGTCCCTATATCATTTGAAAAAACAAAATAGCTGAAGATGTCTGCAGGCAAATATTAATCAGGGCTTATACTTATAATTGTTTAAACCCATCAAAGACCTTTAGCTGTCCTTAAAATTACTATGAAAAAAAAAATAGTGCTATTACTATGGGCAAGCAGCTGAAGACTGAAGTACAATACAACTTGTTTATAATATGTCCTCTGTGCACAGATTTGCAGAAAAGAGAATATAAATAGTGAACTGAAGTTCCACAGATAAAATATGATGAGCTTTAAATTCCATAGAAAATTCACAGAAATTTTATCAAATGGTTTCTGCAAAATATCTGTAGCAACTGGTTCCTCTCTACCAGCTAATGATCATGATAGAATTGATTTCAATTGCAATGAGTAAGGGAGGAAAGTGCTGGAAAGCTCATTTCAGTGACAGGGTTCTGCTCAGCACCCAAGTATTAGAAGTCAATCAATAAGCCATGGAGTACCAGGGAACATTCAGCTAGAAACATGAGAATTAAAACATCTCACAAGAGTCCCAGTAGGAGATTATGGCCTTTCCAGTGGAGAACAGCAAATCCACAGGATTCTGTAGATTTTTTTCTGAGATGCAGATTTCCAGTGGCCTTAATCATGAGAAAAAGAGAGGGTTTTAAGATGAGATCTAAGGTATGGAAGTGACTCACTTATTCGGAGAGTTCCAGACAGATGATGCAATGTAAGCAAAAGAGAACTCTCTGTCTGAGAGGAAGAGACAGAAAGGAGCATGTGGAGAATGAAGTGATATGAGGTCAAGGAAATAGGGTGGAGTAAGTCCATGGAGATTTTTGAAAGCCAGGAGAATAGTTATGGAGTTGATTTGGAAACTGATAAAGAAGCATTTTGACAACGTAACTGCAACCGTAGGTTCGCCTTCATTGAGATTCTTTACTGGTTATACACTAGGACAAATTTAGGAAATCAGAGCTAATGGACAGATTGACAGACAAAGGAGATGTGGAAGTAAAAGAAAGTAAGAGACTTAGGATAATTTGAAAACTTCTAGCCTTTGGAGAAAAGCTCACATCTGAGTTCGAGAGAATGATAGTGGATTCAGAGATGTTGAACAAGCGCTACCTTTTGTACCCAAAAGCAAAAACTTCAGTCTTTGAAGCATTCAGTAGTGTGAAGTTAGAGTGTAACCAGGATTTAGCAGACAAGAAAAGAAGAGTGAAAACCAAAAGACCAGTTAGTAAATTGAGGGAAACTGAACTATTATCCTAACAGGAGTGAGGTCCAGACAAGGAGCTAACAGTGAGGTGCACCAGAGACAGAAGACAGATAAAGAAGGAGATGATGAAGATGTAAAGATCACCGGGAGAAGACAGACTAAAGGCCTCTATTGAAATGAGAGTGAAATAGTCTATAACAGAAATGCTGACAATAGAATACACTGGAGGTAAGGACAAAGGCTTTATTTGACTGAATTAGACTAAAGTTTCAGATTCTGTAAAGTATTACTTGGAGTTTCTGAAAAGACCAACCAAAAATTTCTTCATAAATAAAGAAGGTTGATGACTGAGCACTCAGCAGGAAGTTAGGAGCCAGATTATGTGTCATTAGCTATTATAAAACTTATGTTCAGGTCCTGCAGCAATTCTCATTTTCAAACTTCAATCTCATCCACTTCCAAGGACAACTTTATTTATTTATTTTTTATTTATTTATTTAAAAAATACACAAGCATGCCTAGCTGTATGCAAGTGCAAAACATAGTTTCTGTTCAGCTGGAATTAGCTTGGTGACTTCTGTCATACAATGGGATGGTGACAAACAATAGAGCCAATCATGCAGTCCTTATTCAAGTAATGCTTTTAATTAAGTTGGGAGTTTTTTCTCTCCACAGACTGTAGAATTTGGAATAGTTTCATTATTCAGTCACAGATGAATGATCTCCTATCGTTTATTGCATGGCTCTGGAGTTGTGGTTCAAACACTGTCCGCTTGGCTAGTAAGATAATTCTGTCCTTAATGCACTGTTTCTCTCTTAGGTAGTGAGCTACTGGAGACTTTCAGAGGGTTTGACTTGACTTGGACTTAAAGGTATGTTGTTACAATGTTTTAGCTAACACGTTCCTGGCTAACCCATTGTAACAGCACTCTGACCCCAATCCAGCACATGCTTAACATCAATTAAAAGGACTGTTTATATGTTTCAGTATCTTGCTGCAACATGGCCAAAATCTATGCTGTTGTATTAGACAACAGCTGTAGTTGGCCCCAACTGCAAGGAAAGACAGATCACAGTTTCAAACCTCAGGGAGTTTCATACAGCAAGTCATAAGGAGATGGAAAGCAGTTAAAAGCTGAGCCTCTGAAGAGGCAGGAGATGCTGACTGAGGGCCAGCCAGCCAGAAGCAGAGGCTGTAGGGCTGCAGTCTGCCTCATGCAGCCTAATGCTGGGGAATGTCTGGGACAAAGGGGAATCATTTTGGCCCTGCTGAGGACATGGTTGGTTAACAGAGGAACTGTAACTTGGTGACACTCTCAAAGAGTGTGTGTTTGGGGGAGAAAGGAGGGAGAAATCACAAGACTCTGCCCCAAGAAAAGTACAAGCTCGAGCCTGTGGAAGGGGTGCCCTTTGAGGAAACAAAGAGAGAAGTCAAAAGAAAAAGCTCACCTTGGAACCAGAACATAGTCCATGATAATTTCATGGTGAGATGAACTATTCAATGCAATACTCATAGAAAACTTATTCAGTGAATATTTCGGCCTAAATTCTACTAATTTTCTGCCATTTAGTAAATACGACTCATCTGCTATGTTGTTTGCAGTGTTGTTGTAGCTGTGTTGGTCCCAGGAGCTATTAGAAAGAGAAGGTGGGTGAGGTAATGTCTTTCATTGGACCAACTTCTCTTGGTGAAAGAAGAGCTTGAAAGCTTGTCTTAACAGAAGCTGGGCCAATAAAAGATATTGCCTCATCTGCTGCAGGTTGTTTGACAATTTTTTCATCCAGTTGACAAACTTATCAGCAATCACTTGTAAAAGGAAATCCCATTGTTCGTTTTATTGGTAGTTATAAGGGCAGTTAAGAATTGGAGTAATTTCACTCCCATGCTCTCTGGACTAAGGCCATGTCTACACTACCCACATGTCTGACTACGGGGATGTGTGAAGAACAATGCACACCAAAGTGCTGGGCTGTAACTCCCCTCTATGGGCTGTGTGAGCGCAAACTAAAAGCATTCCTAATTTGCTTTCATGTAGTCCTCTTCAAACAGGACTACATTAATATCAAGTAGGAACCTTATAGTTCATGCACACAGCATCCATACAGGGGTAGTTATAGCCCAGCACCTTGTCTGAGGTGCAGGGCATTAGTAGCAACTTGAAATAGCTAACACTTTAATTATGTTATCACTAGCAAAACAAGGCAAAGCCATTATTTAGCTCTCTTCCTACTTCACACATAAATTTGCCCTGAGGTGGCCAAAATAATTTAGAGATGATATCTGAATATTATTTTTGTTCTTAGCTAAACCAGATTTTGTTTCATTTGCACAGTTTCCTGCTGGCAGCTACTGCAAAACTTAATAGTCTAAATAGATTGTGCCTCATTGTTTGCTAACTTTGGTTTAGGAACACCGGAAGCTCCATAGAAGTGGGGAGGGCCCACCAGCACCTGAACTGTGGCCCCCGTCCCCCGCTCCTTTCCCACGAAGCCCCCACTCTGCCCCTTCCACCAGGCCTGACCCCCTGCTCCACTCCTCCTCAGCTCCGCCTCTTCCCATGAGGCCCCATCCCTGCTTGCTCCTCTCCGCCCTCTCTCCCTGTCACTCGCACTTAAGGCAGGTAAAAAAAGTCACGGGGCAATGGCCTCTCAGCTCCCCCCGTTCCAGTGTCTCTGCCTTGGTTACTTGTTAATGGACCACCTTATCCCAGGCAGTGACTTCATGCCCATTTCAAGTGTTGAACCTGGATCCTGGCAACACGAGACAGGAAGGGAAAGGAACACATGGCATCTGAACTGATGTCCCAAGGAAGGGGCAGGACTTGGAGGCACTGTGTGTGTGCAAAAGTTCCATGTGTCTTGCTCCTCACATTCAGAGGACGTTGATGGTTGGAGATAAGCAAATCAGATTCAGTTCCTACCAATGGGGATTTTCTTTGAGAGAAACACCAAAGTTTACCTTAGAAAATATTTGATATTGTTTCATTCTCAGCACTGTTTCTCGCACCAACAGGATTTCTAAGTCCTTCTTGTCTAAAATGCCTTCCCCACTATAAAATTTTCTATATTCCTGCCCATCTGGCACATATAATGTACAGTGCAAAGGTTATACAAATACATAAATGAGATTATCATACCTGGCAAATTATAACATTTTTGCAGATACCTTACATGGTATATCTGGCATAACTCATGGCAATTTTATAGTACTGGTATTCATAATATCCTAAAGTGTCCCCCAGATTCCATACAGTGTCACAGCCCCACTAAACTCTATCCTTTAGACCAGGATAAGGGAAGACTTCTTAGTTCATTCAGTAAGAGGCCCAGTGTATTGAAGGCCGATTGGATGAGACAGATGTCAGCTTCCACTTAACTCTGGAGAGGTCTTTGACTAGCCAGTCATCGAGATACGGAAATATGTGGACTCCGTTTTTTCTGAGAAATGCTGCCACCACTGCCCTACACTTGGTGAAAACTCACAGGGCAGCTGAGAGGCTGAACAGGAGCACTGTGAACTGATGCAGACTTTAGTTCACTATGAACCTTAGGAAACATCTGTGGCCACAAAAGATCAAGATGTGGAAGTAAGCATCTTTTAGATCGAGGGCAGCATACCAGTCCCCGGGATCCAGTGAGGGAATGATGGAAGCCAAGAAAACCATGCAGAACTTTAAGTTCTTGAGATACCGGTTGAGATGGTGATACAAGAGGCTTTTAAATGCTCTATGCTGTGTAAGGAACAGTACCATGGAAAGCAGTCAGGCCATGCAACTGTAAACAGACAAAGAGGAGCAGAAAACATCACAGAAATCACCTCCCCCAGTTAACATAACAAAAGGTGGTGACAGTATCATAATGCTTAAACATGCATAGAAATGTAGTTAGTTTGAGATCTAAGGCTTTTTGATAAGTAATAAATATCGATAGTTTATATCTAGAAATCCAAAATGGTGACCGCAATGATTTTAAATAAATAAAAAATAAATAAAAATAAATTAATGGAGATATCCTATCTCCTAGAACTGGAAGGGACCTTGAAAGGTCATCAAGTCCAGCCCCCTGCCTTCACTAGCAGGACCAAGTACTGATTTTGCCCCAGATCCCTAGGTGGCCCCCTCAAGGAGGGGGCTCACAACCCTGGCTTTAGCAGGCCAATGCTCAAACCACTGCGCTATCCCTCCCCCCCATTCTGATGTCTCTTTTATATTAGAGACATCAAAATGGAGGATTCAGACTAAATTGACCAATATCAGACAGGAGATTAGGGTGACAAAGTTCAACAGGGTGGGGCTGAACTTACTACAAAACACCTGAAGGAAGCGGTGAGGAGGAGGTTATCAGCTAGGTCCAGCTTAAATGACAGGTACAGTTGATTGGCTAAGCCGGTATCACCCCACTGGGGACCTATGCTAATAGCTGGAAGTGAGAAAGCAACCAATCAGAGAAGGCCAAAAATCATATATAAGGCATAGAACTGGCAGGCTTGGGTGTGGGTGTGAGAGTGGAGGAGAGCAAGCAGGAGAGGAGCGAGAGTGAGCAGTGGAGAAGGTGGCAGCAGCAGTGCAGAAATTGCTGACAGAACAGAAGCACTCTTAAGATGGCACGGAGAGATTATAAAGAAGAAAAATAGGTATATAATTTTTCTTCAATTATAAGGAATGCATGAGTATGATTGTAAGTAAAGCCTATGTTTGAATGGACTTGTACCCCACCAACTCTGTGACTGATTAAGCATCACTCATAGAATGTTAGTGCTTAATGTTCTTTAAGGCAGGGGTTCTCAACCTCTCACTCTGAGGCCCTCCTCGACATGCTATAAAAACTCCAGGGCCCAGTGAGTGGGACTCGGGGTAGGGGCCTTGGGCATAGGTGTAGTTTGACTTCTATTTGGGGGGGCAGGAGCCAGTGGGGCTTGAGCCACCTCTGCATGGCAGGGTCCAGGGAGGGAGAGCCACCTCCCCCTCCCCCCAACTCATCTCAGCAGGCCACCCAGCCTGTCGGGGGGGAGGCACAACCAAAATTTATAACTCAAAAGGTGGGGGGCTTAGCTCAAAAAGTTTGAAACCAGGTTAGGGTGTAGGGAGAGGGTAGCTAGGGGCTGTGTGGAGACAGGGGTGGGGTAGCTGAGGCTGTGTGCAGGCAGGAGGTAGCTCAGGGTGCAGGGAGAGGGATATTAGGGGCTGTGCTGGGAGGACTCCCCTGCAGTCTGTGTTCCCAGAGGGGTCTGCCAGCCACAGAGCTGGGTCCAAATTTTGGGGTAACAATGGCACAGCTCTAAAATGGGTCTGAGACCACCTTTGGCTTTCAGCATTAGGAAGTAATGGTAAGAGAACCCCTTTCCTCTCACATGAAACAGAACTTTTTCCATGGCTGCCACCCAAAGGAGGGACTGGACTTCTTGTTCCAACAGATGATCGTGAGAAGGGTGCCTCTGGATCTGATACAGGGGGGATTGCAATGCCAACCTCAAGCGTCTTATGAAAATGAGTGTTTCAATGATCCCAAGTGTCTGTGCCCAGGTTGAGCGGGACCTGATGAGGAGGATGTGGGAGGAGGTCTGTGCCTGAATCCCCTGTTCTTTGTCATGTCTTGGTCTTACCTAGGTGGCTGAGAGAAGTAGCAGCTTGTCTGCTGTGGACTGTACTGATTCCTTGACCCTGCTGGTATGCAAAGTCCCAGAGATTTCAAGTTGCTTTCAAGTCCTTGAGAACATGCAGATTGGTGTCTGTTTGCTCTGAGAAGAGCGACGATTCCTCAAAACGGGAGGTCTTGAATAGTCTGTTGCACCTTGTGAGGGAGCCCCGAGGACTGCAAGCAAGAGCTCCGGCACATTGATACCACTGTAGCCATTGATCTGGCTGCAGACTTAGCTGCATCTAGGGCAGCCTGCAAGGAGGCAGGAGTTACGATTTTCCCCTCCTTGAGCAGGGAGGGAAACTCCTATCTGGAGTCTTTAGGGAGTAGGTCCTTGGATTTTAACTCCCACATATTAAAATCCTAATGACCCAGCATGGCTTGCTGGTTCGCTATGTGGCACTGAAGGCCCCCTGTAGAATAAGCCTTCCCATCCAAATAGATCCAATTTCTTTGTTTCCTTTGCCTTGGGCATAGGAGCTGTCTGTCCCTGGTCATCTCTTTCAATGGCAGCCACTAGAACCAGAGATCCCAGGGGAGGGTGAGAAAAGAGGAATTCGTACACCTTGGCCAGTATGAAATACTTGCACTCTGTGCACTTTGCTGTCAGAGCAAGGGAGGCAGGAGTCTGCCACAAAATCTTTATTGGGTCCATGATGGCTTCACTTAGTGGTAGGGCCACTCTCGAGGGGTCCACTGGTGACAAAATATCCAGGAGACCATGTGCTGCCTTTCTGACCACCTCTGCTTGGACTCCCAAGTTCAAGGCTATGCGTTTTAACAAGTCCTGGCAATCCTTGTAGGCATCCTGTGGCGGGGAGATCCCTGGTGTTATCAGTGCTTTGTCCATAGAGGAGGATGAGGAAGCTAAAAAACAGGCTGAGGAGTCTCTGCTGGTTCCTAAATGTCCGCAGGAGTCTGCTAGGCTTCCTCCCAAGTCTTGGTGACATATTTGGTACTGGAGTCCAGATACATAGCCTCTTTGCACAGTGCTGGGGCGCCTGGACCTCCGAGACAACAGAGTATGAGCATCTGGAGGGGGTGCCATATATTGGGGTAAACCATCAAGGGTTCCAAAACAGCCATTGGATAGCTGGCAGTCCCCATGGACCTGGTGGCCAAATGCCTGGAGGCATTGCATAAGTCGGGGTCATGGTGGGATATGAATGGCGTGCAGAGCAACGAGATTGGCTGTGCTGAGAAGGGGAATACAAGCCCGCCTCAGAGTCCAATGAAGATGGAAAGTGTGGTGCAAAGACCAGGGTGGTGCTGGGCCACTAGGTGCTGGAGAGGGTCACTGAGATGATAATGGGAGATATTCCCCTGGACAATGGGCATGGCACCAGGTGAGGTTCTGGTGCTGGCTCCCTGCTACTCGGTGGTATCAAGTCTTGACCCTCCAAGGACCCTAGTACCAATAGGATAAGAAGGCCCCTGGCAGATGCAAAAGCCTCAGGAGTTGACGGCTGGTGCATTTACTCTGAGGCTTCTCCCTTTTGTAGGTGTATGAGGGGCTTGCTGCAGCACCAGAGTTGAAGGCATCTGATGATGTAGTGCCGGGGAGGAAGAGCGGCCTGACGCAGATCTCGCTCTCTCCCCGTCTTCTTTCGCCGTTGGTACTGGTACTGCTTGTCTTGATGTTTGCAGTGCTTCTTCTTGAGCACTGGGGAAGATGCCCGGTGCCGAAAGTCCTGGGTCGATGGAGAAGCGCTCTGCACCAATGCTGAGGTACTTGGTGCCAAGTCCGAGTGTGGCTCTGAGGTAGGTCTTTAAAGCCACCTCTATGAGAGGACCTTCAGTCAAGTGTCTTGGTCCTTCTTGGTCCATGGTTTACACTAAAGAGTGGAGGAAAAAAACCCATCAAGACAAGGATTGCCTGAGCACTGAGGGGTTCCAGCAACCATTACTGGTGGTAAGAAGGTAGGGTGACCAGATGATAACTCCAAAATATCGGGACCGCCGCAGGGGGAGCGCCTTTGGCGGCACTTTGGTGGTGGGTAATAAACCTTGCTGCCAAAGAAAGAAGTACTGTACCTACCGCCGAAATGCCGCCAAAGGACCCCTAAAGGACTCCACACCCTATATCTTGAGGCAGGTGCAGAGTCCTTTAGGGGAAGGGAAGCAACTGGGATAGTGCAATGAGAATAAGAGGTGGGGGGGAACATTAAGCTCAGAGATCCAGGCAGCAGCAGTGGGGTCAGTACAAACCGGTTCCTAGCCGTTCATAGCGCTAGTGCTGCTTTCCCTCCCCTCCCCATTTGACACAGGGAGGGCAGGGATGGGTCCTGGCTGAGTGAGTGTAACAATTGAAAAGGCGCTCCCCCTGCCTGTCACCGCCACCTAAGCAAAAAAAACTAAAATAATAATAAAAAAAAAAAGGCTGCCATGCCCGAAACAAAATATCGGGACAAATGGTGTCCCGACCGTACAAACTGCTCGATATCAGTCTACTTTTATTTTTTATTTTATTTTATTTTGGTGTTCTGTCATGTAATTTAAATGAAAATCCAGGATTATAACTGGAATTCAGGGTATTAGTTACAAATACTTCGTAACTATCATTCATGTGTTTAAGAAATCCTGAATAGTTAATGTGATTTTTTTCAGTATTGTAGTTTAAATAACTTATCAAAACAATTGAAACTGGTGTGATGATGTTGAATTATTTTGACAAATAAAATGTGCAGAATTTTTAATTTTTTGGTGCAGAATCCCCCCAGGAGGAATATATAAGAATAATAGATATATGTGGGAGAGGGACTAATAGTGGGTAAAAAAAAAAAAAAAATCTGTCAAATATTTCATTGAAATATATTCATGAAATTCATTGAATAAATTTGCTGAATATGTTCATTAACTATTCAGCCAGCTGTGTACTTTGGATGAATGATAGGGAAAATATTCAAATCATGTATTTGAGAACTATCATAAAATTGATTAAATAAACTATTATTCAGCCAGCTCTAACAGTTTATTTTTAACAACGTTTTTCTCAGTTCATTCCAGAAAAATATATTTTAAAGAGGGACTTTGAAACACAGAGGCTTTTCTTGATGTTTGGCTTTGAGTGACAGCAAAGTCCAACAGCTTAGAGAAATGGTGGTTTTCTATCAAGTAGACAGCCGTATGACACTCTTATTTGAGATGCTGATCATATTATGGGCAAATTTAACAAAAAAATAAAAAGTGTTAAGATAATTCTCTAAGGAAACTTACTTCATTTGAGCAGAAAATAAAGTTTCACCAGTAACCATAGTGAGTTCATATTATTGCCATTGTTTTTGTAAGTAGTTGCCATGACTTTTTTGACTTTTGGGCTAAAATGGACTTAAAACACAACAGATGGCTACAATTATGCATCTAACTTTTTTTTCCCCTAGAATAACTAAACAGAGCACAATAAAATAAACAGATCTATTCCAAAAAGACTCTTGCCATTTAGGAGAACCATACATAGTTATAAAAAAAATGCCCCTCAATAAGATATGAATGAAGCATAAAAAAATATTAGTGTTGAAAATATAACATAGCCATTCAGTAGGTGATGTGTTCATACAATTTTATTTTTGGATTAACAGTCTTACAAGCTCTCATTACAATGAAAGTATACTTTATAATTATTTGGGGCCCAGTACTGCATACCTTTAATCAGGCAAGACTCCCCCACTGCAGTCGATGAGAGTTTTGCCTGACCATGAAATGCTAGCTCAGGCCCTTGATTTTAGTTGATTATCTTTAAGAAAGTCAGATTGCATTGTTACATTTATTATTTAGTATAATTACCGTCAGCTTTAATGCAGACTTGGAGCAATAGCTCTTCTTTACAAAAAAAGAACAAACAAAAAACCACACTCAATTATTCAGTAACCTCACGGGTCAATTTCTGTGTCAGACAGCCAGATAATTTAGTAGGCAGAAAGGGAGGGGAGAAAAAGGCAGGGACTAAGCAACAACCAAAGTAATTTCCTATGAAGTTATATACAACTTGTATTGACATCAGGCCTACTGGCAAAATCTACCAAAATGTTAAGTACGGTGTGAATCACCTATGTCCTGAATCCATCTTGTTGTATCTAATAATGAATGCAGAGATTACCTTAACAGAGGGTAATCTAGGGATCTGAATGGTAGCAGTTGTTACAATAAGAAAAACAGGATGGATCGGATTGGAAATTTCAACTTGGACTTTGAACTTTCTGGCTATCGTATTTTTTAAAAATCATGTCTAACAGTATTCAATGTATTTCTTCTATTTAACTTCCCATGCCCTGAAACCATATTTAAAAAACAAAATTTAAAAGACATTCAAAAGTTTCTCAAGGCTGTGTGCAATATGTGCCAATCCTCATGCCAGTGTTCAGAGAGGAACTGAACTGGACATATGCAGCCTTTCATCCCTCCCCTCCTAGGAGTGGAGTCTGCATGATGATGGGTCCTTAATGACGATATTAGGGAAGGCAATCCCTTAGCTTTTGCGTTTTTGTTTGTTTGTTTTTAAAAGACCTCTCACCCTCCATACGATTCTGTGCACTACAAGCAGGTTAAATTGGAGGAAGTGAGCTTCTGACATGATGTCTGGTTAACAGTATGTTGGAGAAAGCAAAGCTAGTCTGAAGTAAACAGCTTCTTTACTCCACAGAGCATAAAATCAGCTCCATCACTTCAGTCCTTACACACACACCTGTTCCAGTCAATCCCTGCACATCTTACTTCTTGGCCCTGCTGTAACATGGTTTTCACAGGACAACCACCTTCTTACCTTGCAGTGCCACACTTCCCACCCAACGCAGAAAGTACTTTCAGAGATCAGAAACTGTGTGAAGCTGTGAGAGGAACAAAGGTGACAAGCACAAGAAATCGGTTACAAAGTGTAATAGAAACCATGTACAAATCACACACCTATTGAAGAACAAGACACAAAACCAGCAGAGTAAATAGGGTCCCTAATCAGCAAAGTACTCAAGCACCTGAAGTCCTGTATTGACTCCAGACCCAGCTGGGGAAACCAGTAAGTCACAAAAAAGCCAAAAGGGCTCTATGGACTTGGGTGGTTAGTTTTGGTGGAGGGAGGTTGTTTGTTCGTTTGTTTTAATTAAACTTAGGTATGTGCAATTACTAAAGATTGCAAACACAAAGCAAGTTATTGTAAATGCACAGAGGCCAGAACACCCAACTTTTTACAAAAAGACACCAGGTTTGCTGTAGCATTATAATGAAATCTACAGTAAAATACATGGTAACTTTGAACATACAATAAATGTTTGTCAGCGTGGCTAATTTACAATTACTTCTCAATAATTATGGAAAACTGCAAAATAATATAAAGAATGGAGAAAGCCAAATATAGCACCAATTTAAAACCAAAAAAGCAGATAGTTGTTAAGATTGAGCAAGCTTAATTATGAATAAATATTTAGATTTATGATTTGAAAGTATTACAGTGATTTGTGTGTGTGTGTCTATTGCTTGTAGAATGTGGAGTCTCACATGTACTTCCAAAGGACATTGTCTGTAATCCCTACCCTAACAATTTTCAATAAGGTGGGGGTTTTGTTTGTTTTGTTTAAGTTTGGTTGTTTTTTTAAACTTAATATTCACTTGTTATTTGTTGAACACCTGTGGGTGCTGACTCCATTCTGGGGAGGGGGGGGTAGTTTTCTCCATTGTCACTGGCATATTGTAACTGGCCAGTCAGATGCTGTACAATTTCTCTGAGCAGTTGAGGACACCATTTCTGTGGCTGAAGAATAAATGGAGACCACCACGAAATGAGGATGAAAGATTTAACACCGCCTCTTTTACACTGAAGCAATGATTTGAACACAATTCAGTGGCACTGCACATCTTTCATCTTCCTCAGCAAAAATATAGATGACATACCTGAAGCCATATACCCTTCAAATGATTGATTTTTTTTTATATGGATTTGAAACAGTCATGTCTTGCATCATTCTAACATATAGGAAAATTCCCTTACCAAACTAACTGGGAATGGCCAGATTTCAGAGTTTTGTGCACAGAATTTGTGTTTTGACAGACTAAAGTATAATACCTGAGCTTCTCTCTCCTACAAAAAGAAGAACAGGAGTACTTGTGGCACCTTAGAGACTAACAAATTTATTAGAGCATAAGCTTTCGTGGACTACAGCCCACTTCTTCGGATGCTCTCCTACAAGAGTCCTAATGGAGGAGTTTTATGTAACTTGCATAAGTTATGAAAAGGAGATTAGTTCGGTTTTAATTTAGCCAACTAAATTGAGTGTTGTTAATGGAAGCAGCTCTAAGCTTTACAATTCCCCTAATGAGGTCCACATTTCTACAGATGCTACCACCTGAGACTACTGTTATGTTTTATTTGGATTTAAATCTTTAAATTGGCAGCATTGCTGTGTCTCCATGGACACCTATCATTTTAGTTTTATATTCTCCCAGGTGGTTGATTACTAACCCCAGTAACAGGATTCCTTTTCAGATTGAATAGGGTTCGGTCTCTACCCCAGGAATATATTGAAACTTGAGCAGACATGGATGGGATGGTGTTTTTGTTTTGTTCTATCTATCAAGACCAAAGCAATCAGTATGCATTTGATTTATTCGATATGATTTTTGCTAAGCTTCTTTGATTCTTCACGACAGTTGGAACTAATGTCTTTTGTTAACAAAAGAGCAAATTGAGAGTCAAGACTTTTATGGGAGCAGGAAACATTTTTAAGGGAGGGCTGTATTATCTTGAACAGTGACAAAAAGACTATAGGCGAATAAAGCCCCAGTTGGCCAAGCCAAAATTTTTTTCCACTGGTTTCTAGCTCAAGTCTTCTCAGGCTGTTTATGTGGTGTGAAAGGCACCAAAATCTGCTTACAACTATATCACTGTCAAAGAGTCTTCCAATGCCCTTATCTTCAGTCATAGAGGACTCAGTTCTGTAGCCACCCCATGCATGGATCTCCAACTGATCTAAATGAAGTAAAAATCTCATGAGAAGAAACTCTCATAGGAAGTCCATGAACATCCTTAAAACTTTCCTGTGATGGACAGGGATAGAAGAAATACCATTAGTCGATTTCACCCAGATAATTACTCTCAATTAATTTGTTAGTGAAAAGAAAAAAAAAATCTTTAGGTCCAATATTGTAACCTCTTTCGCAGAAAGGAATTCTACTGAAGCCACATGCAACACCTTCAATATCTACAAGTATCTCTCAATCCTGTCTGTCTACTTCGATGAAAGACCTATTGTTGATCGGGGTACTGGAGAATTAGATGCATGTTCATGGATCAAGTAATCATATTTAGTTCCAGTAATATTTCCCTATAGCCACCAACTCACATTTTTGTTGCTTTATCTGAGTATCTTCTAATTCATCTCAGAATGTCTGGTACTGCTATGACCAAAAACGTACACAGCAACTCATATCTGGTTTCATCTTTACTCTATACAAAGGATATGTCACCTCCAGGGTCATGGACATGATGCCTTGCCCAACCAGACAAAATCCCAGTTTCCCTCTCCGCTTCCAGGGGCACTGGAACAATCTGTAAAGTGGGGGTGCTGAGAGCCATTGAACCAAACTATAAACCCTGTAAGTGATGGAAACCTAGTTCCAGAACCTATGGACCCACTCTCACTAGATTCCTTGTTGCAGTCAACTCCTTTTAGGATGACCAGATAGCAAGTGTGAAAAATTGGGACAGGGGTGGATGGGGGAGGTAATAGGTGCCTATATAAGAAAAAGCCCCAAATATCGGGACTGTCCCTATAAAATCAGGACATCTGGTCACCCTAACTCCTTTCCCTCCACTCTGGTTTGACTTTTGTCCCCTCTGCATTTGAATTGGATGGCTTCCTCCTGCATGCTGCCCGGGTGTTAGCAGGGGATCACTGAGAGCAGCGGAGACGGGCCCCCTGCTTTCAGTTCCAGTGCTCAGATCCACCCCAGCCCAGAGCAGCTGGGAGTAGCCTCTGAAGGGAAAGTCCAGCTGTGCCCCTGTAGTCCTGGGCTGGAGCACGCTCAGGTGCTCGCTCTGTGGGGATAGCATATGCACAACCTTGTCTCATGGAGCTAGCTGTTAGGGGATGCAGCGAGCTTAGTCACTCAGTGGGGATAGCACATGTTCTCTAGTCAGCAGTGGGAGCTGTGAACAGATGGAGCACGCTCAGTTGCTCTGTTGGAATGCTCCATGCAGTCTGGGAAGCACTAGACATTGCATGCTCAGTCAGGATGTAATCTTCAGATACTTTAGCTGCTAGAAGTTTCTACTGAGCATGTGCAAACTGGGATTTTTCAAATGCTTATAATTTGGCCAAATTTGGGTGGATTCTCACAAGGATATCAAAAAGGCACATCCCTAACACAAAGGCTACCACATGCCAAATCTCATGTCCCTGCTTCAAAGCATGGGGGCACTAAAATTGTTCAAAGAAAAGTATGTTTTAAAACACACACACACGGAAAAATATATTTCCCTAGGCTTGTTCTCAGAAATGGCTGAACCATTCTGGCTAAAAACTTTCAGAAAAATATTTCAGTCTGACGTAGACACCTACAATGTCAAATTTCAGCTCAAATGGTTAAAGTTTGGCAAAAAGTTATAAGCAACTGTAAGCAGGGTCTAAGAATGGAAGTCTTGGACAACCTTTATAACAGGCTCTGCCCATAATATGCAATACATACAATAGCTAGGTGGTGGAGTGGGAGCCTAATTACCCAAAAGCACTAAACTAACTAATGGCTGAAATATTTTTACTACATGAATTCTTTGGAATTATGGGAGTGAAAACAGCATCTAAATCCAAAAATGCTTGGCATTTTCATAAAGCTCTCCTTTGTAATTAGGCTTGGAAGGATTACATTTTTAAAAATCAGTAAATGTCAGTTTCCCTGTACACATACAAACCAACAAACAAACATTTCCATCAATGATTATCAAAATGTATATATAGCATTTTTATTAATTTGCCTGTTTGAGAACTTATTTGAGTTTAAGGATATTTACTCTGTATATTTTGACATGTGATATTGACAGTTTGTGTTTTAATGGTTATCAAATTTTAACTTTTGAATCTCTGTGTCTATGATTAAATAATTATTGTCTGACCCTCACAGAGTTTCTCACAACTATTAAAGTATAGATTATAAATTAAAAAACCTTAAAAATCATAATTTTGTTCAACTGAAAATCTGAATCAATAAAAATCAAAAAGGTCTTAAAAACAAAACATTGATATCTGTCAAAATTGTTAAAAAAGAACAACCGTAATTCTGCCAAGCCTCATTATGAGTTATCTTCTTGCCCAGAGTGTCTTTTGCCACCTAGTGGACAGTCTTTTTATATGTGTATTTTTTGCAGCTTTGATAGGTACAATATAAAAAAGGACGCAGGCTGATCTGTATATATTTGAAAGCAGTCCTAAATTTCTCCAGAGTCAGTAACAAAAGAGATTCTCTTCTGAAATCCAAATAGCTCTGTGGCCAAATTTTTTTTGCGGGGTGGGGAGGGGGAGTTGAAAGGGTGGGTGGATAATAAGGGGAGCTACTTAGTCTCAGAGGTGGAGGGTGTCCCCTGTATTCCCATCCTCTCAGTGGCTAGTGTCCTGTGCTCTCTCCCACCATACCCCACCCCTGGCAGCTGGCGCCCTGCATGCCAATGTCCCCCTGCTCCTCACGCAGGTGTTAGCATCTCAGAAGTTATTTCTCAGAAATACATGGACACAGATGTACTAAGTATATTTTTTATCATTTCATGCTTGACTAGGTCTCATGCAGAAGTACATTTTTCATGTGCTGTATCCTCAGACTGACATAATGAAATGCAAATATTAAAGAACACCCAGATCTCAAAATAAGTGAAAAATTCTGTACAGAATTTTTACATTCATGCTTCTAATTTGAAAGCTGTCAATACATTTTTAATGTATAAAAGCATAGAAATGTAGGGCGGGGTGGGAAGGGACCTTGAGAAGTCGTGAAGTCCAGCCCCCTGCTCTGAGACAGAACCAAATAAACACAGACCATTCCTGCAGAGATTTGTCCTACCTGTTCTTAAAAACCTCCAACGATAAGGATTCCACAACCTCTCTTGGAAGCCTATTCCAGAGCTCAACTGCCCTTATAGTTAGAAAGTTTTTCATAATATCTTACTTAAATCTCCCTTGCTGCAGATTAAGCCCACTACTTCTTGTCCTGTTGACATTTTCCGTTAGTTCCTAAAATTGTGTGCTTCTGTTTTCAAAGTGCTGAACTGAATTAAGCAGTAAGTTTACTTCAAATAATATTTATTAATAAAATACTGATGGTGCTGCAATTTAATCCTAAACCCCCCTAAAAGCCAGAATTTTTTCCCTAATTTCAGAATCAGGAGCTGAACACTGGTTAATGGGAGTCAGAGGCTAAATACAGACCTGCTGAACTATAGTGCCAGATAGGTTAATAATTTTGCCTTTCCAATATCTAAAATGGGCACTAAAATAAAACTTTTTTCATCTCTAGTTCACGAGGCACTTGTCAAAGGTGGAGAAGCATATATAAATAAGCCCAATTTACAGATCTAATGAAGCACTCTGATCTGAAACATTTGTTCTGAGAACAGTGTGGGCTACTTGGAAAAAAAAAAAAAAAGCTATGACATATACAAGGATCTGGGTTCTGTTTCCATTTCTGCTACAAGTTACCAGTGACACCACGGGCAAGTCACTTAATTTCTCTGCCTCAGTTACCCCATTTGTAACATGAAGTTGTTATATTACTGCCTTCTAGCATGCTGCAAAAGTGCACTACATAAGAGTTGCAAAGTGCATAAGGATTAAAACTACTCAGCAAAGAGGTGGAAACATAACTGAAGACATCATAGCTTTCAGCTATGGGCACACTCCTAAGTAAGGAGGCATTTTGGTGAGAGGGAAAAAAATGCCTTTTCATTCACTCCTCATGTGCCTTACAAGGGTGTAGGGGGTAAGGAAATTATGACTTGCTGTAGTATTTAAGATCATGTAATTAAAAACTGTTGTAATTCATACAGACAACGAAGCTCAATCTGAACTTTCGCACTCACCTTAACTGTTTCTTAATGTAGGTTTTTAAGCTGAATTTCCTAACTGGGTGGTTTTTGTTTCTTCTGCTTTTTTTGCTGCGTCCCACACAAAGGTGCACATCAGAGTATGTTAATAGCCCAAGCTGATGCAGCCTTAAGGAGCCAGAGTTCTATGGAATTATGCCTCATTTAATGTGCACTTTAGAAGAGGCACTGATATGCAGCAGAGCCCATCTTCGCCTGGAGGTGTTAACCAATCATTCCCAAAATACTATACATCAACAGAGTCTGACTTCCAAATACTCAGTTCAATTTTGATTACATTATAATTTTCTCCAAGACATGCCAAGTCATTTCTTTTTATTGAAGACTATTTTGCTTCTCAATTTCAACTTTCTACCAGTCATTTCATGACTAGAGCTGTTCAAAACATGTCACAAGTTGCACCAATGGTAGCAGTGACAAGAAACAGACATATTCCCCAAGCATTGTAGATACCTAAACTGATGGTGATCACTGCTTTAACTCTAGATTGTAAACTCTTTGAGAAATTGACTGTTTGTACAGCACCTAGCACACAGGGGTCCTGGTCCATGACTAGGGGCCCTGAGTACCAAAGCAATTCATATAATTAATAGTAATATAGATGGAGTCTTAAGGCTCCAAGAGAGTCATACTGATCTATGGGAAGGTAAAGAATTGGGGTTTAAGGATGTAATTTTTTAAGTTGTTTTCAATACTTTTGATTAGTATTTAATCACACAAATTTTATTTGTATTTTATAATACAGCCCACACCAGATTAAAGCATACATCCATCATGAATGAGAATTGTTCCTATAAACTTACTTCTTGTGACCATTTTTGTAACCCATTAAGTCACCACAGATAAACATGGAAGTAAGTTTGTAAAGCCAAACAGATCTTGATGGATAAATGAAACAAACCCATGTTTGTTGTTAGAAGGACCAGAGCCTAACTCAGTAACCCTATGTGTTTGTTCAGACTCCCAAAGAAGAAAAAAAAGAAGGTATTCAAGATCACAAAATTAGAGATTATTATTAATCATGTTTATTATTACGCAAGTGCCTATGGATCAAAGAAGCTTGGGACCCAATTGTGCTAGGCACTGTACAAACACAAAGTAGTGGCCAGTCCCTGACAAATCAGCATTGGCTGGAGGCCATTATAATAGCTTTGTGACGGGGCAGCCCCGCCTCGCACTAGCCCCAGCGGCGTCAGACCAGTAGCTCTGACAGAGAAAGTCCCGCCCCTTTCGTACTGGGCATGCTCCAAGTGCTCTGGGAGTATAAAAGGAGGGAATTCAGCTCAGTCTGACAACAGGAAGTTCCAGACAAAGGGGCGGGCCAGGCAAAGGAAATCGCCAGAGAACGGGTGCCCGCCCCGTGACCCCAAAGTCCCTAGCCCAGAGCCCAGACACAGGGCTGCCCAGGTACTGACCCAGAGGGACTCATTCCTACAAGAGAAAGGGAGCCCACCAGGTGGAGGCCCAGGACCCACCGAAGCCCGAGAGATATACCTATATCTATCTCATAGAACTGGAAGGGACCCCGAAGGGTCATCAAGTCCAGCCCCCTTCCTTCACTAGCAGGGATCTGGGGCAAAATTGATCCTAAGTGGCCCCCTCAAGGATTGAACTCACAACCCTGGGTTTAGCAGGCCAATGCTCAAACCACTGAGCTATCCCTCAGGGGTGCTGGGAGCATGGACAAGAGGGGCATTTTCGGCGAGACTGCCTGTTTATGGACTACAATTATGGACAAGCCTGGGTTGCCAGAAGAAGGGCCTGGAAGAGGACTGGGAAAGCTCGTGGTCCCCGTCCGGGTCAAGGGGATCCTCACAAATGCCCTCGTGGACTCTGGGTGCAGCCAGACCCTCATACGGGAGGTGCTGGTCCCCAACCCCAAACTCTGACACCCAGATCCACCTACAATATGTACATTGAGACATCCACCCTTACCCCTTGGCCTGGGCGAAGATAGAAGTCTGCCACCAGGAGGGGGGCCTTCACGTGGGCATAGCCCCCAGATTAGCCTATCCAATAGTATTGGGATGAGACTGGCCGGGCTTTGGGGAGATTCTCCGGAGGTACCAACAGCCTGACCCACGAATGGATAGGTTTAGGCCCCCATGACTGGGGCTGCTCTGACACATGCCAAGTGACAACCCTGGAGAAGGGACATTGGCGCTGGGAGAGACCTCTGCGAACAACCCCCCTGTAAGGCCCCTGTCAGTCAAGGAGGCTCAAATGGAACTGGAATGGGATGTGGACTTTGTGCAAGAACAGAGAGAGGACCCGACCCTAAGTAGAGCCTGGGAACAGGCCACCAGCCTGGGTACAGACGCAGGCTCAACCCCTGGGCCTCCACAGGGTCCACGCTTTGAGATATGGTAAGATCGCCTGTATCAGGTAGTGCAAGAACCGCAGACCCAGAAGACATTCGGTCAGCTATAGGTCCCTCGGAGGTTGCGACAAAGCCTCCTCCAACTAGCCCACGCTAACCACTGGGCTGGGCACCTGGAGCGGGATAAGACCCTCCAGAGCAGGCCTGCACAACATGCGGCCCGGGGGCCACATGCGGCCCGCATGGGCTCACTGTGCGGCCCGCGGGGGTTGAGTAGGTGGGCTCACTGTGCGGCCCGCAGGGGGGTGAGTAGGCAAGCGGTGGGTGAAGTGGGGGGGCTGAGTAGGCGAGCAGGCGGGGAGTGAGTAGGTGAGCCAGGGGAGGGGGGCTGAGGAGGCAAGCGGTGAATCGGTGGCTGACCTGTTCTACTGATCTGGTCTGGCTCCCATCCCCTCTCCCAGGGCCAGCTCCAGGCATCAGCAAAACAAGCAGGTGCTTGGGGCAGCATATTTCTAGGGGCAGCATTCTGGCGCCGGCCATCATAGGCGCCAACTCCGAGGCATGGGGAAAATCTGCCCCCGCCTCCCCAGCTCGCCTCCGCTTGCTCCCCTCAGCGTGCCGCTGCCACTCCGCTTCTCCCCCTTCCCTCCCAGGCTTGCCGCACGCGAAACAGCTGTTTCACACAGCAAGGCTGGGAGGGAGGACAAGCCGAGCGGCGGGGCGCTCGGGGGAGTCAGCGGTGGTGGTGGAGCGGAGGTGAGCTGGAGCGGGGAGTGGTTCCTCTACCCCCTGTTACTTCCTGCGCCCCCCCACCCTAGCTCACCTCTGCTCCGCTTGCTCCCCTGAATGCGCCGCTGCTCCGCTTCTCCGCCCTCCTTCGCCTGAGACGGAGGGGGGAGAAGCGGAGCGGCAGCACACCCGTGGGAGCAGGCGGAGCGGAGGTGAGCTAGGGCAGGAGGTCACGGGGGGCCTGCAGGAAGCAATGGTGGGGGGGAAATGCGGTACGCCAGGGGAGGAGGTGGGGCTGGGGATTTGGAGAAGGAGTTCGGAAGGGGTGGAATTGGGGCGGGGCCAGGGGCAGAGGGGCACGAAAAAAGGGGGGGGCGGCCAAAAATATTTTTGCTTGGGGTGGCAAAAATCCTAGAGCTGGCCCTGCCCTCTCCAAGAGTTGCAGCTGTCTGGAGGTGCCTGCCTTCCACGCCTTCCTCATTCACACCTCATTCATTCAACAGGGCAATTGATTACAAAGTGGAGGGAAGATCTTATTCTACTTCTAGCAAAAAGACATTTTTCTTTTACCTTAATTATACTACCTTAGGGGCCCGCTATAACAAATTACCGAGGTTCAATACTGCTGGTTCGGTGGGATGGCGCTGGGGAAGGAGGGTTTGTTTCCGTGTGGTGTGTGGCGCTGGGGGGGGGGGGGTGTTGTGTTTCGAGGGGGCGGGGTGGCACTGGGGAGGGGTGTTTGGCAGCGCTTGGGGGGTTTCGGCCCTCAGCTGTTTTCTTTGGAGTAATATGGCCCTCGCCGCTTTACAAGTTGTGCAGGCCTGCTCCAGAGGATAGCTCGCCAGTTCTTCTGGCTTGGCATACACCGAGAGAGGTGGGACTACTGCGCATCTTTCCCGGAATGCCAACTGGTGGGACCAAAGGGTGTGTCCTGGACATCCCGATCCCTATGCCCATCGTCGCCATACCCTTTGAACGGATTGAGATGGACCTGGTCGGCCCCCTTGAAAGAAGTAAGATAGGAAACCGCTTCATCCTAGTGGTAGTGGTCTATGCGACATGTTACCCTGAAGCGGTGCCCCTGCGGATGGCCACAGCGCCAGCGATCGCTACCGAACTAGTGAAGATTTTTGCTAGAGTTGGGATACCGGTGGAAATCCTGATGGATCAGGGTACGAACGTGTCTTCTAAGTTGATAGCTGAATTGTGCCGCCTCCTCCATATACGAACACTCCAGACTTCAGTCTATCATCCCCAGACAGACGGCCTGGTGGAACATTTCAATGGTACACTAAAATCCATGTTAAGGAAGTTCGTGGAGGAGGACCCTACGCATTGGGGCACCCTGTTGCCAGCCCTGCTGTTCGCCATCAGGAAAGTACCCCAGGCATCGATGGGGTTTTCTCCCTTTGAACTCTTGTACGGCAGGCAGCCCCGGGGGATCCTGGACCTCCTGAAGGAGGAGTAGGAAGCCCAGGAGACCCGAATCCTCGGGACCACCCAATACGTATTGCAACTCTGAGAACGGCTACAAAAGCTAGGTGCGTTTGCCTGGGAGAACCTGATACAGGCCCAAGCGAACCAAGAACGCCTCTATAACAGAGGAACTAGGGGATGGAGTTTCGGCCCCGGAGATCGGGTGTTGCTTTTGTTGCCATTGGCAAAATCAAAACTGCTAGCCAAATGGCAGGGACCCTATGAGGTAATCCGGAGGATTGGACCAGTAGACTATGAGGTCCGGCTACCAGGGCGATGGAGGAAGACGCGCATCTACCATGTGAATCTTCTGAAGACCTGGAAGACCAGGGAAGCCCTGCTCATCGGCCCGTCCACCCCGGAATCAGAACTCGGACCCCTAATAGGGGACCCCCCTGGACCCAAGGCCGGTGACGTTAGGGGCAGGCCTCGCCCCCGTACAGCAACAGCAAATACAGCAATTGATAGGGGAGTTTCCCCGACGTCTTATCGGCCCACCCAGGACAAACTGCCATGATGAGTCATCATATTGCAACCACTCCTGGTCAGAAGGTAAGAGACCACCACCGGCCCTTACCCCGGAAAATGTGGGACACAGTCCGAAAGGAGCTGGAGACAATGCTGGAGATGGGGGTCGTGGAGGAATCAAAGAGCGAGTGGCGCAGCCCCATCATCTTAGTCCCAACACCTGATGGGACTACCCGTTTTTGTATCGACTTCTGAAAGGTCAATGCCATCTCCTGCTTCAACGCATATCCGATGCCGCAGGTGGATGAACTGTTGGAACGGCTCAGGGGAGCGAGGTACTTGTCAACCTTAGACCTAACCAAGGGATACTGGCAGATCCCTCTCACACCAAACTCCCAGGAGAAGACTGCCTTCTCAACGCTGTTCAGCCTCTTCCAATTTATAACTATGCTGTTCGGGCTACACGGAGCCGCAGCTATGTTCCAGCGGTTGATTAATAAGGTCTTACAACCCCACGACCAGTGGTGTATATAGATGACATCGTAGCTATAGCAACAACTGGGAGGACCACCTACGCCATCTGGCTGGGGTGTTGCAGGCCCTTAGAGCAGCCGGCCTTACAGCCAACCCAGCGAAGTGCCACCTCGGGCAAGAGGAGGTAACCTACCTTAGATATACAGAGCGGGGGGGAAGGAACTGACGCCCCTAATCAGCAAAGTGCAAGCTCTCAGAGACGTACCCATCCCCAAGATGAAGAAGCAAGTGAGCCAGTTTTTGGGCCTAGGCAGATATTACCACCACTTCATGCCAGACTTTGCATCCATAGCCACCGCCTGTCGGACCTGACAAAGAACTTGCAGCCTCGACAAGTGCAGTGGTCGGAAAAGTGCAACGAAGCCTTCGAAGCTCTGAAAGACTGATTTATGCATGAACCAGACCTGCGACACCCAGACTTTTCAAAAGAATTTATACTTCAGACAGATACCTCGGAAGTTGGCCTGGGGGCTGTACTCCCCCAGGAATTGGACGGGGAAGAACACCCGATACTGTATTTAAGCCACAAACTGTTCCCCCAGGAACAACGTTACTCCACAATAGAGAAAGAGGCCCTGGTGGTGAGATGGGCCATCAACGCTCTACGTTATTATCTGTTGGGGAATAATTTCAGGCTGATCACAGACCATGCCCCCTATGGTGGATACATAGTATGAAGGACACGAACCCCCAGATGCTACGGTGGTACCTCTCCCTCCAACCCTACGACTTCCGTGCATTTCATTGCCCGGGTAAAGCCCACGCTAACGCAGATTTCTTTTCCAGACAGGGGGAGGAGCAGGCGGCCCAACCCGGGGGATCCGTCTTGAGGGGGAGGGTGTGTGACGAGGCAGCCCTGCCCCGCACTAGCCCCAGCGGCACCAGACCAGTAGCTCTGACAGAGGAAGTCCCGCCCTGTTCGTACTGGGCATGCTCCAAGTGCTCTGGGAGTATAAAAGGAGGGAACTCAGCTCAGTCTGGGCTGGCAGCTGCAGGGGAAGGACCTGACTGGGAAGTTCCTGCAGAGGATCAGCCAACACTCTTGAAGCTGCTGGGAATGGAGGCTTCTACAGGCCGGCACAAACCCCCTACTGCGGGAGGAACCAGGGGAGGCGACAGACCCGGAGACCCGCAGAGAACCTTGGGATTCGTGGGAGACCAACTCCCAAGCCAGTAGGAAGTGACCCGGGGGGGCGTGTGTGACTGACTGGTACCTTGCCCCCGGTGAGCCTGAGTGTGTTTCAGTAGGACTCCCCTGCTGAGCCAGTAGTAAGGTCCTACTACCCTGAAATGAGGGCTTATTCTATGCACTCTGGCCACTAGGCCGTGCTGCCCTGTAGCGAGGCGCATAAACCCTCACAAGGTTCTAGAGCAGGGGTTCTCACAACAAATTTTTTGGTGGCCTCAGAGTGCAGCCACCAACTCTTGCTGGTGACCTGGTTACAATTTTAACTAAAATTCCTAATTTTATTCGACATTGGTGAGGCCTCATCTGGAATACTGTGTCCAGTTTTGGTCCCCACACTACAAGAAGGATGTGGAAAAATTGGAAAGAGTCCAGCGGAGGGCAACAAAAATGATTAGGGGTCTGGAGCACATGACTTATGAGGAGAGGCTGAGGGAACTGGGATTGTTTAGTCTCCAGAAGAGAAGAATGAGGGGGGATTTGATAGCAGCCTTCAACTACCTGAAGGGGGGTTCCAAAGAGGATGGAGCTCGGCTGTTCTCAGTGGTGGCAGATGACAGAACAAGGAGCAATGGTCTCAAGTTGCAGTGGGGGAGGTCCAGGTTGGATATCAGGAAAAACTATTTCACTAGGAGGGTGGTGAAACACTGGAATGCGTTACCTAGGGAGGTGGTAGAGTCTCCTTCCTTGGAGGTTTTTAAGGCCCGGCTTGACAAAGCCCTGGCTGGGATGATTTAGCTGGGAATTGGTCCTGCTTTGAGCAGGGGGTTGGACTAGATGACCTCTTGAGGTCCCTTCCAACTCTGATATTCTATGATTCTATGATTCTATTCTAAGTTTACGAAAGAGAAATAAATATGCACATATACATGTCCAAATCATTGCAATTTATTTATGTTGGGATTTTTTGCAGACTCCGTAATAAAAATAATGTACACTTGTCTCTATTCTTCACTGGACCTAAACAGAATAGAAACACAAAGAAGGTGCTTTGAACGTTCTTGTCTTTTTTGTTGTTGTTTATTTTGCTTTTTTGGTTGCTTTTTTCAAGACTTGCTTGCTACTAAGTCTGCTGCTGTGCAAAGTGATGTTCCCAAACATACAAATATCACTTTTCACAGTAGACAACTTACTCAGCCCTGGCAAACCCAGAGACAAATTAAGCCCTGGATGGGGAGGTGGGTAGGGAGGTAGTGAGGGCCGGGGGGAATAGATGGGGGTGAGCCCAGGGCCAGAGCCTGCTGTCCGCCACCCGTGGGAAAGTGGGGAACTCGCTAGCAGCCTGCTTCTCCAGCATTTGTCTCTCCAGAAGGGGGCAGGACCCAACCCCTGCTGGCAGCCTTGGAGGAGGGGCCACTGTACTCCCCCTCCCCCCATCACTGCCCAGGAGGCTCTGGCTGCAAGAAAAGCCCCTAGCGGCCACAGTGGCCCTATTTGAGAAACACTGTTCAAGATACACGGCATTCAGCAATAAGAAAAAAAAAAAACCACACACACCGGAATCGTTGTTTAAAACACAATATAGTTAAATTATTTTCACCTTAGGAGGACAGTTAAATAGGATTCTACATCCTAGAAGTTAGAGATGGTCCAGTTCTGGACCCTGGAACTGGTATTCTGGGTTGGGCTTCTCTGCTGAAAGCAGATCTAATCTGGGCTTTTCAGACAGTTCACATTTTCATTTCAAAACCACTTTATAACAGGTATTATGCAGCTCTTCCATTGTATCTAATTAGTACATATTCTTAGCAGGATAAGCTCTAGATGGCCATCAATAAAACATTCCAACAACTGTATTTCATTTACCCAACTCTCTCTTTACTGCAATCATTTATTACTGATACAGCATAATTTATGACTGATATCTTACACTGGACCGTCATTTTAATTCAACATCTTGTAACTTCACAATTGCTGACATTCACAAGGGTTCCCTACACCATATCTGACTTTATGGGCTTAAGACAGTTTACTCTGAGGATCTGTCCCCATATTTTTAAGTGTCACTGTCCAGGATGTGGAGGGACTTGGTTATACTGAACCCCAATTCAATTCCAACCATATCATGCTCTGGCCAATCTACAGTCTTCCTAGAAGCATGGATCAGGGCATTTACACCAGGCAGGGTTCCTTACACTTTCCTCTCAATCATAGATAACCAAGAGATAGCTACAAAAGTTACTTTTTAGCCAAGTAGTTCAGTCACACAGGGATGCTGTTTAGTTTATTATTTAGACTCAAGTCTTTAGGGGACCCTGATGACAGGACAAACACTGCGAGCTACAGAAGATACTCTCCTCAGAGACAGTACCCTTCGAATAGTAAAAGCAAGAAAAGTTCAGCATTTTGTACACCAGGGGGCAATGTATTCTTTAAAATGGCCAACCGAGTTGCATTTTATATGAAAATCTTGTGTTTTGTCTGGAAAAGCTGGCTAACTTTTCAGAGAACAGTATGTGCTAAGGTAACTTTGGAAACATTGCTGCTTGTTCTTAAATCCAGATCAACCCACTGATCTACTGTAATAGTTACTTAAAGAAGTCAAAGCATTTACTAGAACAGTGCAAGTAACAGCGTGAACACACACGGGAAGGATTGCACTTTCTCCAAACCCCTCCTCTATTCCCCCCCCCCCCCCCCCCCCCCCCCGCTGAACCAAGACAATCATCATCATATCAATAGAAGACAAGATCTTAACAATAAGTTCCACCTCCTGGTTGAAATGCTGCCTGCACTGATCATTACTCATTACTATATGATGGGAAATGAGGCCAAACCAGAACACCTGATCCATACAGCCTCTACCTTTGGGAAGATCTAGTTTTAGATCTGAACTTCTCAGCACAAGTCCATTTCAGTAGGAGGGATCCTAATATCCCATCAAGCTCTGGAGATCCCGCTCTTAATCTGGATCCATCTCTAGATAGAATATAAAATTCTAGTTGGTTAACTTGCGAACTCTGACTTGTATGGTCACTTATATTGTAGGTTTTTTCAAATGACAATCACAGTCTGGCTAAAACAAATCTCCAGACATAGGAATGGACTAAAACAGAAGCATGTGGAAGTCTCCAGGCCTCCAGCCACACATGTGGAACTTATATCTCTATAAGCATTTCTTAGCCCTTCCTCCACCAGTGGCAGTACAGCTGAACCATACTGACATTGACAATACAGAACCAGTTACTTGTCTGTCATCCCTTCACTTACTAGAAAGCTACAGATGGAAGCCTAGTGCTGAAAGCCAATTTAGTAATGTATGTAGGGTGACCAAGTGTGAAAAATCGGGACAGAGGAGGGGGGGGGTAATAGGAGCCTATATAAGAAAAAGCCCCAAATATCGGGACGGTCCCTATAAAATTGGGACATCTTGACACCCTAAATGTATGTAGTACACTGCCACATTAGTTAGGCCTATTTCTCACAGAACTCTTACTTTATCTCCAAGTAATGCCTCAGTTTCTCTTAGCCTCAATCATCTTTAGCTTGGTAAGCATGACCACAAGAATCACTTCAATGCCAATTGGCAGAGGTTTCACTCTTCTAGAACACCAACTCTTATCAGGCTTGCCAAACTCTACATGTAGCAGGCAGCTTTCACAATCTTTATCTATAAAGAATGTCATGTAAGTTCTTAAATGAAAGCCAGGATCTCGCAGATCATTAATATCACTGTGAAATATACATATTGACATTATTTAAGGAGTTAAATGTATATATACACACTGGAATATATGTTTTAAAGTCAGAATCAAAGCACTATTGACAAACAGATTTTTGCCAGACAAAGGATGTATATTCACCTGTCTGCCTCAGTTCAAATGTAAATTAAGCATTGCAAGCCAACACAACGGAAGCCGTGTTTGTATACAAAGTCAACACGAGTACATGAAGACTTCATGGAGTCAGCACACCAGGAAATAAACAACAGGGTCATCCTGACTCTGGAGACAAAACAATGAATTTGGGGGGATATAAGGAAAAGGCAAAAGGACATCTCTTGATCCTTCACTGAGGAAGTAAAAAGGATAGCACTTTCTGCACTCATGAAAGAGGGTTGTTGGCTGGAGATGTTGGAAGATTGCATTAGGTGAGATTAACAGGCTAAAATCCTTGTATAAAATAGTTTAAGTTTACACTCTAGGAAGCATGTTGTACTTTGTTCCCATTGTTATCCTTCTTACTCTCTCTTAAATCTCAGCCTTTGATAACAAACTTATGATTGTTTTCACTATAAATATATCTCAGTGCTGTGCTGTTATATAGGAGTTGATCCTCAGCTGAATCAAACAAGCAAGTGTGTACACTATCCCTTTTGTGATAGCACACCTAGTAATTTCTGCACGCATCCAGTGGTTAAGGGCTGGACACTGCCAGGAGAGCTCCAAGGACTTGGGGGTTGGTGTGTGCCCATCGCTAATGTGCATAGAGAAAATGAGGTCTGCAGAGGACTGGAAGGCAATGCTTGTGTTGCCACAGGCTGTTGGTTTCAGGGAGCTGAGCCACAGCAGGCACAAACAAGACTACTTCATGCTAAGGGCGGGTAGTGGTAAGACTGGAAGGCATCAATGAGTTCATTCCAGATCCCAATGCACATCTGTCCGTATCAAATGACATCTGTATGACAGCTGAAGACTAGAATAATAGGGTTGCTGCAGGTCAGAAATTAGGTATAAACTGATAATTATATTTATTTTTAATGGGGAAAGCTTACAGAGTGCCTTTACACTGGCAGCTTAAATAAGGATACTTACCACTAGTTAAAAATTCCTCCAACTTCAAGAGACTTCCTTTGTTTTTGTTTTTTTCTGCCACTTTTCCACATATCAGCAAACAGATCTTCTGCTTCAAGTTCTTTTGCCCCAATAACTTAATATTAAATCTTGAAAAAAAATTGCGCTTATGAACCCAGCTCCAGTGAATACTGTTCTCCTATTTTACTACTATGGTAGCTAATGTGATAATCATTTAGTTGAGCCATAAACTAAGAGCTTTGGACTTCTTTGTAAAAAATAAATGCACTAAACAGCAGAAAAATGCATTTTAATACAACACCCTTATATGTCAGGACAGTGGAAACATCATCTCTAAGCCAGTGTACACATATATTCACCATATGGATGGGAGGTTAGGATTGCCCTGAACACTTAGAAATATTTTCCAATAAATTCCCTGTTGTACCATAGTTCATTTTATTTGAAAACTAAATATAAATTTTATTGTGCCTTTCCCTCTGTGCAGCAATTAATTAAAATATTTGACCCAATTTTGCCTTCAGTTATGCAATCAACAACTCCCACTGAAATCAGGTGGAGTTAGCTCTTTTGATGGCAGAGCTAGCCCTACGTTCATAGATTTTATTATAAATGTACTAAATATGCATTTTAATGTTTGCATATTTTGCTTTGTGTTGTTTCCCGTAGAGGGAAAATAACCCCTCATTTTCAAGTTTCAAAATAGTTATTAAAATATGCATTGCATGTCCTCTAGCGACACCATCAGAGGACCCAACCACATCAGCCACACCATCGAGGGCTCATTCACCTGCACGTTTACTAATATTATATATGCCATCATGTGCCAGCAATGCCCCTCTGTCATGTACATTGGCCAAACCAGACAGTCCCTACGTAAAAGAAGAAATGGACACAAATAGGACATCAGGAATCATAACATTCAAAAACCAGTAGGTGAACCCTTCAACCTCCCTGGACATTCTATAACAGATTTAAAAGTAACTATTCTTGAACAAAAAAACTTCAGAAACAGACTTCAAAGAGAAACAGCAGAACTAAAATTCATTTGCAAATTTAACACTGTTAATTTGGGCTTGAATAGGGACCGGGAGTGGCTGGCTCATTGCAAAAGCAGCTTTGCCTGTCCTGGAATTGACACCTCCTCATCTATTATTGGGAATGGACTACTCCACCCTGATCAAATTGGCCCGGTCAACATGGTTCTCCACTTGTGAGGTAACTCCCTTCTCTTCATGTGTCATTATATAATGCCTGCGTCTGTAACATTCACTCCATGCATCTGAAGAAGTGAGGTATTTTACCCACGAAAGCTTATGCCCAAATAAATCTGTTAGGCTTTAAGGTGCCACTGGACTCCTCATTGTTTTTGTGGATACCGACTAACACAGCTATTGTCTCTAAAGAGTCTATTGTCCTTAAAAAAAATTTCTGGCTCCTATCTCTATACTTTAGTGTAATAGTACCTCTTGAGAAGAAAACATGCAGAGTTTAAGTGAAGGATGTTAAGGAATTAATAATGAATCCAATATAACACTGCCTTGCCTGTGGTTGTTTATGTTTGTGCAAAGAAGATGTAAAATGCAGTGGCATGGTGGAGTGGAAAATTCTGATTTGGTAATATTTGACACTAACTTTGCAGAGGTGTGAGAGACTGCTCGGGGTGAAAGGCAATGTAGAAGTATACCCCACATTGTGTCAGCTGTGCCTTCTAGACAAGCAATTGGTGCTGCCATGTCTTTTATACTATATTATCCAAAAAAGGGCTGCTGTCTGTAGTTACATGAATTCAGCTGCACCATAAAAATCATGGTTAGATGCTACTATGTTTGGGGACACAACATTGTCAATCTTCTCTCAGCCTGGATATTCAGTGTATTTTTAAAATAATCACTTATGAGGATAATAGGTATTTGGTATTGCAACTCTAACCAATTTCTAGTATTAAAAAAGCAGGTCACAACTATTTCAGTTGTAACAGAGTAATGTAAGGTATATTATTTAAGGCATAACATACAAAATATTAATCTCAAAGAAACACCCTGGACTTCCAGTGATGCTATAAATTGAGATACAAATTGAAGAAATTGATAGTTTTGTAAAGTCTATGGATTTTTCTATGATGTGCAGAATATTCACTTACAGAGATACCTTTTCCTAACCTAATTCACTCATTACCATAGTCAAACATACTAGCAAGAGAGCCCATAAACAGAAAAAAGTAACTGAACAACAACAAAAAAGACAATATATGTTTGCAACTTGTAGAAGTTTTCACCCACATCAGATCAGTCATCAAATAACCACAAAAGAAAAATGTCTCAACATAAAGTTAAGTGAAGAAGTGTACTAAATTTACTTGTATGGATGATGTAATAGCAGTTGACTGCATGTCTATCACTTGAATTCAGTCATCTCTCACCATTCTGTTCAGTCCATAATGTAACATTACCTTACTTTTGATCTAACTCAATAAAATTCCATCTTCTACTTCACTGCAACTTACAATAAAACAATCATATGCAATGCACTTTTCTTTAACATATATATCTAACTCTTATATAGCAATGTCAGTATCTCAGTAGATCTAGTCCACCTTCCAAAAGGTTCAGCTTCTGCTATAACTAGATAATACAGTTCAGCTTGTTGTCAGAAATATCCCTGTCACTAGTTAAGATCAGAAGTGGAGGATGTCTGACTAGTTAGGTATCAGAAGTGGAAAGTATCTAGACTATTTATTCATTAAACACATTGGCAGGTGGTGTTCACAACATGGCATTTACCTAGAATAGCTCAACATTCACATCACTGTTATTTACCAAAGCTTATTAGGATCAGATTCATTTTGTACAAAATGAGCATCTAAAGAGAGGGTGTTTTTTTTTTCATTTTAAATCATAGAATTGCGTTGTTTACCACTCTGCATCGTGGCAAAATGATGTAACCAGTGCTAATATTGGCACATGAAACCTGATGATTTGCTGTACAAAAAAACCCAACATTTCCTAATTCAAAAAAATACCACAGTGTGATATAGTATTTATTTCAGAAATCACATGTTCAGCCATGATGAAGTCAAATATGTAACATTGGGGGTGGAGGGGAATTCAAATGTGCATTTTTAGAAAAGGATTTGTGGTCTATAATGTTCCTAATAATGATTTCTTGTTTATAGATTATGACTATTCTGACTGCTCTTATACTAGGAGCATTGAAGGTAAACTCCAGATCCTTCCCTACAAAGTTATCTGTAAACAATGGCTTTCCTTTCAGCTATCATGTGGTAAGACCAACAGAATGATTACTACTCTTCTATAAAGGGAATAAGGAAAGCTGACCTTTGCGAATGGCTGTGTGAGACAAAGTTAAATAGCATTGACTGCAGTTTGTTGCACTCTGACCTTCTAGGTTGGTATCAATCATGGCAGTAGACAAAGTCTAAAACATATCTAAAATGCAGTAAGATTTCTAGTTAATTAAATCCAGCACAGTCCACAGGAATCTTTCCTCCCTGTCACCCCCACTCTACTTACAACATTCTAAATTCCCCATCACCTGCAGAAGAGTTCAAAGTGGTTCCTTTAAATATGGTACATTATGTGAGTGCACAAAAGAAGTCATTCATGAAGTGAGACTTTGGCCCAAAGGTATCAATGGGAGTTAGGCACCTAAATATCTTTGAAGACCTGAGCCTCAATCTCCCCTTCAATTTCCTGGCTGCAGCCCAATGCAAACTATAGTCCACTCCCCTCTAAATTCAGTGGTTGCCATTAATACATCAGCATTGGCAAACACAATTGTAGCTAAAATAAAACATTTTTCCTCTATACGTAAAATATGACATATGTATATCTGCGGTAACTGGGTGGTATCTTTTCAGCAAAGGTTGACTTTTTAACTAGTCAACAACATAAAAGGAAGTGGCAAAAGGAGCTGATATGGTGGAGACAAACACTTGTCCACATAAATATTTCATTTAGTCTTCACATCCAAGTGAAAAGAAATGTTCTGATTTTTTGGCACAATAGAAATGATTATTGCTTCTTAAAAGCTGCCTTTGACAGAAAAATATATGACAAGTTTGGAAAATGTTAGTTTCATGTACAGATGCCTTGAGAAAGTCTTAAACTGACTTAATTTGATTGGAGAGATTACATATGAGCCTATATGTACCCTAAACCTTCTTTGGGACCATTCTTATGGGAACATGGTCTTGTGTTTGGTCAAATAGCTTTGCTGTCTACTGGACACAAATTTCTTTTCCAACATTTTGAGCCAAGATTTTCAAAAACTGGAATCTAAGGCTAGGTTCCTATAGCCATATTTTCACATCAAAATAAGGGCCTGGTTTTTAGAAGTGCTGAGCAGCAGTCAGCAGATCCCATTTAAAAAAAAAAAAACTGGTACTGCCGAGTGCCAAAATACGATTCTCGGAGCCCAGCTTGAGATTCCAATTTTTCAAAATCTGAGCTCCGATTACTTCAGACAAAACAATTGCAGGTTGGACTCCAGCTTACAAACAAAATGAAATCATGAACCCAAAGTCTATATATTAAAGATAAAATATCATATTACAACTTAATTTGTATTATTTGAGTCAGAGAGCAACATCACATGTAGTTTTGTTTTGTGTGTGGAAAATGTGCATTTGTTAAGGCCCCTCTAAACGTGTGATATATTTCAGTTTGTTTTCAAATAAAAAGAGGAAGAGCCTGCAAAAGCCTAGTTCATTTTGTTAAACACTACCAATAAAATGATAAAACAATGAAAATCTACAGTTATTATTTTGAGTATATATGACGTGCCTGATCCTGAGAACACTCTCCCACGAGGCAGTAGTGCAGAGGTGGGCAAACTATGGTCCACGGCCACATCCGGCCTGCAAGACTGTCCTGCCTGGCCCCCAAGATCCTGGCCGGGGAGGCTAGTCCCCGGCCCCTCCCCTGCTGTCCCCACTCCCCCGCAGCCTCAGCTTGGTCGCTCCGCCGCCGGCGCAATGCTCTGGGCGGCGGGGCTGTGAGATCCTGGGGCAGCACAGCCGCAGAGCCGGGGCCTGCCCCAGTGCTCTGTGCTGCATGGTGGCGGCGGCGTGGCCCGGCTCCAGCCGGGCGGCATGGCTGTAGCACTGCTAGACACCGGTGCTCTAGGCAGCGCGGTAAGGGGGCAGGGAGAAGGGGGGGTTGGAGAGAGGGCAGGGGAGTTCGGGGTGGTGGTCGGGGGCAGAGGTGTGGATAGGGATCAGGGTGGTCGGGAGTGAAATAGGGGTTGAATGGGGGCACGGGTCCGGGGGGGGGGCAGTCCGGGGCAGGGGTTCCAGGGGCAGTCAGGGGACAGGGAGAAGGAGTGGTTGGATGGGGCACGGATCCCGGGGGGGGGCCGTCAGGAAAGGAGGGGTTGGATGGGGTGGCAGGAGTCCAGGGGCGGTCAAGGGACGGAGAGCAGGGGTGTGTGGATGGGGCAGGGGACCCAGAGTGGCCGTCAGGGAACGGGTGGGTTGGATGGGGCAGGAGTCCGGGGGGGGGGGCAGATAGGAGGTGGGGGCCAGGCTATGACCTCCTCCCCTAACTGGCCCTCCATACAATTTATGAAACCCAATGCGGCCCTCAGGCCAAAAAGTTTGCCCGCCCCTGCAGTAGCGTTTATCTCCTGGAGTAGTTGCAAAAAAGTCAATAGGACCACGCAAAGCAGAAAGCACCTTGCCCATAACAAGTGTCTTGTTTGGATTTTTCCCCCCGTACCAAATCTTCAGAAAGTGACTTGAGCCCAGATCCTCGGAGATATTTCAGCTCTAGGCTACCTCTGAAGTCTTCATGGGGCCCACCGAGGTAAGTGCAATGTAAGTCAATCAGACACACGTACATACTCTTCAAATATCATCTAAGGTCTGGCTATCTGCCCATTTCTTTTTTTCTGTGGTAGAGAGAGGCTCAGAAAGCTTCATTAGAAGGCAAAAAGAGGAACAAAGCAAATTTACCATATGGCTCTTCATTGTATAACATTTGTGATCTATCATAGCAAGTGATACATATCAGTACTACTACTTCATTTGGTAAAAAATAAGTGGCAAAGCCTTCAGTTTCTCCTCTTTTCACACCTTCCCAAGAATCACAGTTACAACAGTGTTAAGTTTCCATTCTGTGAGCAGCCACCTAGTTTCAAGTTTCATTTTGAATAAAAAATCTCACCCAGGTTAATGGAAAGGCTTGGATGATCTTTGCTAAAGTTCTCAGAAAATTAGCCCTAGTTTTGAACAGACCAAGATTGAGTTATGGATTCAAACTGAAGCCAGGTGAATCTCTGCAGTTTCCACTACGTTTCACTTTCTGAAATTTAAAGCAGATGGATTGTTGTGAAATCACCTGCATTAGAACAAAAGAAAACATTCACACAAATTCCCATGAACGGAAACTATCCAGTTTCAAAGAGATCTAGTCATAAACCCTACTACTTTATTAACACTAACCTTGGCTCATTGGGAGTTAAGTATACTCAACATGTCAGAGGATAAAACACAGTACTATGTGCTATTTTGGTTGTAATTACCAAATATTACACCAAACATGAAACATTGCCCTTGATCCATTTTAAAATAATTTGAACTAAACAAACTAACTAAACATCTGAATAATATTTTACATCCACTTTGGACTTAGAACCACATAACAAAATAAACAAACCAAAGCCAGAGTCAACTGAGCTGCCTAAGTGCAGACAAGTCACACTCCATCATAAGGGAAAGAGAGAAAATACCACTAAGAATAATAAAAACAAAGCTACTTATACTTGATAGTAAGACATTTATGTTGCATTTTACTTTCTATACCCAATCACAGCATAACATTATATTTGTATCAAAAGTCCTAATCTCTCTTTAAACTTGTTTGAAATATTTCTTTAGTCTTTTAAAAGGAGTGTAAAAGTGGATCCATTCAAGTAATTCAAGATCTACCTTGTTTACTGCCAAGATTTCTTTCCATTTTATTAAGAGGGTCCAAAAATTTAGCTAGGCAAAATAATTGTGTTAGGCAGGAATTAGTGGTCCCTTTGAATAAAATACGTTTCTTGGCAATGAGAAAGGAAACCAATGGAAGATGAGAGAAACAGGTGAAGTACCTCCTTATAGAAATAGGAATGCATGAATGTTGACATCAGAATCTTTATATCCAGAACACATAACATAAAACTGGATTAACTCCTTGTGTGTTGCCCAATGTATCTGATAGTTGGAACCCCACCAGGAACAAGGAAGTCTCAGATAAGGAATCTCAAAAGAGCAAGTTAAATAATTAATCTAAAGCATTTAGTCCACCTTTCCACATAACTTATGAAAACTTTTCCATGAATCAGAGTTCATTAAAAGTTTACTAAAATTGGAACAAAATCTGTCAGTTTTATTACTTTAATCATTTCCCTTTTATCCTGAAAAACATCTTGACAAGAATGCTGAGAAAGCTGGAGCATCTACAAAAGTTGGAAACAGGAATCTGAACAATGTCAGACTTGTTAAAAGTTATTGTCCATTAGGGAAAATCCCAAATTGAACTCAAAGCTCAAGTACAACAAGTATACAATGTCTGGACTGAAAATCAGCACATAGATGGGACAACATCAGAGGTTGAGAACTTCCAGAAACAGTGGCCAAAAAAAAAAAAAAATCCCTACACCCCACATAGTTTCATCTTCCACTCAGATGTGTACTACAATCCTTCAACCATTTGTATTATTTTGTAAACAAATCAGCAAGACAAGAAGGCAAGAGTTGCTATGAAGGGCTCACACAGTCTTCACTTGTAGTGCCATTGAGTTTAATGGGCCAGTTTGTGTGTGTAAGAGCAAAGGCTCAGGACAGCCAAAGAAGACTAAGAGGAGATAATTAGTTCTTCCGTAACATTTATGTTATGAGCTTTTCTCCCATGCCCATAGTGAAGGCAATACTAATTCACTCCTTCAGACAGCGACAGGTGGAAACTCTGGATACAAGTGTAACCCATGTGCCTAATAGGGAGATATCTCTTTAAGAGGCCCATGGATGAGGGTCAGGGAGGTAGGAGTCAGTTGTGTCTGGGTCATTGTTGCTAGGCAGATTTAGCACGCCACATCCAGAAGTTTCTGGAATTGGCTGTGGTAGTTTTGAGAATACTCCAATAGGTTTCCTGTTGCTGGGGTCAGACTCCATGAGGACAAGCGGTCAGGGCAGCTGCTTTACAAAGGGCCATGTGTCCTGTGTGAGCTGGGAGAAAGCAGGCTGTTGTCCCTAACTCTGAAGCATTTTGCAGCAGGTCAGTGATATTGTTAACCCTCTACCAGGGAAGCAAGGGGAAATCGGGAAGGAAAATAACTTCTATTTTAATTGTATGCTTTGAATGTTGTTTTGATTTTAGCCAAACTGTTCTAGTTAAACGGTCTCAACTAGTTTGATTTGCCAAGTTTTATTTAAATGTAGTAGGGGAAAGTCATTTATATTTTGCTATTCTCAGTTTTGTATTTTCTTGTAACAGGGTTTTCTTTAAATCTATACACTAAACTGAGTGGTTGGTTCATCAGTTAGCTGACTGGCTAGCAGTGATTTCAGCAGAGGAAGAGTCTGCATGTAGTCCAACAAGCAAGTGGAGTGAAGATGTTGTTTTAGACTCAGCAGACTGTATAGATTTGGTGATCAAAGACTGAGACTGAACTAAACCTAAGCTTTTGGGAACTCTCAGTTTCTTCTCACTGTGTTTTCTGTGGGGACTGAACTGTTCAGATTTTAATTAGTTTTCTATATTTGTGTATAACTGAAGATGTCTGGATTATAAAATAGCCATGTTATGCTGTAAAAAAATAATTATTTGTTTCTTTATCATAAGATTTTATAAAGTTATTTAATTAAATTCATTTCTTTAGTTCCTTCTGGGACTTGAATGTGGGGAGGCTGACCCTGTGCAATCCTGGCTGAAAATCCTTAGAGACTGAACTCTGGGTCTCCAGCTCATTTCTATGGGAGTTGGGCTTTTTTAGGCACTGAAGAAGGGCAATGAAGTGAACTCTAGTCCCCCGAAAGGTTACACAAGCATAGATCCCCACCCCACACTGAATTTTGTGCTATCACAAATCTGACTCTGCTATTAAATTGCTTTATAACAAAATTAGGATAGTTTGCAATTGCCCACAATATTTTTAGTAAATGGAGTGCTCTGGAAGGGTCATCCTTAGAGATTTTTTTTTTTTTTAATTTTTCACCAAACAGATGGTACAGTACAGCCAGTGGCTTCCTCATACTGCCATAGCAGTATGCCTCATCTCTGCCTAGAAGGGCTACCAGTAAAGATGAGGGAGTAGCTAAGGCCTTGTCTACACTACAGGTGAAATTTGAGCTAAGCTACACAAATTGAGTCATGTGAATAGTGTAATTCAATTTGACGTAGCTTAGATCTACTTACTGGGGGGTCCACACTACACAATGTCGGGTCCCACTACTCTTCTCAATCCGGTGGAGTACAGGAGTCAATGGGAGAGCAATCTGCGGTCAATTTAGCGGATCTAGTGAAGACCCACTAAATCGACCGCAGATGTGTTGATCGCCACTCATCGATCCCCCGGTAAGCATAGACAAGCCCTAAGTCATCTTGTCTCTTCACTTCTTGGGCACCAAGAAGAGACTTAGACTGTAGAAGTGGTGGCTTTCAAAGTGGAAGTCTATTAGGAAGCAGGGCAGACACTACCATGTCATTTTATTTATGCTTCTAAAGAATCATGTGGGGATGTAGGTACTCGCCAAACAGAGGCCCAACTTAAATGTATACCCCAAATAAAAAAAAAAAAAAAACACAGTAAAAGAACTAAAGAAGAGCCACCATGGCTGAAGCAGTGAAAGGTAAAAAGGTATCATTTAAAAAATGGAAGTCAAATCCTAGTGAGGTAAATAGAAAAGAGCATAAACATTGCCAAATTAAGTGTAAAAATGTAATAAGAAAAGCCAAAAAGGAGTTTGAAGAACAGCTAGCCAAAAATTCAAAAGGTAATAAAATGTTTTTTAAGTACATCAGAAGCAGGAAGCCTGGTAAACAACCAGTGGGGCCCCTGGACGATCAAGATATAAAAGGAGCACTTAAAGATGATAAAGTCATTGTGGAGAAACTAAATGAATTCTTTGCTTCAGTCTTCACGACTGGGATGTTAGGGAGATTCCTAAACCTGAGCCATCCTTTGTAGGTGACAAATCTGAGGAATTGTCACAGATTGAAGTGTTATTAGAGGAGGCTTTGGAATTAATTGATAAACTTAACAGTAGCAAGTCACCAGGACCAGATGGCATTCACCCAGGAGTTCTGAAAGAACTCAAATGTGAAATTGCGGAACTATTAACTATGGTTTGTAACCTGTCCTTTAAATCAGCTTCTGTCCTCAGTAACTGGAAGATAGCTAATGTAACGCCAATATTTTAAAAGGGCTCTAGAGGTGATCCCAGCAATTACAGACCGGTAAGCCTAACGTCAGTACTGGGCAAATTAGTTGAAACAATAGTAAAGAATAAAATTGTCAGACACCTAGAACAACATAACTTGTTGGGAAAAAGTCAACATGGTTTCTGTAAAAGGAAATCATGTCTTGATAATCTATTAGAGTTCTTTGAAGGGGTCAACAAACATGTGGACAAAGGGGATCCAGTGGACATAGTGTACTTAGATTTCCAGAAAGCCTTTGACAAGGTCTCTCACCAAAGGCTCTTACATAAATTAAGTTGTCGTGGGATCAGAGGGAAGATCCTTTCATGGACTGAGAACTGATTAAAAGACAGGGAACAAAGGGTAGGAATAAATGGTAAATTTTCAGAATGGAGAAGGGTAACTAGTGGTGTTCCCCAAGGGTCAGTCCTAGAACCAATCCTATTCAACTTATTCATAAATGATCTGGAGAAAGGGGTAAACAGTGAGGTGGCAAAGTTTGCAGATGATACTAAACTGCTCAAGATAGTTAAGACCAAAGAAGACTATGAAGAACTGGAAAACGATCTCACAAAACCAAGTGATTGGGCAAGAAAATGGCAAATGAAATTTAATATGGATAAATGTAAAGTAATGCACATTGGAAAAAATAACCCCAACTATACATACAATATGATGGAGGCTAATTTAGCTACAACTAATCAGGAAAGAGATCTTGGAATCATCATGGATAGTTCTCTGAAGACGTCTATGCAATGTGCAGCGGCAGTCAAAAAAAGCAAACAGGATGTTAGGAATCATTATAAAAGGGATAGAGAATAAGATGGAGAATATCTTATTGCCCTTATATAAATCCATGGTACACCCACATCCTGAATACTGCATACAGATGTGGTCTCCTCATCTCAAAAAAGATATACTGGCATTAGAAAAGGTTCAGAGAAGGGCAACTGAAATGATTAGGGGTTTGAAACGGTCCCATATGAGGCGAGATTAAAGAGGTTAGGACTTTTCAGCTTGGAAAAGAGGAGACTAAGGGGGGATATGATAGAGGTATATAAAATCATGGAGTGGTGTGGAGAAAGTGAATAAGGACAAGTTATTTACTTGTTCCCATAATATAAGAACTAGGGGCCACCAAATGAAATTAATGGGCAGCAGGTTTAAAACAAATAAAAGGAAGTTCTTCTTCACATAGTGCACAGTCAACCTGTGAAACTTCTTGCCTGGGGAGGTTGTGAAGGCTAGGACTATAACAGGGTTTAAAAGAGAACTAGTTAAATTCATGGAGGTTAAGTCCACTCATGGCTATTACCCAGGATGGGTAAGAAAAGGTGTCCTTAGCCTCTTGTTTGTCAGGGGGTGGAGATGGATGGCAGGAAAGATCACTTGATAATTTCCTGTGAGGTTGACTCCCTCTGGGGCACCTGGCACTGGCCACTGTCAGTAGACAGGATACTAGGCTGGAGGGACCTTTGGTCTGACCCAGTATGGCCATTCTTATGTTCTTATGAAAAGTGCCACATTCCACACCAAATCCCCTGTTATGCAATCCTTCAGCCATTGTATTAGGCCCTGATCAAAGCCCATGGAGTTTTTCCTATGCCTTCAGTATGCTCTGGGGCCTGATTCAAGTATGTCAACTGACTTGACAAGGAGATAACACTAGAGCAGATTGCCTAACAATCCAGATGAGCTGCTTTTAATTCCCCATGTTTTTTTCTCTGTTTTCCCCAGAGAGGACACCTCTCGAAATCAGAAACAATCATAGGACTGGAAGGGACCTTGAGAGTACATCTATTCCAGTCCCCTGCACTCATGGCAGGACTAAGTATTATCTAGACCATCCCTGACAGGTGTTTGTCTAACCTGCTCTTAAAAAATCTCCAATGATGGAGATTCCACAACCTCCCTAGGCAATTTATTCCAGCGCTTAAGCACCCTGACAGTTAGGAAGTTTTTCCTAATGTCCAAACTAAACCATCCTTGCTGCAATTTAAGCCCATTTTTCCCCTCCTCCTTGTAACAACCTTTTACATACTTGAAAATGGTTATCATATGCCCTTCAGTCTTCTTTTCCAGACCCAATTTTTTCAAATCGTCCCTCACCGGTCATGTTTTCTAGACCTTTAATCATTTTTGTCACTCTTCTCTTGATTTTATTCCAGTTTGTCCACATCCTTCCTGAAATGCGATGCCCAGAACTGGACACAATACTCACGTTGAGGCCTAATCAGTGCAGAGTAGTGCGGAAGAATTACTTCTCGTGTCTTGCTTACAACATTCCTGCTAATACATCCCAGAATGATGTTCATTTTTTTGCAACAGCATTACACTGTTGACTCATATTTAGCTTGTGGTCCATGACCCCCAGATCCCTTTCTGCAGTACTCCTTCCTAGACAGTCATTTCCCATTTTGTATGTGTGCAACTGATTGTTCCTTCCCAAGAGGAGTACTTTGCATTTGTCCTTATTGAATTTCATCCTATTTACTTCAGACCATTTCCCCAGTTTGTCCATATCATTTGGAATTTTAATCCTATCCTCCAAAGCACCCGCAACCCCTCCCAGCTTGGTTTCCATCTGCAAACTTTATAAGTGTACTCTCTATACCATTATATCATTGTTGCAGTTAATTACTCTCTGAGAACGGTTTTCTAACCAGTTTTGCACCCACCTTATAGTAGCTCCATCATTTTCTTAGTTTGTTTATGAGAATGTCTTGCAAGACAGAATCAAAAGCTTTACTGAAGTCAAGATATACCATGTCTACCACTTCCCCCCTATCCACAAGCCTTGTTACCCTGTCAAAGAAAGTTATCAGGTTGGTTTGACACGATTTGTTCTTGACAAATCCATGCTGACTATCACTTATCACCTTATCTTCTAGATGTTTGCAAATTGATTAATTAATTATTTGCTCCATTATCTTTCTGGGTACAGAAATTAATCTGACTGGTCTGTAATTCCCCAGATTGTCTATATTTCCCTTTTTATAGAAATAGGCCTTCTCCTTTTTTACAACTTTGTATTGATTAGATGATTTGTTTAGAGGCTACTTCAAAAGATCCAACATGCCCTCAGCTTCTACTACAAGAATAGGCGCCATTATTACCTCCACAGAATAATTTTTTAAAATTGCATACTGAAGAAAAGTACTGAAGACACAGTAAGCTGCTGAAAGCCTGACTTCCTATGTTGAGTGCCAAAAACGTAGGCAACTGATGCTTAGTGAGGCAAATCTCACCACAAAGTTATAATAATTTAATAAGGATGTTCCCAGGAAATCCCCCTCGAGACCCAGCACACACTGAAGCATAAACCTCCTACACTTTCCAGCAGCTCACGCTGTACATGAAACAAAACTTCATTTCCACTGTGGAAAGCAGATTTTGCAAGGCATGATCTGGAAGTTGGAAACTCAATCTCACTGCTAGGCTTAATTGACCATGTCTCAGATTAGGTTTTTCATCAAAAGCATCTGTGTCTGTATAAAGATAGTGGGTGTGGGTGTGTGAAACCAAGCAGCGTCCCTAACCAATGCAAGAGATTTAAATTCTGTCTCAGTGAAATATTTGCAACCTTGGTTAAAGCATAATTAAGGGCAGAAGTGAAGCCAAAAATTGTAAGGGGGGGGAATAGTTGGGTATAAGTGTCAGAAACGAGCCAAATTAATCTCCACTAATGCAGGGATTTGTAAATTACAGCATGGCGCCTTCTGAAGGAAATCACCATCTGAATATTCATGTCTATCAGTAGTCTTAGGAGCCTAAATATTTTATAAAATTTGACCCTAGAAGCCTAAGTTTTATTGAAACTCAATGTGACTTGGCCTTCTAAGTGCTTAAGTCACTTTTGAAAATGGGTGTAGCAAAACTGCTGCACCAACATGGCCTCTGGCTGCATCAACTTTGCTTCAGTTTCCCCTGTGTTTGGCCTACCCTGCCATAGGAGTGACCAGGCCCTTCTTCTAAACCACTTTACAGTGGCCAGCCCCTTCTGGGGCCTCAGTCTTTTGCCAAAATCCAACAAAGATATGAAGGCAACCAAAGCAGGAATATTTTCCCCATACAGCAAATTTGAAATATGTTACAGAGAATATTAATAGAGAGTAAATTAAGAATTTGTAATCACATGCATCTGAAACCCTAACTGATTTTAAGAGTTACTCTCATCCAATAAGGAAATGGAAACAGGCTATGTTCATCTGTATCTAATTTAAACTTCTCAAACTTTTGATTATCAGACACTCACAACAGACTCATTGAGTACAAGCTACAGACCAAATATTATTTGCAGAAGTTACTTAGTACATAGTTCTGAATAATGAATCCATTTGAGAAAATGACAGCTTGTTTGTAGCGACAAGGTGGATGAGGGAATATATTTAATTGGACCAACTTCTGTTGGTGAAAGACAAGCTTTCAAGTTTAGCCACAGCTTATTCTTTCACCCCCTTTGTCTCTCTAATATCCTGGGTCCAACACAGCAAACAACTTATTCACAGACAATTCGTGAAATAAAGCAGGAGACAAAAGTTTATTTAATAAAATATTTGTTCCAAATCATTGTCCTTTGCCTTGTTTTACCTCTGTTTCTGAACCAGGCTACAACACTGCAGAGTCTAACGCCTGATACTACAAATTGCTCTACACATACGGAGGATTATTTAAACACCAGTGAAGTTACCCAGGGGTGCAGGGGGTTTAGACTCAGGCAATAGCACAATTCTAGAACACAGTTGGGTCTTATCTACTCTGCAACACTAGACCATATTATAACCTTGTCATGAGACAAGTGCGGGTGTTATCAGTCCCTGGACATGGTGATTTTTATAGTGTAGGATGGAACAAAATTACTTGGCTCATTCTATCCTTAGCAGAAATAGGAAAAGTCAGCTGGCAGTTTTGGTTCATGTGCACTCCCCCCTCCGTTTTTCTCCACTTGGGTTTATGCCCCGGAGTTTCAGAATCAAGTTAGTACATTCAAATGAACATAAAATTGCAAATGAAAGTCAGCCAACACCCACTAATTTTGCCTGGTTTCAGATCAAAACCAAGTTTTGAATAAGTCCTGCCTAAAACCATAAGTTGACCAAAGGTTTGATCAAAATCCAGCTCAGGCTTGTGTAATTTGGCCCAAAAAGACACCAAAAGACTGGCAATCCTCAGGAACCTGGTTACAGTCCATAACAAAAGCCAAAACCAAGGGTTTTACATAGCTGTAAGTCTTTAGTTTCCTGAGGTGCCCTCATTGTTATATATATTAAATGTCACGGTCATCTCCTCCACATATATACTCCCATTTAATTTATACCAACTTCCCAATTATAAGAGCAGTGGGCAAAGACAGACAACAATTAAACAATACTACTTAGCTCTTATGTAGCACTTTTTATCTACAGGGCACAAAGTGTTACATAAAAGAGGATAAGTATCACAACTATCCCAAGTGTTACAAACAGGGGGACTGAAGCAAAGAGAAGTTACATGGCTTGCTCAAAGTCAAATCCACAGGGGGAGTAGAGCCAAGGTCTCCTGAGGAAGAATCTGTGCTGTAGCCACCAGACCACATTACTTGCTCCCTCTGGAAATCGTGGAGAAAACACACAGTTGCACCAATATCTAGAACCTTTTAGAGTGGTCAGTACACGCTCCTCATGCCCAGGACAGCCAACTAGTACAGAAGGGGGGCTGATGCCATGGATTCACTTACCTGGCCTTACAGGGGTTATCTAGCGCCATTATGGGCTCTGTGGCCCCAACTAACTGTAAACTTGCACCTTTTATACACCATACTGTACATCATTTACATCAGTGCAAAGTGAATGCAAAGAGGGTGGAAAATACTGCCATTTTGATTTGGTAGTACACCATACAGCTATTTTGCACTGCAGTAAATAACTCCCACTGGTGAAAGATAATGATAAAATGGTCTAACTGAGCATTAACAATGGAGGAGTCAAAGATTCTGGCTGCCCCGCTTACTCATAACTGCAAAACATATAGTTCTTTTGCACTCCCTCAAAAGCAGCCAGAATAAGGCCGTGTCCTCAAATAGCCTGTTAAAATCTTACTACTAGTCTAGGAAGAAAAAAAAAATAATACTGCCAGAGGTTATCCAAATCACTATGGATTGCATTATTCAAAGAATTTAGTTTAAAATCTTGATTTCTCTAAAAGGTCATAATGGTATTTATAAAATCTAGTGTAATGGAGAAAGAAAGAAGTAAAAAGCAAACTTTGCTGCTTGTTAGTCCTGATACAAAGGTAGTTTCTAATTATAAACACATCAGTGCTAGAAAACTTAAAGCACATTTTGCTAATGTAGGCCCCACGGCTATATCATCTCTCAGCAAGGGAGTTTCCAGTTCTTCTTACCATGTTTACAGCATAAATTGTCATGCTTTAACATTAGGCAGAAGAGTAAATTTCCAAAAGCAATGACCATAGCAACAAGATGCATTTTACTAGCCAACACATGTGGTAGTTCTATTAGCTCACAGGTTTCAAATGAGAATCTCCCAAGATCAGTTGCACACCGAAGCTCCTTAAATGTGTGTCAGCTGCATGTATTTTTTCCAATTCAACAAACTGTGCAAATAATTTGGCTAGATATTAGATGATTCCTGGCAATTTCAAGTGTTTGAAACAACATATGTTAAGTAACTTTCTAGCTTTTTGTCAATGTGTTTGAGCAGTTAAAAAAAAAAGGGGGGGGGGAGTACCAAAACTATATTAAGAACAAATAATCCAGAAGGTGAAAGTTAAGAAGAATCGAAAGTTTTTGATTATTTCTAAACCACTTGGAGAATTACATCATTCTCTACAATTAAGCTAGATTAGTTTGTCAATACTTAAGTGGGAAACCTCTAAAGGAAACCATATTGCTATGAATCCCTGTACCTAGTACAGTCCTCTCTGTGCCAGTAGTGAATCAATGCCCCAGCATGATGCTAGAGCAGGGGTTCCCAAACTTGGTTCGTGGCTTGTTCAGGGTAAGCCCCTGGCAGGTCACAAGACGCTTTGTTTACCTGAGTGTCCACAGGTATGGCTGCTCGCAGCTCCCAATGGCTGCAGTTTGCCATTCCCGGCCAATGGTAGCTGTGGGAAGCAGCACAGGCCGGGCCACCGCTTCCCGCAGCTCCCATTGGCCAGGAATTGTGAACTGCGGCCACTGGGAGCTGCGAGCGGCCATACCTATGGACGCTCAAGTTAGGGTGCCCAGACAACAAATGTGAAAAATCAGGATGGGGGAGAGGGGGTAATAGAAGCCTATATAAGAAAGACCCAAAAATCAGGATTGTCCCTATAAAATCGGAACATCTGGTCACCCTAAAACTCAGGTAAACAAAGCATCTTGCAGCATGCCAGGGGCTTACCCTAAACAAGCCGCAAACCAAGTTTGGGAATCCCTGGGATAGAGGCACTGTGTCTTTGGCTGCTCTAATTTTTACCTTCAGACATGGAAATGAGCTCCTACTGGATATTTTTATTTGGGGCCAGATTCTGATTTTAGGTAAAATTGGAAATAACTGAGTAATTGGAAGTAACTGAGTGCAGAATTGGGTTAGCTAACATCAGAATCAACACATGCTCCCAAGAAGTTTGTACAATCTCATGAAATACTGGTCACCCGCTGACAGACCATTTACTTACTTCCCCCCCCCCCCGATGAATGTGGTACTCTGATTTATTATGTGTGTGCTGAGTACATAAAAAGAATCATAAATTTGAAGTCTGACAATTTTTCCATCAGAGATCATTACATAAAAATTTATTTTACTTTTCAGATGCCCTTACATGTGAAGTTAGAGGCAACAATTCACAAAACTAATATTAATTCCTTCTGTGAGGCAGGCATATTAGCTATAAGGCTACCAGTTTGGAGAAATGAAGGTCATCTTCAGGTCACCAGTTGTATTTGTCAAATGTAAGTTATGTCCCAAGCAGACTGCAAAGAGCTACAAAAGAATCTCACAAAACTGGGTGACTGGGCAACAAAATGGCAGATGAAATTCAATATTGATCAATGCAAAGTAATGCACATTGGAAAAGATAATCCCAACTATACATATAAAATGATGGGGTCTAAATTAGCTATTACCACTCAAGAAAGCTCTTAGAATCATTGTGGATAGTTCTCTAAAAACATCCAATCATCATAGAATCATAGAATATCAGAGTTGGAAGGGACCTCAAGAGGTCATCTAGTCCAACCCCCTGCTCAAAGCAGGACCAATTCCCAGCTAAATCATCCCAGCCAGGGCTTTGTCAAGCCGGGCCTTAAAAACCTCCAAGGAAGGAGACTCCACCACCTCCCTAGGTAACGCATTCCAGTGTTTCACCACCCTCCTAGTGAAATAGTTTTTCCTGATATCCAACCTGGACCTCCCCCACTGCAACTTGAGACCATTGCTCCTTGTTCTGTCATCTGCCACCACTGAGAACAGCCGAGCTCCATCCTCTTTGGAACCCCCCTTCAGGTAGTTGAAGGCTGCTATCAAATCCCCCCTCATTCTTCTCTTCTGGAGACTAAACAATCCCAGTTCTCTCAGCCTCTCCTCATAAGTCATGTGCTCCAGACCCCTAATCATTTTTGTTGCCCTCCGCTGGACTCTTTCCAATTTTTCCACATCCTTCTTGTAGTGTGGGGACCAAAACTGGACACAGTATTCCAGATGAGGCCTCACCAATGTCGAATAAAGGGGAACGATCACGTTCCTCGATCTGCTGGCAATGCCCCTACTTATACAGCCCAAAATGCCGTTAGCCTTCTTGGCAACAAGAGCACACTGTTGACTCATATCCAGCTTCTCGTCCACTGTGACCCCTAGGTCCTTTTCAGCAGAACTGCTACCTAGCCATTCGGTCCCTAGTCTGTAGCAGTGCATGGGATTCTTCCGTCCTAAGTGCAGGACTCTGCACTTGTCCTTGTTGAACCTCATCAGGTTTTTTTCTGCCCAATCCTCTAATTTGTCTAGGTCCCTCTGTATCCGATCCCTACCCTCTAGTGTATCTACCACGCCTCCTAGTTTAGTGTCATCTGCAAACTTGCTGAGAGTGCAGTCCACACCATCCTCCAGATCATTAATAAAGATATTAAACAAAACCGGCCCCAGGACCGACCCTTGGGGCACTCCACTTGAAACCGGCTGCCAACTAGACATGGAGCCATTGATCACTACCCGTTGAGCCCGACGATCTAGCCAGCTTTCTATCCACCTTACAGTCCATTCATCCAGCCCATACTTCTTTAACTTGGTGGCAAGAATACTGTGGGAGACCGTATCAAAAGCTTTGCTAAAGTCAAGAAATAACACATCCACTGCTTTCCCCTCATCCACAGAGCCAGTTATCTCATCATAGAAGGCAATTAGGTTAGTCAGGCACGACTTCCCCTTCGTGAATCCATGCTGACTGTTCCTGATCACTTTCCTCTCCTCTAAATGTTTCATAATTGATTCCTTGAGGACCTGCTCCATGATTTTTCCAGGGACTGAGGTGAGGCTGACTGGCCTGTAGTTCCCCGGATCCTCCTTCTTCCCTTTTTTAAAGATGGGCACTACATTAGCCTTTTTCCAGTCATCTGGGACCTCCCCCGATCGCCATGAGTTTTCAAAAATAATGGCTAATGGCTCTGCAATCTCACCCGCCAACTCTTTTAGCACCCTCGGATGCAGCGCATCTGGCCCCATGGACTTGTGCACGTCCAGTTTTTCTAAATAGTCCCGAACCACTTCTTTCTCCACAGAGGGTTGGTCACCTTCTCCCCATGCTGTACTGCCCAGTGCAGCAATCTGGGAGCTGACCTTGTGCGTGAAGACAGAGGCAAAAAAATCATTGAGTACATTAGCTTTTTCCACATCCTCTGCCACTAGGTTGCCTCCCTCATTCAGTAAGGGGCCCACACTTTCCTTGATTTTCTTCTTGTTGCTAACATACCTGAAGAAACCCTTCTTGTTACTCTTAACATCTCTTGCTAACTGCAACTCCAAGTGTGATTTGGCCTTCCTGATTTCACTCCTGCACGCCTGAGCAATATTTTTATACTCCTCCCTGGTCATTTGTCCAATCTTCCACTTCTTATAAGCCTCTTTTTTGCATTTAAGATCAGCAAGGATTTCACTGTTTAGCCAAGCTGGTCGCCTGCCATATTTACTATTCTTTCTACACATCGGGATGGTTTGTTCCTGCAACCTCAATAAGGATTCTTTAAAATACAGCCAGCTCTCCTGGACCCCTTTGCCCTTCATGTTATTCTCCCAGGGGATCCTGCCCATCTGTTCCCTGAGTGCAGCAGCAATCAAAAAAGCAAACGGAAAGTTGGGAATCATTAAGAAAGGGATAGATCATATTTCCTCTATATAAATCCAATGTACCCCCACATCTTGAGTACTGTGCAGATCTGGTCGCCGCTTCTCAAAAGAGATATATTGGAATTGGAAAAGGTTCAGAAAAGGGCAACAAAAATTATTAGGACTGTGGAACGGCTGCCATATGAGAAGACTGGGACATTTCAGCTTGGTAAAGAGACGACTAAGGGGGGATATGATAGAGGTCTATAAAATCATGACCGATATGGAGAATGGAGAAGGAGTAAATAACACTTCCTTATTTACTCTCTCTCATAACACAAGAACTAGAGGTCACCAAATGAAATTAATAGGCAGCAAGATTAAAACAAACAAAAGGAAGTATTTCTTTACATAGTGCACAGTCAACCTGTGGAACTCCTTGCCAGAGGATGTTGTAAAGGCCAAGAGTATAACCAGGTTCAAAAAAGAACTAGATAAGTTCATGGAGGATAGATCCATTAACGACTATTAGGAAGGATGGGCAGGGATGGTGTCCTTAGCCTCTGTTTGCCAGACGCTGGGAATGGGCGACAGGGGATGGATCACTTGTTCTGTTCATTCCCTCTGGGGCACCTGGCACTGGCCATTGTTGGAAGACAGGATACTGGGCTAGATGGACCTTTGGTCTGACCCAGTATGGCCATTCTTATGTAACTTTAGTCAAGAAGTTCTCCCTAAGTATTTTGGGTAACTGATTACACAGTTACATTAGAATTAAAATCCATGCTGACTGATCACTTGCCTCTCCTCTAAGTGTTTCAGAATTAATTCCTTGAGGACCTGCTCCATGATTTTTCCAGGGATCGAGGTGAGGCTGATTGGCCTGTAGTTCTCCGGATCCTCCTCCTTCCCTTTTTTAAAGATGGGCACTACATTAGCCTTTTTCCAGTCATCCGGGACCTCCCCCGATCGCCATGAGTTTTCAAAGATAACATCCATCAACTCCTTTAGCACCCTCGGATGCAGCGCATCCGGCCCCGTGGACTTGTGCTCGTCCAGCTTTTCTAAATAATCCTAACCACTTCTTTCTCCACAGAGGGCTGGTCACCTCCTCCTCATGCTTTGCTTCCTAGTGCAGTAGCCTGGGAGCTGACCTTGTTCATGAAGACAGAGGCAAAAAAAGCATATTCAAATCAGCCCCTTTACTACAATTAAATCTGCATCTAATACACCACAGACTCCTGGATCCAGTCTCATTATTCAAGCATTTTAATTTTAGAGAGACTTCTATTGGAAGATGAGCAATCCTGATTTTATTATATTCTTAGGGCTAGATCCATAAGGGGAGTTAGATGTCAAACTGCCACTTTAGGTATCAAAATTTAGATCCTCAAAACCCCCACTCGGCTGCTGCCTGAAGTCCCTTGGAGCCATCAAGTCAGCCAGTGGGCATGAGCAGAGCTGCCTAAGGCCTGACACCCAGCACCTAGCTCACTCCTATGCCCCAATGGGATCCTCAAAGTGGGCTTTACCTTTCCTGTCTCGCCCAAACCAGTAGCTGTGCTCACAGCTACTTATAAAAATGCCTACTGGAGTAGGCCCCACACAAAAATGGTGGAGGAGGAGCTATCACCTCCTTTTTTACCCAATAGTCCAGAGGTCTCACCCAGGTTCAAATCCTCACTGTACCTGAGAGGAATAGGGATTTGAAAATAGGTCTCCCACCTCCCAAATGAATCCCATACCTATTTTTTTAAATAAATTATCAGAAAATTCATTCTATACTCATTAACTGCTTTAATTTGGGAGAAGAAATTATGTGTTTTCCCATACGTAACAAAGGTAGAATGCCTGCTTTAAGTGCAAAATTCTATCCATCCTTTACTATGGAGCTTCAATTGGTGTCTCCATAGTACGTGAAATTGCAGGGTTAAATTTTCAGAGCTCAGGTAGGAGGAACTATTTTGACTTTTCCCTGAGAGAGAGGTAGATCGTTGAAATGAGAGTTGGATTGGCAGTTGTGTGAATAGTGGGAGAGTGTAAAAGATAATGATGACAGTGTAGCCTGTTTCTAGTGACTTCAGAAGAAGGGATCAGCATTTATAAACTCATGTTTAAAAAGAGTCTTTGCTTTCAAAGTAGCAAAGGGTTCACTTAAAGAAAACAAAAAGTTCAGCAGAGAATACTTTCAACTCCATACATTGGTTCAGCGGCTGTGGTGTTTGCTATAACCAGCATTTCAGCTGCTCTAAACCAAGAGCCTCCAATTCTCATTTAAAGCCAGATTACTATCTGTGTAGCTGCATTTGTGTAGAGGAACTGGAGCCTATTCTAGCCTGTTAGGATTATATAAAGAGCAAATTCCCAAAAGCTGCTGTTTCCACTACTTGTGTCTCATTTACTATACAGGACAGCGTAGTTATCAGCAGTGCTCTGCACCGAAGGTATTACTAGAGAAAGTTCTCCAGTCTCTACTTCATGTTTCTGATCTTTATTCTGAATAAGCAAAAATCACTCCACCCTGAGATGGATGCTATGGGGACTCTGAGCATACTCAAAAAGAATTTAGGATTTGGGGGTGGAGGGGTGGGGGAGGGGGAAGAGCCCCAGCAGAGAGCCAAGTGGATGTGGCTCAGCAGAATGACAGCTCTGAGGTAAAAGACAACAGTGAGCATGTGCAAGATTGGCAACTATAGAGCATGTGCAGTAAGAGGTGACAGAGAGGTCAGACAGGTAAGCAGCTAGCTGGTCAGAATCCATTCATACTGGACATAACTTGTTTTAAAGGTCAGAACTCTCAGTCAAAATTCTCAGTCAAAATGGTCAAGATTGAGCATGCACAAGTGAGGTAACTGTGGCTAAGAATACGAAGGTATATAAAGAAAGAGCTAAATGTAGCATAAAAGGCCAGCTGCGAGCAACATTTGAGTCCGGAGGCTGCATCTGAGAAAGAGAAGCATGCAGGAAGAGCCAGAAAGTCAGCAAGAGAAGCCAAAGATAAACCACTGCAAAGGGAGAAAAGAAAGCTAGAAGGGAGCAGAGCTGACTGACCAGGAGCTGAACAGCAACAGCAGTGATCTGATTTTTAAAAGAAAGGAGCAACAGATTTATAGAGTAAACTTAATATTCTTTTAATTATAGTTTTAGTATAAGTATAGTTTAGGACAGTACAGTGAAACCCTGCTATAACGCGATGTTTGAGGTCCAAAAAATTCCTTCACGATAAATGTGGGGCCGCGGTTTCTCTCTGGCTTCTCCGGGACTGCAGGCGCCGGTGCTCTCTGTCCCTGGCAGGCCAGAGAGAAGCTGTGGCCCTGCACCTGCCAGTGACAGAGAACTCCAAAATAAGTCTTGAAAAATTGTTGGCACCCGCCACACTCTTCTTAAAACATGAATGTGCTACTGCCCACAAAAAGATTGGGGACCACTGTCGTAATACTGTTTGCGTTTTGCCGGAATACTGTACTTTTTTACGGCCTTTATAAATAAACCGCGTTTTTCCAGTCTTATAGGATAAAGTGACTTGTGGCCATTGCAGATCCATTGCACTTACTGTAGTTCTCAGGTTGTACAATACATGTGTATGGTGTTTGTCTATGAAGTTGTTATTAATTTCCTATATTTTAAAAAAAATATTTTACTGTTATGGATACGCCAGTTCCCAAACGCAAGTCGTTTTCTGCCCGAGAGAAATTGTATGCCCTGGATCAACTAAAGAAGGGCAAACAACAAACTCAGCTTGCTAGATATCTAGGTATTAGCGAGTCCACTCTGCAAGGATGGAAAAAAGAAGAAAAGCAGCGTAGCCTACCCTGCATTCTTGAAGAGGAAACTGGTTTACAGTGCAAAAGGGTAAGGGATAGCTCAGTGGTTTGAGCATTGGCCTGCTAAACCCAGGGTTATGAGTTCAATCCTTGAGGGGGCCACTTAGGGATCTGGGGCAAAATTGTACTCGGTCCTGCTAGTGAAAGCAGGGGGCTAGACTCGATGACCTTTCAAGGTCCCTTCCAGTTCTAGGAGATAAAAAATAAATAAATGGACATATTCTATTTAGGTCAAGTTTGCTAATGACGAAAGCCTAGATTCAGCCTTCTATCAATGGTTTGTCCAGGCTCACTCAGAAGGAATTCCTATTTCTGGCCCTATTCTGAAAGCTCAAGAAGAGAAATTTGATCACCTTATCAATGGAAATGAATCCAAATTTAAGGCGAGGAACAGCTGGCTGGACAGATTCAAGAAAAGGCACACTATAAGCCAAGTTCCTGTGTCTGGGGAAATCCGCTCAGCTGATAAAGAGGCTGATGATTCGTACCCAATTGAGCTTAAAAAGTTGCTGGAGGAAGGTTGCTACACAGCCGATCAAGTTTACAACTGCGACGAGACTGGTTTATGCTTTAAAATGTTACCCGATTGCACATTCGCAACCAAGACTGACAGTCACAAACGAGAAGCCTTTAAGCAGAGAAAGGACCGAGTCACTCTCTTGTTTTGCGTCAACAAGTCTGGCAGCCACAAACTCAGACCTCTGATGATCGGAAAAGCGAGGTCTCCCAGATGTTTTCATCATGTTAATATGAAAGTCCTTCCCTTTGAATACACCAACAGCAAGTATGCATGGATGAATAGCTCCATATTTAAAGACTGGTTCCATAAAACTTTCATGCCAGCTGTTCGGGCTCATTTGCGAAAACTGAAGCAGGAGGAAAAAGCTCTCCTCCTGCTGGATAATTGCCTGGCCCACTCCCCAGCAGAAAATCTTGTCAGTCGTGACGACAAGATTAAAGTCTCTTATCTGCCAAAGAACACTACATCAGAAAGCCAGCCACTGGACTAAGGCATCGTATCGGTATTTAAACAAAACTATCGTCAGGAAATGATCAAGAACATGGTAGTGGGTAACAACTTCTCTGTCCACACATTATTGGCATCACTCAACTTGAAAGAAGTCTGTCACCTCGGCGGGAAAGCCTGGGATGCTATCTCTGCAAGTTGCATTGAACAGTGCTGGATAAAGGGTCTTGGTCCAGCTTTTCCATCATCTACACACGATGATGGCAACGACGACAAGCCTGAATTTACAAGATTCATTGAAGACGACGTATGTTTAGCCAAAGAAACACTCCAATAATATGAGCACAGTCATCATGATATCCTCAACTGGTTTTCAGCAGAGGACATTTGCCCCATATATGAACACATCTCAGATGAGGAAATTGTTGCAAATGTCAGCAGGAAGAACGAAGCTGCACCACCAGAGCCCGAAATCAGTGGTGACAATGACGACGACGACGGCACCTCAACTCCCCCACCAAAAGCGACCTAGAAGCCAGTTTGAGGGGGCTGGAAACTCAAGATGTGGAGAGCATCAAAATCCTCCAACTCAGAAGCATACTTGACTTTGCTAGAAGCCAACAGTCCACGGCAAATAAGCAGACCACACTAGATAGTTTTTTTAAGAAGCGATGACATTTAAAATTACAGTACTGTATAAAATCATGCAACCAGATTGACTCTGCATTCTGCGCAATGATTAGTATACAGTACTGTAGTTGATTTAATGTTTCTTTCATGTTCATTTAATTAAATTACTACTGTACTTTTGTGTTTAAAACAGGCCGGGATAACTGTTGTTTTTTTTACAAGACTTAAATCAGCGGTCCCCAACCTTTTTGAGAAGTGTGGTGGGCGCCAACAATTTTTCAAGACTTATTTTGGAGTTCACTGTCATTGGCAGACATGGGGCCATGGCTTCTCTCCAGCCTGCCAGGGACAGAGAGCACTGGCGCCTGCAGCCCTGGAGAAGCCAGAGAGTAGCCGTGGCCCCGCGTCTGCCGGGGACAGTGAGCACCGGCGCCTGCAGCCCTGGACTTCTCTGTCCCCGGCAGGCACGGGGCTATGGCTTTTCTCTCCTGCTGGACACTAGGCGGAGGCAAATCAATGTCCCGCCGGGCGCCATGGCATTGGGGACCACTGATACAGTACAGTATTAGGCCTTAAAGGGGAGCCAACTTATGATCGCATTATATGTGATTACGTGTTATGGGGTGGTGCGTTATTGCGAGGTTGTAGTGTATATAGTATTTAATGTGTGTGTGCTTTAAATGTGTGTGTGTTTTAATTATATTTTAAATATGTAAACTTTAAAGCAATTTAAGATCTGCTCCAACAAATAGCTTCGCCTAAATCATTTGAACTATATGCTATTGTAGTTTAAGTGCTCTTTAATTTGCAATAAGGGATTTGTGTCTGAGGGATTTTGTGCCTTATTTAGCATTTTTAGGATACTGTGTATTAGAAACTATTAGATAAAATCAATAATAAGATTTTGTTTTGGAAAGAATACTGCTTGTATCAATTATTTCATCAAAAGGTTCTGTGTCCTTCTGTGTTTTCCTTAGCAACCCTGAGAACTTTTACCTCGAAAAAACAGACTAAGGGGTCAATATGCAGGTTATTGTAGCAATGCCCAAAACCCATTTTTCAGGGTAACAGAGGGGTATTCTCCTTTTTGATAACTCAGCCTCTTTGTTCCTACCCATTAGGATTCTACCCTACCCATACATTCTAGCTTCCTCTTTCATCATGTCATGAACTCTTTTTCAGTGCCTCAGCCTTCTCCTCTCTCTCCCCAGTTGAATCTGATACAAAGCCCTGCATCATCCATTACCAAGTGTCTTCTATATAGAAGAGTTGTTTGTATATACATAGATAACTAATAGAAAAAGCATAATCTACTGGCACATAGGAATAGGAAGTTAGTATATTCAGTAAAATGTTTTTGTTATGTATTGCAAATAACTTCTGGTGTGCAGTTAGCAACATGCCATGACTAACCCCAGAAGATAGATAGTAAATTAGTATAATGAAGCAAACAGCATTTCCAGTTTCACCACCTTGCACGGAAACACTATATCTGCAGCTTCTTTGTGACATAAAGAAAGGAAGTCAGCAGTAGGAAGTGTATCACACAGGAAGCGAAGGGAATAAGTGGGGTCAAGTCAGGACTCATTTCAGAAGCTAGAAACACTCCCTGGGACAGCCTCCCCACTGCTCCCCCAAATCTAAGGCAAAGCAAGTCCCAGGATATCCAATTTCCTAAAGATCAGAGGTAGGTAGAAGTATCTGAAGTATCACCTACAATATCCAGTATGCATTTTGTGTCATAACTTTAAATACAGTGTTGAGTTGGAGATCTAAATTAATCTTTGTTCTCATCATAGGGTTTTTTTTTAAGTCACTGAACTCCATGGAGACAGACAAGAATTATCCCTAAACAAAAGTTTAAAGAGTGGTACTGCCACTATGATCACTGGGATGGCTTCCCCACCCACTCAAGTAATCAGAACTAAGAAGCAATTGGAAGAGAATTCAACATTATTCCATATTTAATATTAAATTTACAATGTGTTACTGGGGCACAGAATATCCTTATGAACAGTGTTTGGCGCTTAGAGATGTTCAGAGACATTGACAATATGTCTATTGCAGTTAGACAAAACTATCACATTTACAGTGTGTGAATATATTCGATACATCTTCAAATCACAGAGTAAACTAGCTGCAGTTAGAGGTAAAACTGAATTATCTTAATACAAGATGCCACTTGAGGTTTTCTATGGAAAAAAAAATTGATGCTCCCCACTGAAATGAAGGGAAAATTAAAGATTTATGGGTTTAAGATGTTCTGAGTCCCTTAATTGCCTTAAATTGGATGAGTAGTATTTATACTTGAGGCAGTTTTGTGGGAACACTGGGAAACTTCTGTGTTCATGGAACAAATATCGTTTAATATTTTCACACTAGGAGTTACAACAATTCCAGCAGGGATAAGTAACATGAAACATCTTTACAGAGAAAAATAAAAATAAATTGAATTACAAGCACAACAAACTTCACAACTTCACCACCGATAGCCATTATTGTTCGTATTGCAGTAGCGCCAGCCTAGACTAGGACTAGAGCTGTGCAGAGAAAGAGAACTCCATTTCATGGAGAACTTCACTTCCACATTTGGTTTCTTTCCAATTCAGAAAGAAAACCAAAACTTCTGAAATTCTTTGTGGAAGGGAAAGGCCCAAGGTCCCCAGCTCAGAGACAGTTTGCCAGCTGGGCTGCTCCCCGAGCCACAAACTCGGGAAGCCAGGAGTTCCCAGCTCTGTTCCTGGAAGTTTGAGCCCTCCAACAGCCTGCCAGTGGGATGCTGAGTAGGCAGATTGGCAGGAAATCAGACAGGTTTCAAAAAGCTGTCTGGTTTCCAAGGAACTTCATCAAAATCAAACCAACTCCCCAAAGTGTTTTGATTTTAACAAATTAGCAAATTCCAACAAAAAATGTTCACTGGAACTTTTCCAACCAGATCTAACCAAGACCCCATTGTGATGGGCTGTACAAACACGTATCAAACCACAAACATTCTACAATCTAAGTCATCCAAACTCCATCTCCACACCTCCTTAGACATCATTTTTAATTGCTTACTTTTTCAGCCATCAAAACTGTATTCTTCAGTCAGCTGAAAGCCTGGATTTGCTTCATGTTTCTTAGACTTTCGTTCAAGTGTTGTTTTTTTGTTGTTGTTGTTTTTTTAAGTCTAGTGCTGAGATGCAAATACTGGGGAGTAAAGTGCTAAAGAATAATGAGACTTATCACTTTTGAATTTTTTATCCAGAGCTTTGTCTGATTTGTCAGGTGGATTAAACTAATATTTTTGCACTCAAATGTAAATTTGTAGAATGCCTTTTAAATAGGCCTTAATTCCTCTCCTCAGTGATTTTCTTTCATCTCTTGTCTGCTAGATTGCCACATGGAGGAGTCCTTCTACCCTATGCCACCATATTTCTAGCACTATTCATCAGAACATACAGATTCCTTTGTGATGAAAGAGGAGCCTTGTAGCATATGGAGACCTGGAAACAGATTAGAACTGAAAAGGGAGATCTTTTTTCCAGTACTGGCTCACATAGACCAGTGTTTCTCAATGACCCATCCATGGATTGGCACCAGTCCCTGAGATCTCCCTGACAGTTTAGGAAGGCAGCAAGCCAGTCCCTGGTATCAAAAAGGTTGAGAAACCCGCTGTCTGGAGCAAGCTCATACCGCCTAGAGCTTCTAATGGTAAATAGCTATTCTCACATTGGCCACCAAAGCATAACAAAAATACCTACAACATTAGAAGTCTCCTATCACAGACTACTTCATGTTTGAGCCAGGGTCTGTGTCTGGTTGTTTCTCTGACAATGGATCTGTGAGGGAGGGCTTCACTGGGGCTGTAGAATTAGAGACAGGCTTATTGCCATAGGTACACAAGATATCCCACTACCTTCCAGAGGGGATTTCCTCCTTATTCCTCTTCCTACACAATGTAAACTTGCCATGGTCTCCCCTTTGACAAGAGGATTGTAGAAATCTCCCATGCACTAAAGTTAGCTCTCAAGTTACTGCTGAATGTCAGATTATTCTTTTGGGATGCTTGCTAGAGGCATGGAAAAGAGATCAACTGGAAGGCAAGACTGAGCCTGTCTCAGGCCTAATGTAATGAAGAGGAAACCTTCTCTTAGAACTTCACTCTTCACTAGATTACCTATTCCATGAGTTCTCCAGCAAATGCAACTCTCAAGCTTATACTGCAGCATTTGATTTAAAAAAAAAATTAAGCCCAAATGGAGGGAGAGAAACAGTGGGAAGCAGACATGGGAGTTGTCTGTCTGGAGACATGTAGAGAATGAGCAGGACAGTTTAGTAGCAACAAGGGCCCACAGACATCTAGAGAAGGGCAGTAGTATTTACTAGCCAGGCTCAATAGTACAGAAAGTTTTAATTACAGGCAAGCACTTTTACAAGTTTCATATATTCACCATCTGACAGCTGAGCCAATCAGCAGAAGGGATTTATAAATATGGAGACAGCCCTGTGGACTAAACTGCTGAGCAATGCAGAACCAAGAAATGTGTGTGCCATGAAGGATGCATCCCAGTACCCTTATTTTGAATACAGGCTACAGATTTCCTATCTTGCTGAAAACCAGGGAGACAGTCACCTATTAGCTCAGGGACTGGAGTATGCTGCTGTCTGCAAGATTCTTTGGACTCTTGTTTTGCTGAAGATTGTGAAGTTCTTGGAGTGGGAACTAAAAACATGGTCATTCCCTTCCAGCTCTGAATAACTTAGTGACACCCACAAACACTGTACCACGCTATAGAGACCAAGAAATCATTTATTCAAGTGAACTAAATTGTATATGCTCTGTTAAAACCTTGCATTGCTCATGTACACTATTTCACAAATGTCTGGTGAGTTTTGATATAGCTCTCAGGTGACATTTTACTTGCTTGCTCTGCTGTTTTCTTGACTATTTCATCCTCTACACCTAGGGAAGTTTCATCTCTTGTCTCCGGTTTGTCTGGCTTGTATTTCTTTCTTAAAATATTTATCCTTAATTGTGTTTTAAGGTGGAAAGGGCATGTAACCTAACTCGTAGCATTGTTAACAGACTCACTCTCTCTGAACCTGTGTTATACCCTATTTTCAAGGGAGACCAACTTTGAGCTGATCCACACTAACCCCCCATTTCGAACTAAGATACGCAACTTCAGCTACGTGAATAACGTAGCTGAAGTTGTGCATCTTAGTTTGAACTTATCGCAGGTCCACACGCGGCAGGCAGGCTCCCCCATCAACTCTGTGTACTCCTCTTGCCGAGCGGGAGTACCGGCGTCGACAGCGAGCACTTCTGGGATCGATTCCAGAAGATCGATTGCTTACCGCCGGACCCGGCGGTAAGTATAGACGTACCCTTAATAGCTTAATCTGGAAAGGCTAGACACAGAATTCTACAGATAGCAAGTTCCATCACCAAGTGCCCACTGCTAAATCCTGGGAACAATCCTTCCAGTATTCAGTCAGTCCCAATTTTAAGGGGCATTTTAAGCTCTGTTGTTTAAGAGTAGGTTTTAGAGTATGTTTTGCATTTCCATCTCCTGGGTTTGTTTTTTACATGAAAGGGCACATACAACTATAAACATTGTATCCCAGCAGGATTTTGTGAGTCAAAGATCAAGAACCATTGAGTGGGAGGATGTCACATTTCATCCAGTTAACTTTTCAGGCAGATATCTGCAAGCAATTTTGTGTAAGATCAAATTTCGTTTCAAATGAGAATTCAGGCTCTGTTATAAAGGGAAATAGAGCATCAGCATTGACAACTGCTTTACATAGACGGGATATAATGTTATTGGAGCGGAGTGAATACTGCAAAATAAATTCTGAGAATGTTTATTTTAAATGCATGTGCTGTAACTGTGCTCATTGCCCCATGTGTTCATTTCTTGGTGAAATTCACAATTGTGTGAAAGGCCCATATACCTTGTAAGTCCCAGTCCAGTTCTCAGAAGAAATTCATCTCTCTGTTAAGCCCATGCTTAGGGATGAATTTCACACTCCTTGAATATTAGAACAAGTGAATTTACTAACAAGGATTTTTGCTAAAATATCACGACATAAATATTAAGACACAAAGTGAATTTCCAGTTCATGATGTTGATTCTAGGACTCTCACCTTATCCAATCACAGAGCATACAATATGACCTGACTCCAACCTAAACAGCTCATATTTTGACTATTAAGTACTTGCAGATCATGAACAATCTTTAATAAGTACATGCAAGAAAATTCACACGTTTGTGAACACTTCATTAGGAGAAAGAGGCAACAGTCCAATTATTTTGACTAGTTGTCTCAAATCTAGCTGCCATTTACTCAACAGGCTATTCCAGGTGTTGCCAACACAGCTGGAAGGGGGTCGAGACATTTGAGTAGACATCAAGGAGCAGTAGCTACTTTGTCCTTTTTGGATTACTGGTTCGAGGTGTGCATGGGGTGGGGCAACAAGGATCCCAGCATACAAAATGTTGAGAATCTCTCTACTATTCAAACAAAATGATATAGTAGCCATCTCAGTGCATGAACTCTGCCACAGTTGTGAATAAGCAATGAGTCTGTTGACCCTACAGAGTGTTCCCAGAGTCTGCAATGCCAGGGACTCGTACGAGCCATCAGATTGGTAACTCCATGAAGATTTGAGCACAAGGAGAACTGTTACTGTACCCTTGTCACTGTCTGCCCTGCTTGAGGGAGAAGGCAGTCTATATACTGCCCTCCTCCAGAGAGTGCTTCCAATTAGCTAGAAGAAAGGGGAGTCTGCTCCACCCCACACTACAGGATTCCAGATCCTGGGCCCTTAAAGGGTGTTTGCCTCCACCCTCCACTCCACATCCAACTCCTAATTCCCTGGGACTGCTTTCTCTCTTTCACTACCAGGCCATTCCCTGGTCCTTTGTTCATTCCAACTCCTTGGAATGGGGTCTTCCATCCCCCTCTACTCTTAAACGGCCAGTATGCCCCATTACACAATCTAAATCAGGGATGGGCAAACTACGGCCCACAGGCCAGATCTGGCCTGCCAGTCATTTTAAGCCAACCCTTGAGCTCCCACTGAGGAGCGGGGTCTGGAGCTTGCCCGCTCTGACGCTCCAGCTGGGGGCCGCTCCACACGGCTCCTGGAAGCAGCTGCATGACTCCCCTCCGGCACTCCGATGCAAGCTGCAGGGGTGGTGCCTGTGGACGGGGCAGCGTGCAGAGCCACCTGGCCATGCCACCACATAGGAGCTGGAGAAGGGACATGCCGCTACTTCCGGGAGCCGCTTGAGGTAAGCGCCACTTGGACCCTGCAGACCTGAGCCTCTCCTCACGCCCAACCTCCTGCCCTAGCCCTGATCCTCCTCCTGCCCTCCAAACCCCTCGGTCCCAGCCCAGAGCATCCTCCTACACCCCAAACTCCTCATCTCCAGCCCCATCCCAGAGCCCACAGCCCAAGCCAGAGCCCTCACCCCTGCCATCACACTCCCCCCACCCTAGCGCCCCCTCCCACACCCTGAACGCCTCATTTCTGGCCCCACCCCAGAGCGCACACACCCCAACCAGAGCCCTCACCCCCTCCCACATCCCAACCCCAATTTTGTGAGGGTTCGTGGCCCACCATACAATTTCTATTCCCAGATATGGCCCTCAGGCCAAAAAGTTTACCCACCCCTGATCTAATACTTGCATTGACCAATCTCACTGACTTCCCCTGGAGTTGTATATGTTCATAACTATGTTTCTAGACTTGGATTCCCAAAAGTAAAGGCCCCTGTGACCAGGGCCGGCTCCAGGGTTTTGGCCGCCCCAAGCAGCCAAACAAAAAAAAAAAAAGTCAAAATTGCGATCTGCGGTGGCAATTCGGCAGGAGGTCCTTCGCTCCGAGCAGGAGTGAGGGATCATCTGCCGAATTGCCGCCGAACAGCTGGACGTGCCGCCCCTCTCCGAAGTGGCCACCCCAAGCACCTGCTTGGTAAGCTGGTGCCTGGAGCCAGCCCTGCCTGTGACCATCTGGTAACAAACCACAGAGGCAGATTAACCCTTTCTTGGCAAGATCTGACATTAAAATATGGCCCACTCCAACTGAGGGGAGGAAGTATACTCATTGCCCCTTGTAACTTGGTGCAGACAATCAGGAAACCATCCATAAGCTCTAACAAAACACACAGCCTAGTCAAATAAAGAGGAGAACACAATTATTTGTGAAAGTAATATATCTTTTCTGTATGTTAGTCTAAATTCAGCCACCACAAAATTAACCAGGGCACAGAAGAAACCAGTGTCAGAAATACATTGCATAATCCATAGCCTATGTCTTCATGTTCCATTCATCTGCTCAAACACAATACAGCTCATTTTCCCTAATAGGAATCTATTGCCTTGAGTTAAACTAGCCATAAATATGCTCACCTAGTGGTTTCATTTTTTGATACTGTGTGCACGGTTACATAAAAATCTCATCCAAACTCCTCTCAGAAAATGATCAGAGGCTTAAAATGGTCTTAATTTCTATTTTCTTCCCCTATCCTCTAACCTTTAACTGTAGATTCCCTCTTGACTTCCACCCACTTATCGCTGTTTAATTTACACTTGCACACCCTCAACACATCAAATCTGAATTTCCACCACTGAAATGTAAGAGAGCTTAATGGAGTCCAAGCTGATGTATGCTTGGAGCTACAAAAAGGAGCAAACAAAGGAAAATCAAGTAAGAGGAAGTTTAGTAATGTGGATGTGAAAATAGGCAACCCCTTATTTCAACTTGGAACTTCAATAAGTTCCAAGTTAGGGGCTCAAGACTGAGTCCTAAGAGCCATTGAATTAAAAACCAGTATAGGAAAATATGGACTTGTTATTTTCTCTTTTGATAAGTGTTTGATGAGAAACAGGTCCTGTACAAGGGAAAAAGCAGATGAGTTTATTATTTGAATCTGGGGTGCAGAAGCAGGTAGCTTTTCTTTGATAATACAACACTACAAAGCAGGTCACTGATCATCACTGGCATGCTGGAACATCAACTATGGCCATAAGATAATTCCCATGATCAAATTTTTATGCAAAATACATTTTAATTTGTGAACACTTTAAATCTGGGCATTTTATCTGTTAAAGTGTTTAAACATTTGTTTTAAACATTTATATGCAGGAACATTTTGTTATGTGTATATATGAAGTTGTACAGAATCCAAATATTTTTTCTGGAAATTGAAATTTAACTTCTTCCAAACTCTGTTTCTTTACTTGACATACTGGCACAACAGCTGGAGTAAAACTGAGACATGGTGATAAAAAAACCTTTTTATAGCATTCTGGGAATAATTAAAACAAGATTTATACTTCTTTTGCCAGTGAGAGGTTGGTGGCACTTGAAGTAACAGCATACACTGTATGACATACTGCATAAACTACATGGGACAAATACACCATCCTAAACCATATATAGGGTATATGAGATATCACTTGGGTGATTGTTTTAGAATGATCATAAAACTTTTATCCTACAGGCATTTTAGTATTTGATTTAACAACTCCTAGTTGCTGCAAGTCAGTGTCATGCCACTGAAGCAAATGGAGCCTCCTATCACCTCTAGTGGCTGTCTACTCCCCCTCCCATTACCCATCCACTCCCAGCTCTCCTTTATGGTATGCTGACTGGAGACATATGTAGAGACCAGGATACAGGAAGTGAAGAAGAGAGAGCACATGATGTTGAGAGCAAGGATGGTCCAGTGGTTATAATACTAGCCGGGGACTCAGAAAATCCAGGTTGAACTTCCTGTGTGATGTAGGATTAGTCACTCTGTACTTCCATTCCCCCGCTGTAATATAGGGACAGTGGCAATAATGCTTCCCTTCCTGTCAGCTCTGAGGAGAGGTTCTCAGATAGTATGCTAATGGGCATTACATAAATACATCAAATATTGAATTGGAAGGAGGAATACACAAAGGAAAAGAGTGAGGGAGAAATGCAGCACACAGAATGCAGAAGCTTAAAAAAAGGAAGAGAAGAAAATTAGTATGTAAAAAATAAGTAATGGGGAAAGATCTCAAAGAGGCAGAATTAAAACAAAAAGTAGCATCTTTGTGATATGAAGAGAGAAAAATAAAAGTAGTGTTTATTTTAGTAAAAAAAAAAAATGGACAGTTTCTGATAAGATGCAAACAAGCCTTGAGGGAAAAAGATGTTCACTGAATAAAACTTCTATGGCCCGTTTTATACAAAAGACTAGATGTTACATCAGGCCTTGAAGTCTATTGCAAAAAACCAAGATGTAAGCTTTGTTTACATTTGCTTGAAAGATGGTTTTTAAACCTTTATCATGTCATACTAACATCCCCAATGCTGCCTGGAAACTGAAAGAAACAGACAGTCCACCCAGCAGAGATATGGAAAACACCCCTGCCACACAGAAATACTACCACTACTTCCCTCCCAAGCAAGAAGAACTTTCCTTCACTCTTCTATGTTACATACCCAAATCCATCTCATGCTGCTACAGGAGGGTTAGTGGTAACATAATGTCAGAGAATGAAGGTCATTTACCTTATTGATAACAGCCCAAAGCTGGATTTGGATGGAAGAGAAATACAATTGTGTTTTATGTCTATGGGTGAAGAATTTATTTTACTTTGGGAGGGAAGGCAGGAGACAGAATTGAAGGACAGAGCAGGAAAGACAAAAAAAATATCAGCATACATTAGCCCCTGAGATAGAGCACATGGTTTCCCTACCAGGATTTCTGCTGGCAACACTGGGTTGAGAATAGAGATGGTTAGGAATTTTTTTGATGACTCTTTTTAATTGAAAAATGCCATTTTGTTGAAACCGATGTTTGTTTGAGAAAAGGGTCAGTTTTGACTAAACTTCTATTGGGAAATGTTCAGGTCCAGAATGGAATTTTTGGTCAAAAGAGAGACCAGGGATTTGAATCTAAGTTGCTCATGTCCTGGGTGAGTGCCTTAACCTTATGGTTATTGGCTATTCTGGCAGGCTCTTTCTCTCAAGATCTTTGAAAGGTCTCTTTGAAAGGATAGTTTTTTTAAATCACTATTAATTTTGCGGGACAGGAAAACTATTTCCGGCCCAGCCCTAGTTGAGAATGGGGTGGAATCCTTTTTGGCATTTAATGCATTGATTGGGGCTAGCTTATTGTCATCAACCAAACATTTAATACTGAGCCAGCAGAGATAGGTGAGAACAGACAAAGTAACAGGATACAATGCAAGTCGAAAGAATTTATGCATCTATCATTTTCAAAGAGTTGAAGCCAAGTGAAGGAGAGGATTGGTGCACTGTTACAAAGCAAACGGCAACCTAAGTCTTGTAGCATGTCTAAAATAAAATAAATTTCACAATTAGTCCCCAGTGAAACAATCAGACTGAAGTCAAATCTAAGCCCTGGGTTGTTCTTGGCTAAGTTTTAGACACATTTCTATTTAAACTAAAATGGCTATAATGTCAACTTGAGTCCATCTGTTTGGACTATCTTGATTTATCTTTGAGAGACAAGGTGCGTGAGGTAAAATGTTTTACTTGACCAACTTCTGCTGGTGAGAGAGACAAGCTTTTGAGTTAGGCTAAGCCCTTCAAGGCTGGGTTGATTTATCTTTGACAGATTAGTTTATTCTTGAAACATCAGTCTACCTAGTTCCAGTTTTAAATATTGATATGGCAAAGTTGTTGCTGTATCAGAACTGCTAACGTAAAAATGGAAAGTTCATGGATACAAAGCTGGTAAGAAAATTATAAACTTATGAGCGATCTAATAGAAAATACTGAATTACTTTAAATAGTGAATAACATGGGTCTTACTTCTTAATTTTTCTCATTATTTCCTGGTCCCATAAGAGCTCAGATACCTCTGTAGGATAACTGTTGGCAATGCTGCTTGTTTAATGGCAACCACTCTTCTAGTAAAGGATCTGCATGAGTTACCTGAAGGCTGAACATAAATACCCCTTGTAACGTTAAGTATTCTAGATACCAAAATATTCTACTTCTTTCAATTACATTAATAAACACTTTTGTTGAAGTCTCTTTACTGACTAGCATCAAGATATATAGGACTGCTCCCAGGAACACTTGTCTATAAAGGGACATACCTATGTTACAGTTTAACTCTGAAAGTGTCATACCTGCTTAGCTTTCTCATCTAAAAACTGAGCTGACCAAAGAATTCATAGCAAAAATAAATTGTTCTATGAACCTAGATTCTTTCTATTCATGAATTCCACTTAAGCAGCTTACTTTATTTGTTGACTAACAAATGATTTCTTACAGTATATCATGTAATATACCACATGGAAGAGCCCATAGAGCTATGACTTTTGGCTAATCTTATATTACAAGGGGCTATAGTTACCTGGCAGTTTCAATACTTACTTGATTCTTCCATGGGAAGTTTGAATAGTATTTTAGGAGTCTTTTTAAGTCCTTTGCAGAAGCCTTAAATTTATAATTATAAAAACATTTCATGCATGTTTCCCCCAATGCATTCCAAGTACTACAGAGTCAAAGCAAGGGGCAGATCTTAATGGTAATGATTTGAAATATGCTTAATAAAAGCCCTAAATAACAAAATCAAACATTTTTTATATATGGTAACTAAAGGTTTCTTTTATGCACTAGCATCAACTCCACTGACATTATTATAACCCACTGTAGTCTCATATGCTGGTATGTTTGCTCCTGATAGCATATAGAAAAAACACTACAACCAGATATTCATTTTTCCACATGTTGGTCTGCCAAGAGGCTTGGGGTAGAACAACAAAGAGGAAAGTTCACCACAGGCTCATGATTGAACATAAAATTACTGTCTCCACATTCTGTAGTGTTTTATTGGAGAGGTTCTGCTACTAAATCAGAATACTAAATACAAATTTGGCAAAAGTCTGCAGGTTTATTCTTCCCATGTAGTTGCCTTAATGGAAAAAAAGCCAAACTCACCTGTTACTACAGAGGCCCTTACTCTAGTATCTAGTCAGCACAAGCACTAGCCTCCACCTCTCTTCTCTGACTGTATAATACCCTTCTAAATTGGCTTAAGTGTGCTGAATCAGATCCCAGCTGGCAGTGCATTCTTGATCTGCCACAGAACCCTGGCTGGAAATTAACCCCTCAGGCTTCATGGCATTTGCAGGGATGGCAGGAGGTCCTTTAGGGACCAGGAGCCACCAAAAGCCCCTATCATCATCATCAAATTTGTCCCCAAACATGCTGCCTGATCATCAAATGTCTGTTTAGCATTTGTCCACCCACCCTAAAATCAGGCCATTATAAAAGTGAGTTGTGATTCGACATGGGATAATGTAGTTCTATCAATGTCCTAACTTATGTTAAAGTCACCCAGTATGTCATTAGCGAGTTATTCTGAGGATTTTTTTTTTTTAAGGCTTAGTGTTTTGTCAGGGTATGTAAAATCGCCAAAAACCCTTAAAGGCAAATTGATAATAGAGTTTGTAACTGGGTTTTGACTTTATAACTCAGTACTTTGAGCAACCACCAATAGGGGCTAATACATAGTAGCTTGTGCACTGGGATTTTATTAGTTGAAGTATTGTGTTTTGGTGATGATCTGGAGTATAAATGCAATATCCAATGTTGTGGACCTATGTGTTTGGGGAAGGAATTCCCAGCTGCCATTGGATAAACTGCTATCTACTGGATTTCTTAAGCACAATTTCAATTTTGCCCAGAGAGGGTAAAGGAAAGTTTCTTGTAAATGTCAGTTCAGCCCCTTCCTCTTAAAATACTGAAAAGCAAATTAAAAGAGTTCCCCAGTTAGGTAGATTTTATATGTATTTAAAGCAAGTTTAGGGGATCATAATCACAGAACCAGGACTATTTTTTTGGTCTTAGGTTTTTGTTGTTTTTTTCTGAGAAATATTATGAAAGGACTTACTGAATATATAAAATTTCATTTTCAACTTGTATAAAACAAACCCCATTTGGGAGCTAGTGTTTTCTTGCCAGTTTCCAATGTAGAAATTAGATAATACTAGGCTGGGACAGTTATGATTTCTTGCACTGTAGTCCAGACCTCACTCCTAGATGCCAGGATTTCCCAACACTCAGCTCTGAGACAGTTTTCATTTGCAGTTGCCATTTGGGAGGCCCAACTCCTGGTGCCAAGGGGTTAATTATTCCCTTCACAAATGTATGGCTCTGCATTTATGGACAAAAATAAAAAGATACAAAATGTGTTCCACATTAGAGTTGATATACAAAGTGAAGAGCTATTATCATCTTTTCTTCCTTTGCAATATATACAGGTCACCTTATATCTTATATTTTTTTCTTCAGTATCTTTCTCTTTCATCTTTGAAGCTTCATGAAGAATTCCCACGGAGGTCAATTCCACCACTTGTGGTGGCTAGAAGGCCCTAACTGTATCAGGGCCTTCTAGTTGCTTAATCTTCTCAGCTAGCATTGTATTTTTCCCCAACACTTAATAAAAAAGTATTTTGGCCAAAACATGATTTCTAATCATTTTCCATTTTTGTATGATATACAATATGCAATTTTGACGTGTCACTGAGATGCCACAGATTCTCTTCATGCTTCACAAAGGGCAAACTGAAAAAAAACAAATGGAACACAGAATGGAATTTATGAGGTTCTAAAGTTAAGGCAAATATTTTTGACAAACAATATGAATAGATTATGCCATGAACGTCTTAAATCTTACGAAAGAGACTCAACTATCATTCTTCAGCTGGAAGCATAGTATGTACATTCAGTGGTTGCAAAAGGAGATGATGTCAAAAACTGTGAGACAGCCAACTCTGAGTACGCAGAGAGTACGATAATCACATGGCACACAACAAAGCTGCCCACATAACTGTCTGAGAGTTTGCCAAGCAACCAATTTCTGTGAAAATATCTTCTGGCATTTGGCATTTTTTGCCATCCAAAAAGAAAGAAAGGAAGAAAGTAAAAAAGAAAAAAAAGTTGGAGTGATACAATATACTGGCACATCACCAAAAATGTGGTGTTTTTTTGTGTTTTTGTTTTTAATAAAAAGCACTAAATACAAATATAGTAAATATCCGGAAAAAAAAAAACCCTTGAAAGAAAAGAGAAGATGAAGAATTGCATAACAGCAGTTCAGCAACTGGTAAAGTCCTCCAATTTGCAGGGAACAACTGGTTAACTTTTACCCCGTGTCTGTTTCAGAGTAGGTTGTAGTCCACGAAAGCTTATGCTCTAATAAATTTGTTAGTCTCTAAGGTGCCACAAGTACTCCTGTTCTTCTTCCTGTGTCTGTTGACAGAGGAAAATCCCATTTCTAATGGGTTTTTCCTATTAATTCATGTTGTTATTAATTCATCAACACACCCTTATGTATTGTAATAGTATTTGTGAAACTATTTCGGTTACATCTTATAACATGTCAAATGATTGAAAGAATGCCATAGAAGCAGGATTCCAGTACATGGTAAAATGGGCAGTAAATATTGAATCTTTTCTAGAGTATATTTCACTTTTTCTATCCGGGGAACATCTAGATAAATTGAAAATGCAGAACAAGGTGTTACTGAAAGAGCATTATGAAATTAAAGAAGTCCTTTTAGTGTCTGATGCTAGGTTCTGATCCAGCAAAGCACTGAAGCTCATGTTTAACTTTAAGCACAAGCAGTCCATTTGAAGTCATCATGTGCGTAAGTGTTTTGCTGGATCAGGGCCCTCATGTGGACTTTGTTAAATAAAGGCCTGATGATTCAAAGCCCATTTAAGTCAGTGGGAGTCTTTCCACTGATTTCAGTGGATTTTGATCAGGCCCTAACTCTCCTCCCCAGCAACAGTTTCTTATCTGGATTATTGTGCTCACCTAACAGAAATTCTTGACATGCCTTCAGGTTCATCCTTCATGTTTTCTATACTGGATATAAAGTTCCAATCTGTTTCTTGGGCTTTACTTAAAAGTTGTGTCTGAGTACATGGTATAAAAATGAAACTAGCAAAGGATACAGCCAAACCTCTGTCAGACAGGTGGTCACACTGGTTGAAAGTTTTATCCTATTGCATCCGGGAGGTAGGTAGTGAAATCTCTCATCATATGCCACTCACTAGGAATCCAATTAGTGCTGAGCTGAGGGAGTTCAGTCCCTTCTGTGAGTGACTGCTCACCCTCCGCTCATTATCTGGAGCGGAGAATGATAATCAACCTCTCACAAGATGAAGTCCAATGGTAGCAGGGCTATGCTATCTTGACAGTTAGTGCAAGATCCATTCTCTGCCTTTTTTTTTTTTAACTGGGAGACTGGTGTCTGCCAGTTAAGCAATTTGAGAGTTGTGAACTACATATATGCCAAGTAAATACTTCACAAGTGGAAGCCAACTGTGACATCTGGCCTTTAACTTATGACACCAGCCCATATGAATCTACTCCAAACTTTCCTAGAATGACTTCTCAGAGGCACAGAGGAAATAGAGAGGGCTAAGCTTAGCACAGCATTATGCTTTCAATAATAAATAACATAGCTATAATACTTTGCACTTCTCCATCCTTATATTTGAATAGTTCAAACTGTTAATGAATTAATCCTCCCAACACCCTAGTGTCAGCTGAGTATGTTTTATCATCCCCATTTTACAGGCAGAGAAACTGAGTCAGAAAGAGTTGAAAGGCCTGATCCAAAATCTATTGAAATCAACTGTAGTCTTTCTACTCATCTCAATGAACACTGGATCAAACCCTAAATTTTTGGCCATGATCACACAGCCAGTTAGTGGCAGGGCTAAGAATAGAAGTGAGATGTTCTTAACTTCCAGTCCTGTGCTTAAATACTAGGTCATGCTCCATGTTTAAAGATGATCAGGATAAGAAGGAAATGCCAGTTACACTGGGAAAATCAAAATGTTATATTTTGTTTCAGATCTGGTCGAACTAAATTGAAAGATTTTGTTTTAGGTCAGTTCAGCATTAATCTATGTTCACTTGAGCTACCATGGTGCCTCATTTTCCTGTATGGACTGGACTTCTTGGCTAAACTACAGCTTCTATGATGCACTATAATCTCCTCTCTGATATTATTTGGCTAGGGAGCCCGGTCCTTAGAGGGGAATGGGGGCATGAGGCATCTGAACTGTAAGTCCCATGAAGTATCATAGCGGCTCCGGAAGATACAGATTAATACTTAATCAAATTGAAATGAAGCATATTGATTGACAAAACAAAATGAAACAATATGATTCAGAAATTGTCATTTCATTTATATAAAAAATGAAACATTTCAGTATTTCAGCATTTAACTTCCTTGAGCTTTCCAGTGTGCCAAAAATTTTAATATTTTAATTTTGGTCAAGACAAGAGAAAATTTCAAAAGATCAGAATTTTCTGATAGAGGGATAGAGGCTGTGACTTTTGACCAGCTCTAGTCATAACTACTGGACTCGGATAGAATTCTACCTAACATCCTTTTGTTTCCTTTCAGGCCCCACCCTACAGGTGTGGATCACCAGGCGCAGTATCATATGAGACAGGTGACCTCCAAGATGTCAGATTAGTTTTGGACACAATGTAGATGACTTGGGAAGGTTCTAAGCATGCAATGGAATTCTGATTCTTGATAGAGCTGAGCAATAATGATTTAATTGTGCCAGGTGAATAATGGATTTTCCAGTTTACTGGCAATTCCCTTCTGAAAAAAATCACTTTGGGTCAAACAAAACATTTAGTTTAGCCATTTGGAAAAATCAAAACAAATTCAGGAAATGGTTCAGAGTTGCCAAATCTGGCTCTTTTTATTATTATTATTTGCCAAAAAAAGTTTTGTTTGAAAAATTTCGCCCATCTCTATTATTTAGCAATAAGGATCATCTTCCCACTCTGTTAAAATCAATGGGATTGGATAGACCTATGAGATGTGCATGTAACCCTCTCCTTCAACTGATCTGACCAGGTCTTATGCCTACAATCAGGTGCCAAAAATACAGTGGTGGGCTGCTGAGTGTTGGGGTGTGTGCACAATAAATTAAGTCATTAATAAGCAACAAAGGGTCCTGTGGCACCTTTAAGACTAACGGAAGTATTGGGAGCATAAGCTTTCGTGGGTAAGAACCTCAATTCTTCAGATTCAAGTCAGACTTGCATCTGAAGAAGTGAGGTTCTTACCCACGAAAGCTTATGCTCCCAATACTTCCGTTAGTCTTAAAGGTGCCACAGGACCCTCTGTTGCTTTTTACAGATTCAGACTAACACGGCTACCCCTCTTATACTAAGTCATTAATGTGGCTCTTCTGGGAAGAGATGCTCATACATGAAGGACGGCCCAGGTCTATTTCAGACAGTATATGTGCATCTTTCTGGGATCAGTTTGGAGATTTTCCTATTGCTCTTAAATTCATATTTGCAATCCAGTTTACTTCCCATTACAAAGGGGGATGTCGTTTAAGCAAGTTATTAGCGGCAGCTGTAGCAGGAAGTCCTTTC